>NC_059160.1:986989-1299886 GCF_019923935.1 Bubalus bubalis
ACACGCACACACACACTCACACATGCACACACAGAGACACACGCACAAGCACACACGCACACACACACACACACTCACACATGCACACACAGAGACACACACGCACAAGCACACACGCACACACACACACACACTCACACATGCACACACAGAGACACACACGCACAAGCACACACGCACACACACATACTCACACATGCACACACAGAGACACACACGCACAAGCACACACGCACACACACACATACTCACACATGCACACACAGAGACACACACGCACAAGCACACACGCACACACACACACACTCACACATGCACTCACAGACACACACGCACAAGCACACACGCACACACACACACATACTCACACATGCACACACAGAGACACACACGCACAAGCACACACGCACACACACATACTCACACAAGCGCACACAGAGACACACACGCACAAGCACACACGCACACACACACACATACTCACACATGCACACACAGAGACACACACGCACAAGCACACACGCACACTCACACACACTCACACATGAACACACAGAGACACACACGCACAAGCACACACGCACACACACACACTCACACATGCACACACAGAGACACACACGCACAAAGCACACTCACACGTGCACACACAGAGACACACACGCACACACACACTCACACGTGCACACACAGAGACACACACGCACAAGCACACACGCACACTCACACACACTCACACATGCACACACAGAGACACACACGCACACACACACTCACACGTGCACACACAGAGACACACACGCACAAGCACACACGCACACACACACTCACACATGCACACACAGAGACACACACGCACACACACACTCACACATACACACACAGAGACACACACGCACAAGCACACACACACTCACACATGCACACACAGAGACACACACGCACAAGCACACACGCACACACACACACACTCACACATGCACACACAGAGACACACACGCACAAGCACACACGCACACACACACACACACTCACACATGCACACACAGAGACACACACGCACAAGCACACACGCACACACACACACACTCACACATGCACACACAGAGACACACACGCACAAGCACACACGCACACACACACACACACTCACACATGCACACACAGAGACACACACGCACAAGCACAAATGCACACACACACACATGCTCACACATGCACACACAGAGACACACACGCACAAGCACACACGCACACACACACACACTCACACATGCACACACAGAGACACACACGCACAAGCACACACGCACACACACACACATACTCACACATGCACACACAGAGACACACACGCACAAGCACACACGCACACACACATACTCACACATGCACACACAGAGACACACACGCACAAGCACACACGCACACACACACACATACTCACACATGCACACACAGAGACACACACGCACAAGCACACACGCACACACACACACATACTCACACATGCACACACAGAGACACACACGCACAAGCACACATGCACACACACACACACACATACTCACACATGCACACACAGAGACACACACGCACAAGCACACACGCACACACACACACTCACACATGCACACACAGAGACACACACGCACAAGCACACACGCACACACACACTCACACATGCACACACAGAGACACACACACACAAGCACACACGCACACACACACACACACTCACACATGCACACACAGAGACACACACGCACAAGCACACACGCACACACACGCACACTCACACATGCACACACAGAGACACACACGCACAAGCACACACGCACACACACACTCACACGTGTACACACACTCATATACACACACACACACAGGCACAAGCACACACAGGCACCTGGGCTGTACATATAAATCGTGCTCTGTCCACGAGACAGCTTGGAAGCAGAGACGCCCAGTAGCAACAAGCTCACCTGCTGTCAAGATCTTGGTTTCTAAACACCATTCCTGGCAAAGGGAACCAGGACTCCTTGGAGAAGTGGCTGAGTCCAGGGCTGGTGCAGGGAAAACACACCAGGACCAGGAGCCCCATGGAGTCACCAGAATCTGGAAGTTCTAAAAAAGATGGGAGCACGTCAAAGGACACAGATGCCAGCTTGATGGGCCTTCTGAGGCCACAACCAGGCCACTTTGAACATTCAAATACATAGCGATATTATCGATTTATAAACCGTCCTTCGAAGTAAACACCCACAAAGCCACACTAATGTCAACAACAGCAAGTTGTGTTTAGTTGTGTCCGACTCTGTGTGACCCCATGGACTGTAGCCCACCAGGCTCCTCTGTCCATGGGGATTCTCCAGGCGAAAATCCTGGAGTGGGTTGCTGTGCCCTCCTCCAGGGGTTCTTCCCAACCCAGGGATTGAACACAGGTCTCCCACATTGCAGGTGGATTCTTTACCATCTGAGCCACCAGGGAAGCCTGATGTCAGCAAATGACTAAATAAATAAATGAAATGGACAATTACTTCTTGTGAAAAACTCCAGATAATAAGAGGAAAAGTGATGAGGGAAATAGAAAATTGTCAAAACACCACAGTGCTCATGGCTGTGGGAATGAGCCTCTGGTGGATTCTGGCATTAGTGGAGGTTTTCAGGAGAAATGAGACTGAATGGACGTGAGTTCAAGCAAACTCGGGGAGATAGTGAAGGACGGGGAAGCCTGGCATGCTGCGTCCATGAAGCTGCCAAGAGTTGGACACGGCTTAGTGACAGAACAGCAGCAGAGTAACCACTAGTAATTCCAAGATTCTGTTTCAAGGAGCTGTGCTTGGGGGATGAGGAACAAGCTGAAAAAAAACCAAACAAACAATGAAAAGTCAGGCCAATCAAGGATGCTCTGTAGGGGGAACACACTCCTTCAGATCCCAAGCAGCCGTGGACATGGAACCTGCCCAACCACACCTGCCTGCCTGCTCAGCATTCGTCTGGATGGTCACCCAGGTGAGACCTGCCTGGGCTCACTGGAGGCATCCCTTCACGGTCAGAGGGTGTGGGGGCCGAAAGAAAACGGCCACTGGTGGGTGGATTTGCAGGATGGAAAGCACTCCACGTGACGGCATCCACGGTGGGGTCCCTTCCACGCTGCTGCCTTCCCTGCGATGGGTCTGGGCCCCTGGGACTCAGCACACAAAGCCCCCATCACAGACCAGCTCTTCGGCTTCTCTTGCTGCTGTTGCCTGATGCTCCTGGACCACCCAACCCGGAGGACCCTGTCAGCCTGGAGACACAGGCTGCCTTGTTCTTCTGCGGGCGATTCACCCTGCATCTTCATTTCACTGAAGAAAGTGATGCAATGGAACCAAACCTCTATCAGGCCAGTGCCCCCTCCACATGTTAGGACGTGTCTGTCACCGTGTCTCGGGAATCCATCCTAGACCCCAGAGAAGGCCCAGAGGAAGACAGAAAGTTTAAAGGGAGGAAGGCAGGGCAGGCAAGCGTGCTGCCTGGCGATGGGCGTTGTGAAGACACGGGCATCCACTGGTGTGGAGCCTCCTTTCTTGGGGGCCTTCTGAAGCCAGAAGAGGTTTACTTATGTCACGGGAAGCTATGGGTCAGCCTGAAGGCAGGGGGTTGGCCCCGGTGACCTTTTAGGACACTGGCTCTGTGATTCCGGCATCTTCCAAACAGCCAACAAGCCCGTCCTTTGCAGGTTGTGTGTACAAAACGGTGTAAGAGTCAGTGCCGTGATCCCTGATCCTAAAATGATGATGCTGTAGCGTAAAAGGAATATTTCTCCCCTCGAGAGAAAACGCCGGCAAACGCCATCTGTGCTGCCTGTAATTTTCGCCATAAATCCTGGTTGTATTTATCAGAGATTTGTTTTTCAAGATGGCTAATTTTAGTCTCCAGTTCAACTGCACACTAATTTCCTTGTTTCTTTCTTGCTGAGAAATCTGATAGAGCAGCTCCTCATGGAAAGGGCTTGGCTGGGTCCCCATGCCCTGCAGCCCCGTGCTCTTGGAGGTGGTTTGCCTCTCTCCCTCTCCCCACCCTCTTCTTGCTTGGGCAGCGTGGCCAGAATTCAGAAGAGTTGAAACAAAAGCAGGACTGTCCATTTGGAGACGCAGAAGGAGTGAGCCAAGTGGGGTGGGCGTCGGGGCTGGGGGTCAGCCGGCTATGAGCAGTGGGGGTCCCCTGTGCTCGGAGCTGCTGGAGGGGTTCCCCACCCGAGAGAGCAAGGGAGAGACAAGAAGATTCTCCAAGCCTGGCGCCTCCCCCACAATCCCCAGGCACCATGTTCCGCTGTGGAAAACATTTGGAAAGTTTCTTTCATTTTTCTGAAATAGCTGAAGTGGGGCCTAAGATTGGCTGAAAGTCTAAATCTAATTACACCAGATAATATGGAGCAGCCCGTCAATAGGGAAGGAATTGTGTGATGGAAGCTTTTTAAAAAAAGGCACTTAGCCATGAAATCTGCATATACCAGTAAATTTTATTTAGAGCAACCAAAATATGCATCTCCCATCCTATTTCCACAAATTATGAGCTCTCTGGGGAAGCTCAGTGAGTTGGGTGGAAAATGTTTCAATTGGAAGCAAACGGGAGGGCATAACCGGCTCTGGGAAGGGGGTCCCTCACATGATGCAAAGGAACGTCGCTTGCAGGCTCCCCCAGGACACAATTCATGCTCGGGGCGGGGGTGAGGGGGGGTTGGGCTCAGAGTGTGAAGACCCCCCAGCGTCTCAGGGAGCTCTCTGAACTCAGGAAACTGGCTGCTTGGCTGAGGTTCTCTGAGATGCTGGGTTGTGTTGACGTGTGGTTGTTGGGAGAAAAAAAACCCAACTTCACCATTAGGTGAAACCTCCGTGCAGCTGCGCTGGGGCTGCACAGACGCAGAAACGCTCCTGGGACCACACCAAGGACGTGGCTTAGAGGGTGAGGAGGCCGCCGAGGTCACCCGGGAGCAGGGCCTCCAGTATCGTCGACCCCCGACCCCGCTGTGCCCTCCAGCGTAGCGGCCCCAGGCGAGAGGCAGGTTCTCAGTAGTCAACTATCGAATGTATCAGTGAACGTTGATTCTATTTATTTTTGTATCTTCAAGGGAGAACGCCATGTACTTTCTCAAACAGAAGTGACAGAGGGGAAGCACTTCTAGGCTGTAAACATACCGGTCAAGCTCGCATATTAGTGGAGACCCTGGGAAGTCGGCACCTCCTGGGGGCAGGGGGTGAGGACCCAGGGACTGGTGCTGCAACCAGGCGAGGCCTGGGGTCCGGCAGCCAGGCAGGAGGTCTGGCGAGCCCAGGGCGACAGTGGAGAGGGAGCTGAGGTGGCGGAGAAGCCACGGGCTGCAGCTCTGGACCCCGGTCACTCAAGGTTCATGTTTAAAAAGGAACAACCTGCCCTGTAAACTCCGTGGGCCACGTGCCTGCTGCTCCCAGAGGCTGGGCAGTAGTGGGGGGTGTGATCGCGGCTGTTCCCTCCCTGGAGGATGTGAGGGGACGGGAGGGGATGGGAGGGGCTCTGGGGCCCTGCACTGGCCTGAGTGCCCTCAAGGCTGGACTGGACAGTCACTCCAGGAGCTGAAATTCCACAGCAGGGCCAGAATTCCATCTGTTCTCTGTCTCGTGGGGACTCATTAGCCCAGGACAGGCAGTGACGCTTCCCCACCTCCTGCGTGTGTTTCCATTGAGTCTGCAGTGAGCACTTGGGAGCCTGGACGACCGGAGGTCCTCCCAGGCTGCAGGGACTCAGCCGTCTGGCTCCCGGGCATCCCCAGATCCTCACAGGGCTTGGTGGGTACCTGGGTCTTTACTGAGCCTGTCTTCCCATGGGAGATGGAGCCGGCCCCCCCAAGTCTCTACTTTGCGTCCTTCGCTCCTGATGCTGGTTTCTCCTCCTGGTGTTGCCCTCCCCATCGGGGAAGGTGTTCCAACAGTCTCCTGTCCACCGGCCCCCTGACAACCACCCCTCCTTCTGCAGGGCTCTGCCCGGTGGCCACCCTGCTAGGAACGCCCCTCTGTCCCCCTGCGTGCACGCACGCCACACACGCGTGTGCACACACCACACACTTATACAGGTGGTGCAGCACACTCAGGCACGCGGCACCCCCGCCTCTTCCCGGTCCTCTTCAAGGAGCTCTCATCACCTGCTGGCACATCCATCTCACTTAACGTTTTTTTTTTTAATTATTTTCGGCCACGCTGCGTCTCCATGGCCGCCCACGGGCTCCTCATTGCGGTGCTCCTCTTGTTGGGGAGCACAGGCTCTGAAGTGTGGCCTCAACAGGAGCGGTACACAGGCCTGGTGGCTGCACGGCTGTGAAATCTGCCCAGCGCCGGGACTGAGCCCGCGTCCCCGGGCCAGGCAGGCGGATTCTTAGCCGCTGGGCCACCGGGGAAGGCCTCCATCTTATTTCTTTGTTCGGGCGCTGCCTCCCTAGGCAGGTTTTGTGAGAGGTCTTGTTTTCGCATGTTTCATTCACTCTTGTGGCCCCACCTCCTAGGACGTGCCTTTCACACAGGGGGACCAAAACAGACCTTCGCTGAGTAGCCAGACGTCCCTCCTCTGGAGCCTCTTGCCTGAGCTTCTGTCCCCACATGGGTCAAGGTCGTCGTCTGGACTGACTGGGTGCTGGACCGGGGGCCAGCTGTGCGTCTCTCCCCTCCTCAGCCGCAGCTCGCTGGCGGGTTACTGGAGAGGCCTCGTCTTCACGTCCCCGGGGTCCTGGTGTCATGTCGCTGGCGGGTTACTGGACAGGCCTCGTCTTCACGTCCCCGGGGGTCCTGGTGTTAAGTGCAGAAGGGCCTCAGGGTGGCTCCTTATTCGCATACAATCTGATGAACTTCAACCCCTTGTGGTGGACAGTTGAGCCCCAGGAGCACCCTCAGGAAACTAAGAAAAAGTTAAGATACCAAATCCACATCATTCTTACTCTCAAGCAGGTGCCAAAATGTTGAATAAAAGTTTGGTGGGTTTCAGTGTCTGTTACCAAAGCACATGCAACCCTTGGCGTAACTCTCCACACTGATTCCACGTAATCCCTGGGCTTTGACCTACACATGGTCCTGGGGGGTCACAGTCCTGCCCTTGGGGGCTCTGGGGGCTCTCCCCGCCAGGCCTCTCAGCGGTTATCCTCCAGTGGCGGGTCCACAGGGGGTGCCCACCGCATCCTTGCATGACTGTCCAAACTCAGGTCTTTCATGGGAGCCCCCAGGGTGGAGACGGACAGGAGACCTTCCTCTGTTTGCTGTGTCTGCAAACAGCAGGAGACTGGAGTCCCCCTTGCTTCCCCGCCCCAAACCCCATCCCCAGCCTCACTGGTCCTGCCTGTGCGGTTTTCGCAGGGGTCCTGTGGTGGGGGCGGGGCCCCTCCCCCTGGTGTAGTCTCCAGGAGAACAGGGTGGGAGTTGGGGTGACCCTGGTACCGAGCAGAGAGGGGGGACCTAGTGGGCAAACTCCCCACCCAGGACGAGTGCAGACTCTCGATTCTTCACTACCTACAGACACCAAACCTCGAGCTCTTTCTCGTAGGAAACCTCCCCAGATGTCTGAGAGCTGCTTCCATCGCTGGCCAAGCACAGACTGATTCTGAGTGTTTATTAAGTATCTGCTGAATAACGGTTCCCGTCCGCATGTTAATAGGGGCCCAGGGACGCTCGTGGACTCAGAGACCTGCGCCCCCGACACCCGGGCCATCTGCATCTGCACCTTCTGTGCGCTCGTTAGCATTTCTTTTATATGCAACTAATTACATGTCTTTCTGTTTCTCTTTCCTTTCCTTCCATATGAGAGCAATTGAATTGCAGGGCGAACAACAGAAAGGGAGGAATTTAAAAAGCACAGAAACGCATCCAGCAGGAGTTTTCCTCTCCCAGACACCCAAGGTCGAGGGTGTCCCCTGAAAAGATGCGCGGGGGTGGGGTCGAGGGGCCGCAGGGTCCAGAGTCCAGGGTCCAGGCTAATTGCACGGACACCCTTCTCTCCCCACTTGCTTTATTCACCAGCAGAAGAGCTTTACCTTCTCCGAAGGCGGCTGCCGATGCCCAGGGATGGCTTAAAGGAGGGGCCCTGAGCTGCTTGATGGGTCACGAGACACAGAGGAGCTTCAGAGAGTGCAGTGTCTGCCAAGGGCCTTCAGGAGAAAGGAGAGGAGAGATAGGAAGACAAAGCCCATGCCAACCACCAGGGCTGAAGACACCGGCTGGAGGAAATGGGAGGCAAGACCAAGGGTAGGACAGAAAGTGCTGAGGAGAGACGGGAGGTGGGGCTGGGGGCTCAGCGTGCAAAGCCAGTGGGCTGGGTGTCCTTCAGCCCGAGCCCTGACCACGCAAGCTGCCCCGAGACTCACACAGAGGGCAGTATCTCTCCCAAGGGGACTGGGGCCGCATCTCAGCCCCGTTCAGTGAGGCCGTGTGTATCAGCCCACCTTCCAGCTGTCTCTCCTCCCTTCCAACTCCCTGCATCCCTCCTTCCATCTACTATCCTTCCCTCCATCCACCCACCCCCTATCCATCCATCCTTCTATCCATCCACCCATCCATCCACCCTTCTACCCATCCACACTTCCATCCATCCATCCATCCATTCATCCACTCATCCATCCATCCATCCATCCATCCTTCCATCCACCCACCCACCCACCCATCCACCCATCCACCCACCCATCCACCCACCCATCCATCCATCCATCCATCCATCCATCCTTCCATCCATCCCTCTTTCAATCCTTCCATCCATCCATCCATCCTTCCATCCATCCATACACCCACCCATCCATCCACCCACCCACCCACCCATCCATCCATCCATCCACTCATCCATCCATCCTTCCTTCCACCCTCCACTCATCCATCCACCCACCCTTCCATCCACCCGTCCACCCATCCATCTTTCCATCCATCCATCCATCCACCCACTCATCCATCCACCCATCCATCCTTCCATCCATTCATCCATCCTTCCATCCATCCCTCCTTCAATCCTTCCATCCATCCATCCTTCCTTCCTTCCATCCTTCCATCCATCCATCCACTCATCCATCCACCCATCCACCCATCCATCCTTCCACCCATCCATCCTTCCTTCCATCCATCCCTTCTTCAATCCTTCCATCCATCCATCCTTCCTTCCTTCCATCCTTCCATCCATCAATCCACTCATCCATCCACCCATCCATCCTTCCATCCATCCACCCATCCACCCATCCATCCACCCATCCACCCATCCATCCTTCCATCCACCCATCCATCCATCCACCCTTCCATCCTTCCATCCACCCACCCATCCATCCATTCATCCATCCATCCTGCTGTCTCTCCTCCCTTTCAACTCCCTCCATCCCTCCCTCTCTCCCTCTTTCCTTCCCTCCACCCACCCATTCCTCCTTCAATCCATCCCTCCTTCTATACCCTCTTTCCTTCCCTCCCTCCCTCCATCCTTCCATCCATCCATCCATACTGCCATCCTGCCATCTGTCTGACCACCCACTCACCCATCTCAGACATCAGCTCGGAGGATGTTGGTTCTGGGTAGGGTGTCTGGGTCTCAGTTCAGGCTCTGTGACACACCAGCTGTGTCTTGGCACAAATATTTCATCCTTTGTGCTTTTGACTCTTCACAGAGCAGCTGGGGCAATTCAGTTAGATGGGAGATGTCACCCGCTTCCCTGTGTGCCCGGCCATGGAAGCTGGGAGTCCTGCTGGGTGTTATTTAGACCTGAAGTCACTGTGGGAGGGTCAGGGGAGTCTGTGTCTGACCCCTCTCCCAGGGGAAGGGAAAGGCTCCGGCCTGAGCAAAGGAAGGGCTGGGGACCACCTACTGGAGTGCAGTGAGGGGAGGGCAGGGGGTGGGGACGAGAGGTGTTACAGGAAAAGCAGGAGGGGGACCCCTGTGTCTGCCTCAGGGCCTCACGGTCCAGCTTCTCTATTGGCCTACATGGGTCACATCCTGGAGTCACATGGTCTGGGTTCAAGTCAAGGGTCCTTGCTAATTTGTCCATTTGTGAAGAAGTGACCACATCTTTCAGGCTTTGGTTTTCTCACCTTCACCAGTTGTACATGTGGAGTTCCTACTCCAAGATCCCTGAAAAGATGTAAGGGGGTAATTCACGTACTTGTAAGGATTCGTCAACCTCCACCCCCCTCCCCGCCGCCCAAGTGTGTCAGGCTCTGACCTGAGTGATGAGACGGCAGTGGACTGATGAGGCGAAGCTCAGACTCTGCTGGCCAGAGGGACAGCTGTGCCCCCTCTGGGGACAATAAAGCCACCAAGAGGAATTAGTAGGTAAGAAGCTGGAGGCTGATGGCGAGCTGGGGGCAGGTGTCTCTGCAAGGACCCTTGAATGGAATGAGGGCTTGAGCCGCAGACCAGGCGTCGACCAGGCAGAGAGGAGAGTGTGCAAAATGGACGTGCTGCCACTACCCAGCATGTTGACAACTGACCACCATCAGCCGCTCTGTTGTGAGCTGAAAAAGGAAATTAAAACAGGACAAGATTGGGACTTCCCTGGCTGTTCAGTGGTTAGGATTTCACCTTTCAGTCGAGGGAGAGTTGGTTTGATCCCCAATCGGGGATCTCAGATCCCACATGCTTCAGGGCCAAAAAACCAAAACACAAAATGGTAGCAATGTTGTAACAAATTCAATAAAGGTTTAAAAGATGGTCCACATAAAAAAAAATCTTAAATATTCGAAAACAGGAAAATATGAGCGCCAGCCAGTAGTTTTTGGCTATCTGATGTGAAGAGCCGCACACTGGAAAAGCCCCTGATGCTGGGAAAGATTGAGGGCAGGAGGAGAGGGGGACGACAGAGGATGAGGTGGCTGGATGGCATCACCGACTCAGCGCACATGCATTTGAGCAAGCTCCGGGAGTTGGGGATGGACAGGGAAGCCTGGCGTGCTGCGGTTCATGAGGTCGCAGAGTCAGACATGACCTAGTGACCAAACAACAAGCCAGCTGCTAACATACTTCTCTTCCTGAATGCTCCCCTGAAATTCATGCCTTTGACATTTACTAGTGATGTGATTCTCGCATGCAAACTCCCAGCTTTGTTCGCCTGAAAACACTCCACCTCTATCTCCTGAGCACAAATGCTGCGGTGGGCTGTCCACTCCAGCTGGACAGCTCTTTTCTTTCAGCTCTTGGAAGGTCCCCCCTGCTGTCTTCTGACGTCCAGGCAGGGCTCCTGGGGGGTTTGTCTGGAGGCCCTCCCTTTGCGCGGCCTCTGTCCTTTCCACATGGAGCTTTCCAGGCCATGCTGACGTGGTGATCTGTGTTTCCACCGCGTTGTTCTAGGTGTGGACTCCCCTGAACTCATCCTCTTCGGGGCTGATCGTGCTTCTCGGATGTGCCGATGGCTCCCCTTGTCCTTCGTTTTTGTCTGCGTGTGTTTCCCTATGCCGTATCTATTCAAACAGGTGCTGTCCATCTTCCTTTCTTCTTTTTATCATCTGTGACTCTTTTTTATTTTTTTGATTTCGGCTGTGCTGGGTCTTCCTTTCAGCTCGAGGAAGGATTCCAGAGCGTATGGGCTTAGCTTCTCTCAGGTTGCAGCTCAGGGGCTTAGTTACCCCCTGGCATACGGGATCTTAGTTCCCTGACCAGGGGCGGAACTTGAGTCCCCTACATGGGAAGGCGGTTCTTTGCCACTGGGCCACCAGGGAAGTCTCACCTCTGTGACTCTTGAGGATGCATCAGAGCTTCTTAATCGGCTCTTTGAGTTTGTCCCCTGTATTTTCAGTCTCTGCCTCTTTGAGAAACTTTTGAGTGACACCTCTTTCTGCTCAGTGGTGTTGAATTGGCAGTTAGTTTTATATTTGGATAATTATGTTCTGAAGTCCTAGAAGTTCTATTCCATTCTTTCACTGAGGGCCTTTTCAATTTTCCCCCAACGTGCTCTCAATTCCCTCTTTTCCTCTAAACTTGTCAAAGATGCTGATTTCAGTTCCGAATTGGAGCCCGCCAACATCCTCAGGCTTTGCTGGCCCAATTCTGTATCTCCCTGCTTCCCTCGACTCACACTGCAGGTGGGTTTTCCTTTATGAGGTCGGGGATTTTTAATTATAATCTCACGCTCTCCTGGATAATGTGTGAAGCGTAACCCTCTAGGTAAGCATCACACTAATTGCTTGGTGGTTCTGCCGATCCAGCCCTCTTTAAATATTTGGCTTTTCTTTCATCCTCTATTATTATTATTATTATCTTTTGGTGTGTGGGGGGACAAGATAAAAAGAGAATTCCAAACGCAAACAAACCGAAGTGTGCATCGGGTTAAGGTGAGGGCACAGTGAGAGGTGAGGGGAATGTTTTAAAAAATTTACACCCAGAGGGCTGTGAGCATTTGGTCTAGGCTTTTAGCTCTTCTGAACCAGGAGGCTGTCTCATTTTCCCTGAACTTAGCCATATAAACATGACCATTTATATCGTGTGTGTGTGTGTATGTTTGTGTACACAGATGTGGATGAGCCTGCCCAGGAGTGGTAGTGGGGTCTCTTAGTTCAGTACTTCCAAAACTAAGACTCTGTCTTGTCCTGTTTTTGCTGGCTCCCCTGAGATGAGATTTCCACAGAGAAATACCTGGTCACTCACTGCTCCGTCCCGCTGGGGGTTCACGGCTCAGCCTTCCCCACAATGGATCCTCGGCAGGAAGAGGCAGGTGCCTCCTCCTCCCTGGACACCAGTGTTCCAGGGGCTTCTGAATGGAGACACTCATTTCAAATCCGGAGGCACTGACACGAGGGTGAAGACACGCACTGCAATCCTGCTGTGTGACCAGGGTCCTTTCTTCTTGGTGCTATTTTTAGACGTAATATGCAGCCACACTCCACTTGTTTGCTAAATGAACTCATTTTTAATCAAAAATTGCTACCATTAATTATCAGCTGTGCAATCAATATTCATTTTTATTCAGCAGATGAAACTCCCTCTTGTGTACTCCCACCTGACTCACACACACCTCCCCCTCCAAGGAAATTCATTTCCATCAGGATTCTATGCGTCATTAAGAGGTAGTTGGTCTTATTACAGCCTGTTATTAATGTTCAGAATCCATTTAATTTCACTTTTAACTGACTGTGGCATGACATAATTGATTTCTCCGGGGAGAGGGTGGTGAGCCGAGAAGTGGCCGGGAAGAGCAGGTGGCCTGTGGTCCTCAGACGAGGACGGCTGAGGCTGGAGGTCCAGCGCGCAGGAGGCGGGGTTGGCCCCTCCCCTCCCACCCCTCTCGCTAGACCTGGTCCAGGTCGCGGGTCTCCTTCCGCAGCTCGTGGAGTCTGGGATTGGCCGGGATCACAGGAAGAGAAAGAAGAACCCAAGCCGAAGCTCGGAGGGTGGGAGAAAGATGGAGATGTTCCTATGACCCTCTGTGGGCCCTCCTGGTGGTAGTTCTCACTCAAGAGCATCACAAGCTGGGGTGGCATCGCGACCTTATCCTCTGGAGAAGCTTTGCAAGGAGCATCGTCCTGACTGCCTGTGTTCCTAGGATGGGCCAGATGATGCAGAACCCAAGGAGGGGAGGCCACACCCCAGTTCCCTAGTGGCCGGGACAGAGGGCTTGAAAACTTACAGAAGGCTGTGGTTCAGGAACCCACTTACACATCATTTTGAAATGCAGAGTATCCCCTGTGTGAATTCCCAGGCTAGGCCTTATAAAGACAGTTGGCTCACGATGCAATTGTAATGTTATTTTCTGCATTTAATAGTATAAACGGTATTTCTGGAATCCTCATAAAGACAGTAAATGAGAAAAACTTTTTTGTAAGATATTTAACTCTTAAACATTTAAGTCTAAGTAGCAGGCTGGGAAAGGCATTCCAGAATGCTTCAACAAGGCTGAAAGCCACATACAAAAATATTCGATGCTGAAACAGATATATATTTATGACTTCTGTAGACCAAAATAGAGTTAACTGGCCAGTAAAAAGGAAAATTTATATGACAAAGGATAAATATACTCTACATAGAAACTGATTCTACCAATCAATACAAAATGATGAAAATATTTGAAAAAGGCCCAAGGAAAGCATATGTCAATTTAGAAAGGGACGCACACCTAAGTTCTAAATTTCTGAACACCACGCCTCTCATTGCCTGGCAAGGAAACCACTCCAGTATCCCTGCCTAGGAAATCCCATGGGCAAGGAGCTTGGCAGGCTCCACAGGCTGTGTGGCTGCAAAGAGCTGGATGTGACGGAAGCAGCTGCGCACACACCCACGTAGCAAGCCGCCTTTGTCGCTAGTCTGCTAAGGGCTTTGAACAAGCCCAGACGCTGGGTTTTATCAGGGAGCGTTTGCCTCGTCTGTTGAAATGATCGCGTGACTTACCCCCTGTGTTGTCAACAGGCTGATGTCCGTTCGTTAATTCTTTGCACCTGCTTCTCCTATTCACTAGAATTAAAGGCCCTTGATTCTGATATAAACTGCATTTTACACATCGCAGAATTCAACTTACTAACATTTTGTTTAGGATTTTAACTCGCATCCTCACGAGACAGTGTTCTGCGGCATCTCCGCTTTGTAAATTGACTGCCAGGGCTGGGGTTAAGGCATGCGTGCGTCCTGGCTCTTCAGGAGGCCCTGCCTCCTTCCTCATTCCGGGGGAGCTTGTGGGGTGTTGCCGTCACTCGTACTTCAGTGATTAGAGAGATTTGTGAATGAAGTTGTCTGGGCCTCAGGTCTTTTCCTTCATGGCTTGGCTTTATTTGCTGACATTAGAGCATATCTTCTCTCTCTTCCTGTGTCAGCTTTGGTGAGCTGTGCCTTTACTGGGGGGTACAATTCATCCAAGTTATCAAAGTGACTGGCATAAAGTTGCCAGTAACTTCCTTTTGTAACTGAAAGAGCAGGCTGCTTGCCGCTCAAAAGCCCGTAAGGAGGCCAGGTTGGTGGAAAGGGAAGTTTGCTTTATTTTGGATCATCGCCTGAGGGGGAGGGAGGGCAGACATCTGTCCAGAGGCTGACCCCCACCCCAACCCGGACAAGCAGGGGCAAGGACTTTTATAGACAGAGGGAGGGGCTAGGTGCAGGAACAGCACGGTCAGCCCTGACTGTCCTGGCGCTGGCCCTCGGTGGTCTGCGCGGTGTCATCTGTGTTAAGCACCGAGGACCTTCAGTTCCAGGCTTGGTGTGTCTCCATTTCTTTGAGGCCAGTTCTCGGACCTGAGGACACTCACGTCACTCCTACAGTCTGGCCATCATGCAGTCACTTCTCCGCCTGCTGGGGGTTTCAGTATCTGTGAGACGGCTCACAGGATACGGCTCGGAGTATTATCTACAGCCCTTGAGGAGGAGCTGAAGGTCCTTGACTTTGTTTAATGATTAAGCCACTATTATCTGCTCTCCTTTGACTGCTTCCTCGGTTTCTGCATGCTCTCACTTCTCTGAGTAAACTTTTTTGGCTCAAGTTTTCCCACAGACAATAGGCAGGCGGGGACATGGGGTATGGCAAGGACTGCAGGCTCCCACTCCGCATCTCTGTGATTACCCATTTTATCTCAGGATCCGCAGAGATGTCCATTTTTCTTCACTGCTTTTGGTAACTTGAGCCTTCTACCGTTACACTTTTATCAAGCTTGTTAGGGGTTAATCCCTAAAATAAAGCTTTTCAAAGCACGCATACTTGGCTGTCTGATGCTCCTGCTGTGCTGTTTTCTGTTGCAGGACTCCTATTCTTTTCCTTCTTACTGCCTTCCTTCTGCAATCTTTTGAGTCTGATTTGCTGCATGTTTTCTCATTTTTGGAGATATAGAGCTAGATTATTGATGTTTAGCTCTAATCTTTGGAAATACAAGGACTTAAGGATATACATTTCCTTCTAATTACTAGTTTAGCTGCAAATAAGCTGCATTTCCTAAAAGCAAGACAACAGCAAGACCAGAATAGATTGGCTGGTTGTGCCAAGCCACACGCTGGCAAACGGAGGCCCAAGTGAGCTGTGGTCTCAGCTCTGCCAGCAATGGAATCGTGAACCAGTCGGCCAGGAACCTTCTGACCATCACTGGGGAGGCTGTCCGCCAAAGGAGAGCGACCTGGCCGCAACCAACCTGCTCTGTTGCCGGAACCTCCTTCTCATGCCTGCTCCCTTCTGCCTGTAATCAGGCTTCCACTTTGAACAGCTCCTCAGAACACCTTTCTGTCCGCTGGATGGAATGCTGCCTGATTCGGGAGTTGTCGAATGAAGCCAGTAAGATGTTTCTGGTTTTTTTTTACTGTGATTATTTCTATTTTTAATATTTTCACCAAACTTTTTGTTTCGTACTGGGGTATAACCAGGTGAACAGCAAGGGACTCAGCCATACCTAAACATCCAATTGCTAAGTCGCTTCAGTCGTGTCCGACTCTGTGCGACCCCATAGACAGCAGCCCACGAGGCTCCCCCGTCCCTGGGATTCTCCAGGCAAGAACGCTGGAGTGGGTTGCCATTTCCTTTTCCAATGCATGAAAGTGAAAACTGAAAGTGAAGTCGCTCAGTCGTGTCTGACTCTTAGTGACCCCATGGACTGCATCCTACCAGGCTCCTCCATCCATGGGATTTTCCAGGCAAGAATACTGGAGTGGGGTGCCATTCCCTTATCCAAAACATCCAATAAAGGTTTTAAAATTTACTCAACTGAGCTTTATTTGAACACATCTTATGATCATCCGTTTAAAATATTTTCTAATTACTTTATAACTTCATCCCTGAGTTATGGATGATCTAGTCATGTAGTATGCCGAAACTTTCAAACATTTAAACATTTTCTTGATATCTGTAACTTACTGATTTCTAGCTTAATTCTGCCATGGTCAGAGAACAAACTTGAAACGATTGAACTGTCTTAAATTTATTGAGCGTTCTCTACGGCTCAACATGTGGGCAGTTTTAGTAAACATTCAATATGCTTTTGAAGGAAGCATGGTCTGTTTTGGGCACAGTACCCCATTCATGTCTGTAGAGACAGTATTTGTATTTTTGGGTTTTCTTTATCAGTGGACTTCCCTGGTGGCTCAGATGGTAAAGTGTCTGCCTACAATGCGGGAGACACAGGTTTAATCCCTGGTCGGAAGATCTCCTGGAGGAGGAAACGGCAACTCACTCCAGTATTCTTGCCTGGAGAATCACACGGACAGAGGAGCCTGGTGGGCTACAGTCCATGGTGTTGCAAAGAGTCGGACACGACTGAGCGACTTCACTTTCTTTCACTTGTCAGCTGCTGCTGCTGCTGCTAAGTTGCTTCAGTCGTGTCTGACTCTGAGCGACCCCATAGACGGCAGCCCTCCAGGCTCCTCCATGCATGGGATTCTCGGCACGAGCACTGGAGTGGGTCACTTATCGGCGTTGGCTTTTTCTGTAACAGGCCAGAAAATGAATCTTTTAAACTGTGTTCTGTCTCTGTTGCAGCTGCTCAACTCTGCTGTCACAGTGCAAAAGCAGCAGACAAAGGTGGACGTGCACACAGAGGGCTGCTGCTGCGTTTCAATAAAACTTTATCATCAGAAGTGTGTGAGGCGTGGAATTTGGCCCACAGCCTTTGTCCGCCAGGACGCGGGTGGGGTGGAGGTGGGGGGTGACCCGGGGCGGCTGGAGGAGGGGGGCCTGTGGGAAGGCAGCCTCACTGTGCATCTCCCTTTAAGGAACGCTCAGGCTGACGCTGGGGAAGGGGTTTAAGTCTGTAGAAAAGGACAAAGGCCGCCGGTTCATCTTATTGATACAACTGAGCCCGATTTCATTACCAAACTTGGATGGAATGCAAAAAAACCTCAAAACAAACAACAAAATAAAGTGATAGCCCAGTCTCACTTGTGAGGATGTTGCAAAAATTCTAAATAGGCCATTAGCAGATGGGTTCAACTGTGGAGCAGAAGATCCAGCTTTAACAGCAATGAAAGGGCTAGAAAATCTATTAACATGATCCATATAAACTCCATAAACCAAAGGGATAAACTTATCATGACTGGATGCTGAAAATTGCATCTTACGCATTAGCAACCTTTCCTAACGAAGACTTTAAACCAAACAGAAGAAGGAAACCACTTCATATATTTACTTAAATTGTGAAACATGAAAAGCTAGAGTCAGGGACTTGTCAGACCTTCTATACTTTAAAGGGTTTAGCAAAGTCAGTGACAGGAAAAATTAATGAAAACCTACGCACGAAGACACAGTCCCCCTCCTTCTGGTTGTGTGATGTGTCTGCACCCGCGGCACTCAGCTCCAGAGGAAAACTCAACTCTCATGAAGAAGAGACTGCGATGACGTGGCTGGATCCGGCAGAGACACGCAGCACGCAGTAAATTTCTCTCTGTAGCAAGCGGTACCCAGAGGTCAAAGGAGAAAAATACTCTATTTCATCCCTCTATCGATGGCGCATGTATACAACGGAAAACCACTGAGACTCAAAAAAGAATGAAGTAGGGCCATTTGCACTTGAGAAGCCCTTGGGCTGCAAGGAGATCAAACAAGTCCATCCTAAAGGAAATCAACTCTGAATATTCGTTGGAAGGACTGATGCTGAAGCTTCAATACTTTGGTCACCTGATGCAAAGAGCTGGCTCATTGGAAAAAACTCTGATGCTGGGAAAGATTGAGGGCAGGAGAAGAGGGGGCAACAGAGGATGAGATGGTTGGGTGGCATCCCTGACTCAATGTACGTGAATTTGAGCAAAGTCTGGGAGACAGGACAGCAAAGCCTAGTGTGCTGCAGTCCATGGGGTCACAAAGAGACGGACACGGACAGCAAGGACAAGTAAAGGAAGTTGGGCAGAGAAGGAGAAACGCCCTGCATGTGGGATCTGAAATAGGACACAGATGGAGTAACCTGTGAAACAGAGACAAACTCACAGACGCAGAGAGCAGACTTGAGTCTGCCGAGGGAGGGGGCGCAGGGAGGGAAGGGCTGGGAGTGCGAGGTCAGCAGACGCAAACTAGCACAGGGTGGGTACACAGCAGGTCCTCCCGTGGAGCACAGGGAACTGTGGGCACTATCCCGGGATAAACCACACGAAAAGCAGTGTGCATGTGCGACTGAATCCCTTTCTGTGTAGCAGAACTTAACACAGCATTTTGAATCAGCTATACTTCAGTTAAAAAATACTCTACTTCACACACACAGAGACAAATACACACACACCCCCACACTGTTCACAAGGAGGACATGTGTAAGAAAGGTTTAATACCTCACTTAACAACAAAAAGAGTATCTAGGAAATGAATCAACCCTCTGCTCTGGGGAGTAAGAATGGACCATATTACAAATATTGTTCCTTCTCTTAAATTAATATGTAAGTGTACTGTAATTTCCATGAGATTTCTGCCTTGCTTTCCGTTAACCCTGCTGCAAATTACAGAAATCCCCAGGTGACAGTGACTTCAGCAAGAGAAAAGGGTTATTAAGTGGGGTTTACTTTTCCAAATATGTACAGATGCTGTTAGGGTGAAGTGGAAATTGAATTACGGAAGCTGATGGGGCAGCTGAGGGTCGTTGGTGTGGGCTGTCCAGGGAGGGAGGAGGAAGCGGATGGGGGTCGGGTGGGTGCCGAGCCTCAGGGGTTTACTGTCTGGAGACGGAGGGCAAGGCTGGTCCCTCCCGCCTGGGAAGATGGGTGTATGATCCCCCTCGCTGTCTGCTGGCATTTCTTGTATCACAGAAGGGACTTTTATTGCCATAACCCCAACGTCTTAAGAAATGGGAGCAGCCGGGAGGGGTGAGAGGAGCCCCTCCTGGAAACACAGGATGTCGGAGCATCGTGGGGAGGCAGCCTGGGGACGCCCAGGTCCACGTGCGCACGAGCCACGGACCGAGACCGGAGTGCTGAGCGGGCAGTCCCCGGGGGCGGCGCTGGCGCAGAGGAGCTCTCCAAGAAGGCCCTCCTGGGGACGTAGGCGCACTTGTCCTGGATCTGAGGGCGGTGGGGCGGCTTTGAAGCCCGCGGGGAGAGTACCCGCAAGCACCCTCAGCACACACCAGGAGCTCCAGTGGACGCGGAGTTCGGTGCTCCAGCCACAGCTGACCTCCGCGGAGAATACGAGTCTCCTCTTTCAGTCCTTGCATCTCTGGGGATTGTTTCGTTTTGGTCTGGAGTAGGAAGGATTACATCTAGTTAGGCATTTAATTGCAGTCTCTGAATAGTTTGCCTGTTCCGAGCCGAGCGGGGAGTCTGTAATTACTGTCTACAGATGTGGCAGTTTTCACCAACAATGCATCAGCCCGCCCCCACCCCGCAACCGGCCTCCTGGCCAACAGCCTCCTCCAGCCAGATCAATGCCTGGGAGTTGCCCCCAGCCTTCCCGTGGAGGTCAAATCCCTTAATTCACCGAATAATTAGATTTCCATGAAAATCAAAGAGAGCCATCTGTGACAAGTCACGGAGACTTTGACATTTACGATCCCACACACCTTGGCCACTTTTTATAGATGTCTCTTTATATTTTAATGAAAGGAAGCCACTTAGCTATAAACTGATTACTAAGAACATAATCGGGTCGTTTCTTTGCAACAAATCAATCAACACAATGCTAATTACGGATGGTCTTTTAGACTTGGATTAATCTATTAGTAATTAAAGTGAAGTGCAAATCCAACCTCGATCTTAATTGTAGCCAAAAGGCACAAACGTCTTTTTGTTGACCGATAACAGGCTGCTATTTCACTTGATGGGGAAGGAAAGCCCATCAACAGCCCTGGGCGTTCTTGGATCTGATGACACTTTTTGGGGAGATCTTTGGAGGTTTTTGGGGGACGTGTCACCCGATGATGCTTTAGAAAGATGGGATCTTTTTTCTGATTCATTTATAATTTAATTTGCATTTTTATGATGCGTATAAAATAAGCTTTTTTTTTTCTAAAGCAGAGCTGTAAATTCCCAGGCCAAATTCTCGTGTCGAATGTCTTTTGTTTCTCCTTGGCAAAGATGGCTGGGGTGAGGTCAAGGTGACGTGCTGAACTTGAACCAACGGGGGCTCCCAGGGCTGAGGCGGGGCGGCCTCACCTGGATGCTCCCGCAAGACCGGGACCCCCGCGTTTGTCCAGAGCCAGTGCCTGGTTTTCTTTACAAAGCCTTAATGCTATTTTGATGTGTAACTTTAAAATTAAACCGTGTTAAGGGCTTTTTTATTTTACTAGTTGAGGAAACTCAGAGTCGGAAGCAGGACTTTTTGCTGGAGGTAACAGGAGTGGAGGGAGAACCAGGGTCCAGCGGCCCTGGCAGGGACCCGAGGGACAGAGAGGAAAGCGCTGGCGTCCCGACCATCCTGTCGCTCAAGTCGTCGTCAACCGGCCCCTAGAAAGTGGGGCTCGTTTGCCGAGAACCCTGCAGAAAGAAGTGGCTTCTGTCTCAGGAGGGAGACATCACCCCCCGGACTACCTGCGCTGGCCTCCTGCCGGAGGTCCTGGCCTTGGCCCTGGGTCTGGGCCTCAGGGGACATCGACTAACAGAGGAGGTGCTGCTGGGCTTGTGGGGGCTGCCCGAGGGCTGACTCTCACAGCGCCGGGGTCTGCGTGTCTGTGCTGGTCTTTATTCGTGGCACCTGACGGGGGTTGTGTCGGGGGCCGGGGCGCCGGTGATGACTCGGACTTTCAGACTGGATGTCAGTGGATCAGATTGTCCATGAGGAAGCGTGGGTCTGAGGACGAGGGTGGTTCTTGACTTTGATCTGGTGCCGTGGACAGACCGGGGGAGGGATGAGAGACAGGGTTTTGTCTCCCGGCTTCCTCGAGGACGCTGGGCAGCGGTGCCAGCCAGGCTCGGGGGCCCAGGACTGGGCTCTGTTTGCCTCCTGGGCTCCGCGTCTGGGTCCTCGCTCCTCCTGAGGACGAAAACATCACGAGCGCATCCCAGGACCGTCTGAGCCCAGGACAGCACGTCTGTTCTCACGGCCGCGGAGCGTAGCCTCAAGCCCGGGCTCATACACCATGTGCTGGGGGCGGGTCCCCAGGGGCGGGCCCCCAGGGGTGGGCCAGCTCAGCCCTTCCTGGGCGTGGGGTCGGCAGAGAGGCGCCCTGCCCGCCGTCGAGTGCAGCCCTCAGCGTCGTCCCGGCTCCTGGGGTGGACACTAGACCCCGTGCTCACTGAAGGCCCTCGGGGCAGCCTGCTCCATGCACAGAGGGTCCCCGTCTGCAGCTGGGTCCCGGGCTGGAGGGTGACCCTGGATGTGCTCTCCAAGAAGGATCCATGGGTTGGCTTTTTCCTCTTAGAATGTAGCCAGGACCCTATTTCAGAGGCAGACCTGGAGACACAGGGGGCCACGGCTTGGGCCTCTTCGTAAGCCTGTGAAACTGTGACCTGGGGGTTCCTGGCTGCTAGGGGGCAGGAGAGGAGGAAAAGCAGGTCCCGATTCCTCGGCTGAAAAGGGAGGGAGAAGCCGCAGGGTCAGGTGTCCCAGGCCGGTCTGGACTGTGACCTCCCCGCCCCTGCCCTGCGCTGCCTGCCTGGTGCGTCCCCCCTGGGAGGTGACCCTGCACCCCTCCTTGAGGGCCCTTTCCTGGGTCAGCGCAGCTGTGGGCGTGGACCAGGGGCCATCTGTGTGGCCTCCTCGCCCTCCGGGGTAAGTTTGGTCAGGGCTGCAGGGCAGCTGCTGGTAGCTTTCTATCAGAGCGAAACCTCCTGAAGTTGGAGCTTGAGATCCCTGGTAACCGACTGAGCATTGGGAAGTGCAGTGAGCCAGAGAATTACCATTTCAAAGGGGCGTGAGCCCTTGGCCTGCCTGACCCTGACCAAGACAGGAGGCCTCGCCTGGTGGCTGCCTTGTCCACCACTCATGGAAGGAGGCTCGGGGCAGGGACGGGCGGCTTTCACCACGCTGGGCGGGTGCTCAGCCGACTCCTTGAATCAGGGTTTTACGAAACCTCTCCGAGGGGTGGGCCCCACAAGCTGCAGGAGACCAGGGTCTGAGGGTCACTTTGACTGCAGCACCGCACCCCACACCCCCAGGACCAGTCGGGGCTGGGGGCTCTCGCAGCCCCTGTGCTGGCAGCTCTGGGCACCCACAGCCAAGCTGAAACGCAGGCCCGGCGAGCCGGAGGCTTCCAGCTGCTGGGCGCAGGCGTTCCCTGGGGGTCTGTGGTCCAGAGGCCGGGGCGGTGTGACGCCTGGCCGCCCAGCCACCCGCTCTTCCTGTTGGGCTTCGAGTCCACCTAGTCCCGGCCTCCCAGGTTGCCGATTCCTTTCTCTTTGTCCCCAAATGAGCCAACAGCTTCGAAGAAAGCTGATTAAAAACAAAAGCCACCTCATGTTGTGAAACTCAGGCTGTGGAACAGGCCGAGGTGCCAGGCTGGCTGCTTGTTATTTGGTGCGCAAACTCCGGCTCGCGCATCGAGCTGTCATCTGTAATAAACAAGATGAAGGTTTATGCTTAACAGCTGCTCCAGAGAACCTCCATCTAGCGGAGGGAAGGGACCGTCTTTCCTGTCATATAATTAGCTTCTTTTTTCCACCTTTGATAAACACCCTCGTATAGAATCCGTTCAGTGGAGCCTCTCTTCCTGGGAAGTGGGGGGGTTGCCCCCCGTGTGGCTCTGAGTCCAGCCCCCACCCCCGCCTGCTGTCCTCACTTCCTCCGGAGACTCATCGGCTCTTTCCACACCCACACCCGTCCGGGCCCCCTAGATGCAGTTCCTCCTGCTGTCCTGGGTTCTGGACCAGGCTGCACCCCAAAACCATGCGGGGGGAGAAGGGGAGGCCTGTGTCCCCTGTCTCCACCTCCACCTCCCCGTCCGCTCCCTCACTCTCTCCTTCCTGCAGTCACTCAATCTTTCAACCGAGGCAGCCGGCAGCGTGCTCCCTGCACCGTCTGTCTGGTGGGCCCCCTCCCCCTGTCCTCGCCCGCGGACAGGTATCCGGGGTAATTTGTGGACTAATCCCCTCTCTTGAAGAGTAAACCCACCGTGAGCCTCAGCAAAGCACACTGAAATATAACCAAGAGGGGACGAGCATGTACCAAAACTGCAGAGAAAAAGCATCAACGTTTGGGCTCCAGGGGAGGTTAGAGGGGGAGACGGAAGGGCCAGTGAACTCTGCATCAATAGGGATGACCTCGCTGAAGAACAGAGGGAAACGGGGATTGAGGAAAAGCAAGCAGAACCACCCGGGAGACTGAGAAGTACGGAAATGTCTGAAAATGAAAACAAGGTTGAAATGTGTGTGACGTGTAGGGTAAGGGAGTTAGAGAAGGCAAGGTTTGGAAAAAGAGTGAGACCGACACTTTAAGGAACAGATCCCCTATAATGAGGTGAGAAGGGGCAGCAGTCAGGCTATCCAGCTGCTGCACCAGCCCAAGAACAGCCTAAGTTATATAGGCATGTATGTGGAAACCTACTGTCTTAAGGGGGCCTGTTCTTTTCTGAGGTTGTTTGGAGTAGCTATCTCTTAAACGGCTGGGGGAAGGAATTCTGGAGATCAGAGGCTGGGACCGCCTGGGAGCTGGGCGTAATCAACCTTAGTGTCCATTTGTTTTCTTCGGGTGAGAGAGCTCTTTGTTTTGCATAGAATGGTGGGGAGGACCTGGAGGGGAGTTTGAACTCCAAGCTATTTTGAGCTGTGTAACTTTCTTCACGTTGGAGATACATCAGGGATTAAAGGCAATCTCATGGCCTTACCTGCTCACACTGGGAAATGAGAAATGTTTTCTGTAATCTAGGTTCTCACCACAGGCAGGTCTGAAAAGAAAGTAACTGAAACCCAACCAGAGCAGAAGGAAATAATTAAATGAGAGCTGTGTGTTGGTGATGAAGAAAGCAACCAATAGAAAAACAGAAAAAGAGTCTGTGATAGTGTTGCTAAAAATGATAAATGTTTAACAAGGAAAAACATGACTCCAGAAGAATTTCAAGATCTGAGAGGCTCTAGACCTGTCACAGAAACAAATGAGAAACCTTCCCCAAGTAAACTCTGGGTTTGCAAAATTTTACTGGTGAATTCTTAAAAAAACCAAATCAATCAATGAAATTTACCATAACCAAGAAAGAACAATGGTATGCTCTCTCATTAGATACAGAAGGATCATCTGACAAAGTCCAGCACCCATTACAGGTTGTTAAGAAACCGTCTCTGCGGGTGTGGGGAAAAGGGAGCTCGCTGACGCCACTGGTGGGAAAGCGACTTGGTGCGGCCACAGTGGAGAGCGGAGCGGGCGTCCTCAGAAAACTGGAAGCAGAGCTGCCATGTGACCCTGCAACCCCACTCCTGGGCGTGTGTCCAGAAAAGACAGAAGCTTTAATTTGAAAAGATGCATGCACCCCCAGTGTTCATAGAAGCCCTGATCACAATAGCCAAGACACGGAAGCAGCCTAAATCTCTATAGACAAGGCCGATGGATAAAGAAGATGTGGTGCGAATACACAGGGAAGTATTACTCAGCCATAAGAAGAATGCAATCATGCCATTTGAAGCAACATGGATGGACCTAGAGGCGATCACACGAAGTGAAGGATGTTAAAGAAAGACAAAGGCCGTATAACATCACTTGTGGTATTATGTTATGTGTGATATTATATGGCACCTAGGAACCGCTGTAACTGGTGGGGCTCCCTGCATGGTCCCTGGGTCCCCACGGGCCGTCTGCTTTGCAGGAGGCAACACACATGCCCCCTCGCTCCTCTCGCAGCTCGCCTCACCCGCTCGTCCCCCACGGGGTCCACTGTTCTGGTCCCTCTATGTCTCCATCACTGCTGAGTCGCTTCAGTCATGTCTGACTCTGTGCAACCCCACAGACGGCAGCCCACCAGGCTCCCCCGTCCCTGGGATTCTCCAGGCAAGAACACTGGAGTGGGTTGCCATTTCCTTCTCCAATGCTGCCCTGCAAATAGGCTCAGCAGCACCGTCTTTCTAGACTCCACACTTACACGCCTGAATACACGATATTTGTCTTTCTCTTTCTGACTGACTTTACCCTGTGCCATAGGCTCTAGGTTCATCCACCTCATTAGCACTGACTGGATCGCATTCTTTTCTTTAGCTGAGTCGTATTCCATAGTATATGTGTACCACAATCCATTCATCTGTTGATGGGCTTCTAGACTGCTTCCTAGCTATTGTAAATAGTGCTGCTTAAAAAAATGACATAAATGAATTTATTTATAAAACAGAAACAGACTCACAGACATAGGGAATGAATTTATGGTTACCAAGGGGGGAAGGGGGTGGGGAGGGGCAAATCAGGAGTTTGGGCTTGGAAGCTGTAAAGTGCCCTGTATAAAACAGACGAATGACAGGTACCCAGGTCTCAGGAAGAGGGGAGCAGGGGACCAGAGACTGTGATTTCACTCCTTTTTCCCAGAGTGAACTGAAGTAAAGCTTGGGCTGCATCTATTTTTCCCAGGAAGACGAGAGAAAAGGAGCTCACTCTGCGTCTATGGGCAAGCCGCTCGTCCTCTGGATAAAGTGGGTCTTGGGGGCTTTCTGTTGGTTCAGGAGCTGGGAAGTCCTACCTCCAGAGTCTCAAGAGGAGTTTTTCAATGTTTCTGATTATTTTGTCTTTTTCTTGAGACTATTAGGAAAATAGTCCCACTGTACAAAGCAGAAAACACAAGAGGATGAAGCACTTCTAATATGTGTTTTATATCATCAGGGTGTTACTAATCAAAAAGCCGACTTCCACATTTTTTCCTTTTGCTTATGCTACACGAAGATTAAAAAAAATCCTTTTCCTAATGTCAGCAACTTGGGAGAAGATATATTTATACACAATGTGTAGGAAAGTCAACTGGAACACACTTTTTTTTTGTGGAAAAAAAGCAAGGGGGTGAGAGAAATTGGGAGATTGGGATTGACACAAGGGAAGACCCCTGGAGGAGGAAAGGGCCCCCACTCCAGCGTTCTTGCCTGGAAAGTCCCACGGACAGAGGAGCCTGGAGTGCTACAGCCCTTGGGGTCGCAGAGACTTGGACACGACTGAGGGACAAACACTTTCACTTTCATAAAATGGAATACACTTAAAGATCCATTTAAAAAATGAATTAAAGGCTGAAAGTCGTACTCTTTTAGAATAACACGCGTTTAGAACCGGCTCGCTCATTTCAGCGGGTCTAGCAGCAGCAGCGTCGTTGCCCAGTCGTGTCCGACTCTCTGTGACCCCAGGGACTGCATCCTCCAGGCTCCTCTGTCCATGGGATTCTCCAGGCAAGAGTACTGGGGTGGGTGCCGTGCCCTCCTCCAGGGGATCTTTCCCATCCAGGGATTGAACCCAGGTCTCCCTCACTGTGGGCAGATTCTTTACCATCTGAGCCGCCAGGGAAGCACCAACGGATCTAGAACCCCCAGTCCAGGTACCCAGGGGTCTTTAATATCATTTGATCCTGGGGTGCATTAGGGACTGTGGGTGACAGCAGACTGTTTCTGCTGTGACCAGCAGTTGTGACGAAAGCCTGTAAGCCTGCCTGGGTCACCACCCATCAACACCCAAGCCCGACAGTGACTGAAAGCCGGGGTGCCCGCTGGGGTCCCTGTAACACAGTGCTGCATCCCTGAGAGAGACCCCAGAGCAGGCTGTGTGCGTCCTGAGCTCCGACCCTGCTGGGGCGTCCCAGGGGCTGCTCCTTCCTTCTCTGCTCTTGGCTCATCTCTGAACCTCCAGCCCCAGCAGGGCATGTCCCAGCCCCGCCTCCAGCTGGGCTCAGGGCAGAGGGTGCTGACCTTAGCTCAGAGAGGAGGTGGGTCCAGGCTGGAACTGGTCAGTGTGCCCACCACGGGGACAGGCCCAAGTCTGGCACTTCCCCAGAGAAACGAGGGGGCTGGGTCTCCTGGAGGTTGTGACCGAGTGGGTGTGGGCCTGAGACCCAAGCCATGAGTGGCGGGCCGGGAGGTGAGCTGCTCCCTGGAGCCCAAGACGGGTGTTTCCCCTTCGCCACTTTCCCTGCGGAGGTGAAGTTCTGCAGTTTGAGAACTGCGGTGCGCCCTTACCCCGAGGGCGTGCCCGCTTCAGATGTGCCCCGTGCTTCTCCCAGAGCGAGCGGTGGGCAGAGCATGGGGCGCCTCGGCCCCTCGATCCGGCACAGCAGCGCCCCTCGAGTGACCGGGCCCTCGCTGAGGACCGTCTGGACGTCCTTGTGTGCTCTCTGCCGCCCTCCAGAGGCCGCCTCCTGCAGCCGGCGGGCGGGCTGGGTCTCCTGCGGTTCCCGGCGAAGCCCACTCCTCCATCCTGACTCCTGCTCCGGGGCCGGGAGGGGGCTTCATTCCGGGGCCCTGTCTGCTCCTGGAGATCCACGCATCCAGGGAAGCAGCTCGCCCGGCCTCAGACGGAGGGCGATGGATGTGCCCGGCAGTGAGCACGAGCCACCTTCTGGGCACAGGTCTGTTCCGGGCAGAGAGGGACTGCCCCTGGGGACCCAGGCAGGGACCCTGCTAACCGCACCAGGACTGCTGGGCCCTTGAGCCCCCTTCTCACTCGCTGAGGACGGGGAAGCAGGGTTGAGAGCCTCTGGACACTGCCTGGCTACCAGGAAGGAAGCCAGGTTGAATGAAGATGCCCAAGGGAAGGCAGGTAAAGGAACGCACCTTTGGGGACATCAATAATCTGGATCACGCCAAACCTGAGGCTTCCTTGAACTCTGGGATTTTAATTTATACGAATTAGGAGACATCTTCTAGGTTTGATACCTATAAAAGAACATGTAACATAAGCATAAGTTATAAAACATTGTGATAAAAAAAAATCTGAAAAAATCCCTGTGAAACTATCATCCAAGAGAAGGATGAGAATATTCTGTAAATATTTGTTTTTGGTTCAGTTGCACGTCTTTTGATTATTGATATTCTGTATATCCTCCACACTGTCTTTCCTTAGCTGTGTGTTACTAACGAGCCTCAATTTATGACTTTTTTTTTCAGTTCTTATGTTGTCTTTTGATGAACAGATGTTCATATTTTAATGTGATTTAATTAATCAATGTCTAGTTTTATGGTTAGTGTTTTATATTTGTTTGTTAATTTGCTTTAAACAATTGTTCTCTACTGTGGAGGTGGTTTTATGTCATCATATTCTCAAAATTGTGAGATTTTGCCTTTCACAGTTAATTTGTATGGAATTTTGCATATGATGTCAGATATGGAATCCATTGCACTTCACCTTTAAGAATTGTGTTTAGGTAGGTAACCTTTTTCGGTGAAGAAAGTTTTAGTCTATTGTTATATTACAATGAGTTTTAAAAATATCATCAAGGTGTTGGATTTTATGAAATGAGTTTTTGCATGTTTTAAGATAATTATAGGGCTCTTCTTTAATAAGTCAACTTGGTGAGCTATAACACTATTTTTTATAGATTACTAGATAATTCTACTAACAATTTGCTTAAGATTTTAGCATCTATATTCTATTTTGTTATCAAAATTTTATTCAGCTCCTTGAAGGATTTGGATAATATCAACTCCTTTTCTAGTCTTTATAAGAATCTTTATAAATGTGGATAGTCTATCCTTGGAAGGTTGAAAACATATATCTCTAAAATCATTTGGATCTAGTGTTTTTAAGTACACATGACTTTCGTTTAATGTTTGTGGGACTATCAGAATTTCTATTTTTCTTAAGTTTTTCTTTTTTGGAAAATTGTGTATTTTGTTTAAGTTTTCAGGTGATTATAAATTTATTCAAAGTATTCTCTCTAACACAGGGAACTGTACTCAGTATTTTGTAATAACCTACAAGGGAAGAAAAAATATTTTTATTTATGCATATGTGTATTTTTTGGTGTACCTATATGCACGCTCAGCTGCTTTAGTCGTGTCCGACTCTGCGACCCAAGGGGCTGTAGCTGCCAGGCTCCTCTGTCCATGGGATTCTCCAGACAAGAATACTGAGTGGGCTGCCATGCCCTCCTCCGGGGATCTTCCCGACCCAGGGATGGAACCCACATCTCCTGCATCCCCTGCATTGCAGGCGGATTCTTTACCGCTGAGCTCCTGGGGAAGCCATATATAAACACACACACACAAACTACGGAGCAGAGTTCCCTGTGCTATACAGCAGGTCCTTGTTTGTTATCGATTCTAAATACAGTAGTGTGTGCACGTCCATCCCAAGCTACCTAACTACCCTTCCTGCCAACACATCCCCTTGGGAACCATAAGTTTTTCCTTATGTCTGTGAGTCTGTTTTGGTCTTGTAAATAACCTATATGTGAAAATAATCTGAAAAAGAATGAAAATCTATGTGTCTGAATCACTTTCCTATATGCCTGAAACTAAAACAACATCGTAAATCAATTATTCCCCAATTAAAAAAAGTAAAATTAGTAAATCATCAGCACAAAAATGTATTCTTGTCACCCCTCCACCCTCTGCTGCAGCTCTGGCTAGCCCCTGCCCAGCCTTCCTTTTAACAACCCTGAGTATTTATCACCTCCTTTCCTCCTGTCCATCTGTCTCAGGAGAGACTTGGTTTATTTGATTAGTTTTTGCACAGGACCAACAATGCTCTTTATTTCTCCACGTTGTTCTTTCTCTGAAGACTTTAGATGGTTAGTTCACTTACATTTAGTGTTTCTTGTGGCCTCTACCTTTTTATTTTCTATACTGCAGGGTTCTACATCCTCAGTTCAGTTCAGTCGCTCAGTCATGTCTGACTCTTTGCGACCCCATGAACCGCAGCACACCAGGCCCCCTGCCCATCAACAACTCCCGGAGTTTACCCAAACTCATGTCCATGGAGTCGGTGATGCCATCCAACCATCTCATCCTCTGTCATCCCCTTCTTTTTCTTCCCAGCATCGGGGTCTTTTCCAATGAGTCAGCTCTTCCCATCAGGTGGCCAAAGTATTTGAGTTTCAGCTTCAACATCAGTCCTTCCAGTGAACACCCAGGACTGATCTCCTTTAGGATGGACTGGTTGGATCTCTTTGCAGTCCAAGGGCTGCCGGGGTCCAGCCCCGGTGGATCCAGGGAATTCGAAGCGGGGAGGGCGTCGGCAAGGATCAGGAAACAATTGCTTAATTAAACATTAATTAAGGATATAAAGAGTGGTTAAATAAGGATAGCTCAGTGAGGAAGTTCAGTGGAGAAAAGAGGCTGAATAATTCAGCCAGAAGGTGAGAGAAAGAACGACATGGGGAGACCAAGTTTCGGTGAACAAGGCCCACACTTTATTTTCCAAAGTAGTTTTTATACCTTAAGTTGTGCATAGAGGATAATGGGGGAAGGGGTAGAGTCATGCAGTAAGCCAGGCTTTCTTCCTGCAAACTTATCATATGCAAAAGTTTAGGTGATTTGCATCATCTTCTGGCCTGGAGGCCTGTTAACTTTTTAAGACCCTTTCTTCAGAAAACTTATTTTTCTCTAAAGGTGATTAGTCAGGCACCACCCTCCGAAAGCATTAGATAAAGCTGCATTCCTATAGGGCAAAAGTGTGGTGGGCTATAACAAGAAAAGAATTAACTCAAGGGTCCCAGGTTACAAACATTAAAGCTACTACTTACATTCCTATACACCAATTATATTAATCAATACCCTGCCAGGGACACAGCAGGTAAGGGATATGGAAACTTAGCAGCAAACATTGGCCCAACAAGTGAAAACCCTTCACCAATACAATTTCTAATCAATCTTTTAACTACTCAAAGGAATCTGTATTTAGACAGTTTAAACACTCTTGTCACGCCCAGGAACTTTATTAACTGTAAGTTAACTCTTTTTTCAGAGAGAGGTAGTGGGGGACAGCCCCCCGTAAAGTCAGAGGTGTAGGTGAAAGCACAAAGCAGAAAGTAGACAGACTCTGGTTTTGCGGGTAGATGCTCGAGAATTTCCAGGGGAACTCCTGAGGCTCGATCCCGCCATTGCGTATGCCTAGCCTCCTTCCTCATGACCTTTGCCACGGGCGGAGTTCCTCACACTGGCTCCCGGCAAAGGACCTCTCAAGAGTCTTCTCCAACACCACAGTTCTTCAGCGCTCAGCTTTCTTTATGGTCCAACTCTCACATCCATACATGACCACTGGAAAAACCGTAGCCTTGACTAGACGGACCTTTGTTGGCAAAGTAATGTCTCTGCTTTTTAATATGCTATCTACATCCTAGGTTTTAAAAATATTTATTTTTATTTATTTGTTTATTTGGCTGCACTGTCTTAGCTGTGGCGTGTGTGACCCAGTTCCCTGACCAGGAATTGAACCCAGGCCCCCTGCATTGGGAGCGTGGAGTCTTAACCACTGGACCACCAGTCTAAGTCCCTCTACATCCTAGGTTTAAATACTAGACCTTTTCTCAAAGTTCCTCTTTTCCTGAATCTCACCTGCCTTGCCAGGCGGTATCTTCACCATCCTTCACTTTAAAGTACCTTCTAATTATCTTTTAGGAACGTGTCCATCAACTGCCAAAGCTGTGAGTGTGAAGTACTCGTCTGTTTCTTGCTGACATCTGATGTAATTGTCTGTCACACGTGTTCTGTGACACCGGCTGATATGTGCTTTCTGCCCGGCGTTTGTCCCTTCATGCGAGGGATGCTCTGACTCACAGGGCTTACCCCCGCTTCCAGAACGTCCATCTCTCATTCTATTCATGTGATGCATTTAGGTAATTTCTTCAGATCTATCTGAAGTGTGCAGATTTTTCTTTCTTCAGCTGTTTGCCTATCCACTGAATTTTATGTCAACAATTACAATTCCATTTCGAGGGGGTCATTTTTCCCCATTTCTGCCAATTCATCAGAACCTCTTGCTTCTAGTTCATTTTTTCATAATTTCAGTTTTGTTTTTAACATTTAGCAAACGGCTAGCTTCTCTTCCACAGTTGATGTTTTCACACGTTAAGTCCAGGTGGATGTTACGTCCCTATGTGTGTTACGTCCCTGCTGACTTGTTTGTGGAGGTGTTTCCCTTGTGTGCTTGGTGATTTTCCAACGTGAGCTCCTTTGGGGGAGACTTTAATCCCCGATTGTTAGAGAATCATGGAGGTCACATGGAGAGTGACTTTCTCCAAAGAAGACTGTGCTCCGTCCACTTCTGGAGACGTGGCTGACCCGAGATGTCCTCCTGACCCCTGTGCTGCCCACGGTGGCCACCCCTGTGGGGTCACCGCCTGCCCTGTCCAGCCCAACTTTCTGTCTCCCCCTTCCTTGGCAATTCTGATTACTCCCTCAGCCCTAAAAAGGAAAAAATAAAATTCTCCCTGGATGGAGTAAGTTAGAATTTCCCTGGAGCTGTCTTGCGTGTGTTGATGGTACTTCTTGCTGCAGGAGGACGTGGTGGGCACGGCTGCGCTGGCAGCTGGCTCCTGTCCGACTGCGGGCGGCCAGGCTCCGCGCTCAGCCCTGCGGCTGGTTTGCAGCAGCAGCATCAGTGCCTTCATCCCCAGGCCCGTCACACGGCACTCGGCTGCGTCCATGGTGATGGAATGCTGGACTTAGGACGCTGAGGACCTGCCCAGCGCGGCCGTGTGGGGTCTTGGTGCACGACAGTAAGTGACAGTGATCTGTGATGCCTCCTGCCAGAAAGGACGACCTCTTGTGATTTTGGCCAGTTCTGCATCTATTTTACATCATAAACGTGTATTATGTCTTTATGCATCAAGCTGTAATGGCGCCACCATTGTCTAAATTAACTAAATTCTAAATCAGGAGAATTAAGCTTTCATTTGAATAACATGTCCTTCTGAGAATATCGATCCTGAAACTAATTCTTGCTGACTGTTCTTTTGGAAAAGTTATTATAATGCAGTGATCAGGCTTTTTATTAAAAAACAGGATGATGTAACATGTTAATGAGCTTATCCCCTCTTTGATTTAATCCCCTGGAGAAGGAAATGGCAACCCACTCCAGCATTCTTGCCTGGAAAAACCCATGGACACAGGAGCCTGGTGGGCCACAGTCCATGGGGTCACAGAGAGCTGGACACGACTGAGCAGCTAATTGACAAAGATTTAATAGCGTGGTCAGTGTTGTTTCCAGGGGCCCAGTTATCCTCAGCCGCGTGTGCAGAGGGTGGGAACAGTGCTCCTTCAGGACCAGTTTGAGATCCTAAGTCTTTCCCAATATTTTGAACAGGACTTTATTCAGAAATAGGGTCTTTACAAATGCAACCCTGTTTAGAAGAGACCATGCGGATGTGGCTGGGCCTTAGTCTCATGGCTGGGGTCCTAAGAAGAAGAGATTTGATGCTGACCCAGGGACACACGGGGTGGAGGCCACGAGAAGGAGGCAGAGATCAGAGTGTGGGTCATGAGCCGAGGAGCCCCCAGGGCCTCTGGGACCACCAGGAGCTAAGAGGAGGGCAAAGAAGGACCCCCGGAGGCCGTAGAGGAAGCACAGCCCTGTCGACACCATGACCTTGGGCTTCCGGCCTCCTGACCGTGAGAGCCGTGCCCGTGGGGTGCCTTGTTACCACAGCCCCAGGAAACTCACGGAGAGCGAGACCCCGTGCAAAACCTCCCTGCCGGCCGCCCAGCGAGGCTGTAATTAGGACGGTCAGAGCGATTCCAGTCCTGACCCCAGACGACCCCACAACCGTTCATGCTTCTGCAGCTTTGATTGTTCAGAGACGAACCGTGTCTCTGGGGAGAAGCCGGCTTCCTGGGGTGGAGGAGGCTGGACCCAGCGTTGCCGCATCCTAATGGGCCACATGGCCCTGGCTGCTGCCTCCCTGCACCCGCGCTCTGAGCAGGAGCAGTTGGAGGCAGTGGGGCTGTGTCTCCAGCTTGCCTGTGAGCATCAGGCTAGACTGATGCCGAAGCGGTGCAGCTTTGGGCCCGTGGGGCCTCAGGCGACGCTGAACAAACATCTGAGCTTTGCCTTTAGGATCATAAACCCAGGCTGGGCTCTATGATCACGGGAACAATGACAACCACACCCCACTTTGGGGTGTTGACATGAGGTTTGGGGAGAACACATCTGAACCAGGAGGGCGGTGCACCCCCAGAGTGGGCGGCAGCTCTGAGCCCGGGGCCCCGATCTCAGGGGGACGTGATCGCGGCCTGCTGGGAGGGTCACGATGCTGCAAGCTGAGGCTTGGGTGGTGTGCAGGACCCTGGGTGGGAGGAGGGGGACTCCAGTCTCTGAGGCCAAGGGTAGGTCCTGGGAGGGGGCCGGCCTCATCCTTGAGCGATGAAGCCCCTCGGGGGCACTTCTCTGCCTTGCCCACAGCCAACCCTGACAAGGGTCGCCTGGAGCAGCTCTGGATAAAGGCTTTCAAGGAAAGCTCTGGAATAAGGTCCTTCGGAATGAGGTCCTACTGGCCGGCAGATTCCTGAGCCGTGGGAGGAAGACCAGCTGACAGCTGGGGAGCCCCTGTGCAGGGCAGGGGCCTCGAGGGGGCCTCTAGCTGGAGCTTTCACGAGGCGCGTTCGTTACAGAGTTAGAGATGGAGTGTGGAATTTCTCCACGTGGCTGGGAGCCTGGCCGATTCTGAGCTCCTGGGATGAAGTTAAGGGTGATTCTTGAAAATCAGCACGCTCTGTCTTTCCCCTCCAACCCCTCCCCTGCCTACACGAGCACGCATACACGCATATCCACGCGCGAGTGAGCGCGCACGCGCACGCTGAAGGCAGTAGTCGAGACGGTCTCCGGGGACGTGTCGCATTCTAAACCCACCTGGACGGACTGCGACTTGGTGCTGACATCTGTTTGCAGGTCCCTCCAATACTTTGACCACCTGATGCGAAGAGCTGACTCATTGGAAAAGACCCTGATGCTGGGAAAGATTGGAGGCAGGAGGAGAAGGGGATGACAGAGGATGAGGTGGTTGGATGGCATCACCAACTCAATGGACATGGGTTTGGGTGGACTCTGGAAGTTGATGATGGACAGGGAGGCCTGGTGTGCTGCGGTTCATGGGGTCGCAAAGAGTCGGACACGACTGAGTGACTGAACTGGGAGAGTAGGAATGTTGGGGGTGGGAAGAGGTTGCTCTTCGAGGGGGATGTTTAGGACGAGCTGCCCTCCTGATGCTGAGTGGATAGCCTCCTCGTGGGACCTGGGGTGGTTTGCCTGCAAAGTGATGAGTCTGAAGCTAGCCCTTGGCCGGAGCCCTCCGTGCTCCTGGGGCAACAGCAGAGTTTGTACAGAAGCCGCGCCGCTTGGACAGGCAGACGCTTGTGTCCCCAGATGCCGTCCCGTCATTGCTTATAGCAACCGTGCCTGGACATTACCGCCACACCTCGCAGCTGCTGACCTTCCCATGCAGCTTTCTCTCAACCCGAATCCTGCTCCCATGGGTGCAAAGGCTGTATTTTCAAGGCTCTGTGGGTCTTGCTGTGACGCGTCTGCTGACCCACCGCATGGCACCCTGACAGGCAGCACCTAGCGTCTTGTGCAGGCACGGGGATGGGTGGTCCCTCCAGACCCCGGGACCCGTTTAGCATCCCAGGCTCCACCTGCCCAGGGGAACCACCCGCCCGGGACGCGCAGGGTGGCCGGGGCCCAGGGGCTGTTTCCCAGCAGAGATGGCTCCTCATGAGCAGGACCCAGCACAGGCAGCACTTTGGCTGTGACGGGAGGTGGCTGCTGGTGGCCTGGCATGGTCCGTGCGTGGGTCCAACCCCGGCCTCAGCCCGGGCCCCTGCCCCGTGCCAGCCTCGCATGTCCTCAGGGCCTCGGCCACCACCCTGCTGCCAGCCCCCGAGGGCCAGGGCTGAGCATCCTTGGCTCTCGCAGCCACGCGGGATCACAGGTATGCAGCTGTGACTCTGAGTGCCATCACGGCCACGCTGCAGTTTCACGGACCATTAACGATTCGCTAATATTGTTTTAGTTTGCAAATTAGTGCAGCTCCGTGGGTGCGGGGAGGGTCCGTGGCTGCCATCAATCAGCCGGGAGCTCCTCAAGCATGAGATCAAAGCGATTTCCAGGCTTTGAGGCTCAACAGTAATTACTGTGACCCAGGCGGGAGGGGAGCTGCAGAGGGCTTTCCGCGGTTCTGCTGACTCCATTCCTGACTTGGGAGTGAAGCACACAAGGATTGCAGGTGAGGGTGCTCAAGTCCCTCAGTCCCTAGAGACAGCCATCGGAGCAGAGCCCTATGATGCTGCTGCTCCCGAGCGGGGGGGACAGGGAGCCCTGAGGACCCCAAGACCCCTCCGCCCAGCTCCCGGCTCCAGGTACCAGCTGAGGCACAGGGTTTGCTGAGGAGTCAGACAGCTCTCCCTAGGGGCCACGTGGTCCCCATTCTTCCCAGCCTGAAGCACCAGCTTGTCTTGCTGTTACATGTTTAGACGAGATGCTCATGAAAGCCTCAACAATTCTGTGATGTTTTAGTTTGGAAGGCGGTTCAGAGACGTGTTGGGAGCAGGTGCAGGCCTGAACGCGAATCGGTTACATCTGAGCGGATCCCTGTTATTGTTATTATTGTCAAACCTCCCGTAATGACTGTAGCATCTGCCCACCAGGAGGACTCAGGAGGACTGGTGAGGCCGGGCGGCTGAGCCTGACGCCGGGTCAGGGCACTGCAGCGCCTCCCAGCTGTTCATCACACAGCCGGCAAATATTAGCTCACTCGGGCCTCTTGGTCACCCCGTGAAGCTGGTCTTCCAGCTACAGATGAGCTGCGTTCCCCATAATTCATGTGTCCAGGTCCTGCCCCCAGGACCGTGGAGTATGTGTCCGTGTCCCGATCTCCTCTTCCTATAGGACACCAGGCCCACTGGACCAGGGTCCCACCCCGGGGACCTCACTTAATCTAACAGCCTCTGTAAAGACCCTGGGTCACACTCTGTTGGGTTAGGACTCCAACTTATGAATTGTGGGAGGACACAGTTCATCTGTAGCAGGGAGGCCTGCTTTGTGGGGTGACCAAGCACCCCGGGGGAGCTAATGCGTGCCGGCTGTCAGTTTTGTTAAGATCAGAGCATGCAGCCAAACCTGAGTAACCTGGGAGTGACCCATCAGTTAAGGAGGAGGAGTGAATTATGAGGGAAAGCGGAGTAAGACATGCATGGTTTAATGCCTTCAGGGGAACCTTACTGATACAGTTCCCTCAAAAATCTCTAAAGGCAAAAACTAATTAGCAAAATTGACATGGTGGAAAAACTGTTAACCATACCTTTCAAAAAATGTAAAATGTGACCCCTAATGAAAGTATTTCAATAAAATCAAATGAAGTATGTGGGGAGTACCTTATTTGCCCAAGTATTGACATTTGAAGAAAGAATTAAATTGGTTCAATAGAATTTCGAAAATTCGGATTCAAGGGATGCTTGTCAGAGTGGGCATAATTTCGATGAAAATATTTGTATTAAAATATCTTTTTGGGTGAAACTGCAGGTTGCAGGACTGTGGCGGCGATGGTTAGCAGGACAAGCTCGGGCATGGTAGCACGGTCGCCGTAGACGTTGGTGGCTTGGGTAAGAGTGGCGAATGAATGCTAAAATTAGAGGGGAGACTTAAACTTCATTGTTTAAAATTGTATTTGAAAATAATTTCAGACTTGAAAATGCAAAAAGAGAAAAATAAGAGTATATATAAAATTTTTAAAAGAAAAACATTGAGGAAAATAGGGAATCATAAAAAAAATCTTAAATAAGCAAAAAAGAGTAAATAATTATGCTATAGAGAGGGCACATAGAAAGCAAATAATGAAAGTATTCGACCAAAAACATTACCAGTATTTACATTATTTGCAAATGGTATAAAGAAAGCAATTAAGAGAATAAAGTCAGGTTGTATTAAAACAACTTCTGTTTACAAGGGATGTATGTTAAATAATCATAGAGGAAATTTGAGAATTGATATTATTGAAGGCAGGAGAAGAAGGGGACGGCAGAGGATGAGATGACTGGATGGCATCACTGACTCAATGGACATGAGTTTGAGCAAGCTCCGGGAGTTGGCGATGGACAGGGAAGCCTGGCGTGCTGCAGTCCATGGCGTCACAAAGAGTCGGACACGACTGAGTGACTGAACTGAACTGAATACCAATGAAAATAGATATATGCCGGGGTAGCCCAGACCAAAGGAAAACAGAGGCTTTACAAATACTGGACTGACTAGACTTTGAGGCTGAACATATTTTTAGAGAGAAAAAGAACGTTTCTTTATGACCAAAGGGGCAATTTGACAGGAAATATGACAATTATGCACTTTTAAGCATTTACAAGCTTGTAAATTGGCAGAGAAGAGTAAACAAATCACATTTATGCATGGAGATGTTCTCACTCCTCTCTCAGTGACTCCTAGATGGAGGGAAAAATAGCAGGATATAGAGAAGCTGAGCATGATTCGCCCGTGTCACCTAATAGACTTATGGAAACGTGGTACCCAAGTAATGCAGAATATGTATTCTTCTCATGGCCAAATGGAAGGTGTATTGCTGGTCATAAAGCATGTGAATGCAGTATAAATGCCGTGTGTGTGTGTGTGTGTGCGCGAACGCATGCTCACACGCATGCTCGGTTGTTCAGTCATGTCCGACTCTTTGTGACCCCGTGGACTGTAGCCCGCCAAGCTCCTCTGTCCAAGGGATTCTCCAGGCAAGAATACTGGAGTGGGTTGCCATTCCCTCCTCCAGGGGGTATTCACAATCCAGGGATAAATGCTGTGGTTAATAGTAAAAAGCATTTTGAATTAATTTAGTTTTAATTCAATTTTAGTATTTTTTTTAAGGAAAGAAGTTTATAAACAACGAAGGGGAAACAGTGTCGTCGTGCCTAAGCTTTTCGTTAAACAAGATTTAAAGTGTTCAAATCAGGAAGTGTTTAAATTCTTTCACACGCTCAAACAACAACAACAGGCTGCTCGGCCTCCGCGACACAGGGTGTCCTGGCACACATGTCCCGCGTCCCGGGCACCGTGAACCTGGAGAGGTGTTTCAAGTCTGAGGCGCAGAGGCACTCAAGGGCAGATGGAGGTCAAAGGCTAGAATTCAGGTCACATTCTCAGATTAGCTGGGACGTAAATGGGAAATCAATACCAGGAAATCAGAAATTCTGCGCAGCACCTGGACATTAAGCAAACCCTTTTCTATAGCTCATGGGTTAAAGGGGTCACGGAGGCGACAGTGAAGACGCAGTGTCCTTCGCAGGCTGCCCAGCCCCCTGTGCAGGCTCTCCTCCGCTGGGGACGTCAGGAAGCTCTGTTGCCCGGGCCCCCCACGCCCCGCGCTGTTCCCTGCCCTTGCCCCTCGCCCCAAACGCTCTTCCCAGGTCGGGGCCCCTGCGGTGGGCCGGCGGGCACCCAGACGTCCGTCCGCCCCCTGCGCTGCTCTGGCCTCGGGCCTCGTCTCAGTGATTGGCGTTTGGTGCGGCTCTCGCGCTTTGCATGTTCTATTTCAGGAAGAGCTGCCTTTCTGCACATTTAGCTGGGAACAGAGGTTGCTATGTCTTTCTCCAATTATTGTAAGGCCCTCATCTCTCCAACCCGGGCTGAGCCCCCATCCCCTGTCTGCTGGACCAGAAAGGCCTCCTGGGAACCCCCAGCCCTTCCTCATGTCCTGGCCCAGCGTCCACACCACAACCAGACAGGTGCTTGTGAACACAAGCGGGTCCTGCTGCCCCCGCGGCTGCTCCGTGTACTTGGGGCAAAACCCACACACGTCCCTGTGACCTTTGAGGCCAGGTGGTCCAGCCCTGCCCCCGGCCCCGCCTCCTTCAGTTCCTGCCTCTGTAGGGGAGCCGCCGGCGGCTGTGGCTCCAGACACACCAGACCCTCCGCAGCTGGCCTCCCATCCCCGTGCCGGGGCCACCCAGATGTCACCTCCCAAGATGCCTCCCATCCCCGTGCCGGGCCACCCAGATGTCACCTCCCAAGATGCCTCCCATCCCCGTGCCGGGCCACCCAGATGTCACCTCCCAAGATGCCTCCCATCCCCGTGCCGGGGCCACCCAGATGTCACCTCCCAAGATGCCTCCCATCCCCGTGCCGGGCCACCCAGATGTCACCTCCCAAGATGCCTCCCATCCCCGTGCCGGGCCACCCAGATGTCACCTCCCAAGATGCCTCCCATCCCCGTGCCGGGCCACCCAGATGTCACCTCCCAAGATGCCTCCCATCCCCGTGCCGGGCCACCCAGATGTCACCTCCCAAGATGCCTCCCATCCCCGTGCCGGGGCCACCTAGATGTCACCTCCCAAGATGCCACCCATCCCCGTGCTGGGGCCACCTAGATGTCACCTCCCAAGACCCCCCGCCAATGACCCCTGCTTAGAGTTCATGAAACTTTTAACATTTCAGGTTGATACCTTCCACCCATTTTGGAAGATTCTTGGGCGTCTTTTCTGTAAGTTTTCAGCTCTGATCTCTGTTCCGCTCCTCCTGAGACTCCACTCACACACATGGTGGATCTTTGGTCCTTCCAGTGTTTCCTGAATATTTCCACCCTTGTTTCACCGAGGACATCTTCTCATGCCTTTAGGATTGAAGGATCATCGGGAGGTCTGAGTACGTGCATGGAGGCGTGTGAGCACACCTCCTGGCAGGGCAGCGGGTGTCACGGATGCTGTTCCCACTTTCACGGCCCTGCCCGTCTCCATACACTATGAGCCTCACCCCCTCCAAGCCCCGTTGTCTCTCCTTCCCCTCTGCCCACCCTGACACTGAGCGCAGACTTTATTTTATTTGGGCTCCACACAGCTAACCACCCGTCCCCATGCCGGGGGCCACCCCCACCTCCAGGTGATCTAGATGTCACACCTGGAGATGACGGGTTGGAGATTCAGCCCAGAAGCTCACTGATCCAGTGCCTGGGTTTGTCCATGGTCTCCTCAGGGAAGTGGAGACAGGCGGGGCATCTACCTCGAGGACGGAGGAGCTGAAACATGGGGAGGACCCAAAGCAGCACCTGGCAGGTAACAACCAGGACGCGGACGTCAGCTGCCGTCACGCTACTGATGAGGAACCGCCTCTGACATTCGATTGAAAAGTACAACCAGCCCCATTTTGTCACCGGGCCCCGTGTGTGTGGAAAGTGGGGTCCGTTTCCATTCCAGCCTCAGCATTGAGGTCTCCGGGACACCGGGGGTCAGGGGTCTGGAGTGAAGGTGCCTGTGAGCAGGAACCCCCCAACTTCACTCCTAAGGCGCTTCCGGATCCAGAGCCCCTCAAAGTCCATCTCTGGTCCCACAAGACCAGTGACCCCAGAGCTGGGACAGAGGGGCAGGACTGTCCACAGAGGGGAGACACTGGAGACACTGGACACCAGCTAGAGCTGGGTGGACAGGAGGGGCCGTGCTCTGAATTCAGAGACTAAACTTCCTCCTCTAAATAAAGATACTATGGTGTTCATTGTAATTTTGACAAATCCACTTCAGTTTCTGATTATCTCCTGCAGGACAAGACAGTGATACAGAGGACAGGATGTTCTGGATCCTGGGAGGACCAGGTCTGGATCCTGTGTCTGTCACCGCACAAGCTCAGGCAGGGCAGCCCCCCACCGGCCTCAGCATCCCTGTCTGTAGAATGAGGCACTCATGCTGGGACCCCGCAAAGGCCCCAGTGGTCACCCCCAAGGGGTCTGAGCCCCTAAGTGCTGCTCCGAGGCCAACATGTGGGAGAATGTGATGGTTGCTCAACGCGGACACCCCGCCCCCGTTAGGGCTCTGTGACTGGACGGTCCCGCAGTGAGGGTACCACACGTCGATGTATTTATACCCCTTTGTATCTGAGCAATAGAACGCAACCATCAATCAAAAAAGTAATCATCCGTTTCTGTTTCTTTCCATTAAAAGGCGCATTTCTCATCTGCTTGACAAAATGAGTTACGAGCTCCATTTCCAAACTTCACCTTCTGTTAGGAGTTCATCTGGGAGCATCCGTGCTGCAAAGGGCGGCGGGGGAGGGGCATGATGGCCACCCCAGCTCCACCCCGACGCATGGTTACTCATCTCCACGATCTGCTAAGATTAAAACATGCGGCTCCCCTGGGAGTGCTGGGCCTTTGGAGGACGATTTAATTGACTCTGGAGGAGAGTCTTTTCCTGTTGGTCTAGTCATACGACTAATGTTTTCTGTTGCCTTTACAGGACCAAATAGAAAAAAAAAAAGGTAAAAAATATGAGTCATATTATAGATTTGCAGGTTGTGAATATTTTACAGTTGAATTCATCAAAAATTCAGGTGGGAGGCTGCTGACTCTGCCGTATGAAGTGTTCACCTGTGGGGCTGACTCTTGATTCATGAGAAAAAGGAACAAGATTGTTTCTGGAGCTGGGCGATAGGAATCCGCTTTAACCATTATTTCCTCTCTCTCTCTCTGCATTATTTATAGGAAAACTGGGGCCAGCATGGAGCTCCAGGAAAGTCCATTTTGAACAAAGTTTGAGAATATTCGTGACCATGGTAAACTTGGCTTTGAAGACACCTTGTTACCTGGGGAATAAAGCTTGTCTGTGGCACACAGGGTGCGGTTGGCAGGGAGGCGGCTGCATCGGCGTCCGGGAGGCGGCCCTCCTGTTCCTGCACACGCCCCTTAGAGGTGCCCTCAGCCCCAGAGCCCGAGAGGCCACACTCCCTCTGCTGTGGGTGCCAGCTCGGGGCCACCGCCCGTCTGCTGCAGGAGCCCCTAAGCATCAGTGGTTCCGCTTCTCCTGCTGGTCTGCGACGGCCCCGCGGTCAGAACACGGTCCCCACTCCCAGAGTCTCCGTCCACTCCTCCTGCAGCCCTGTTCCTCCAACCACCTGGGACGTAGACACAGAGCTGCCTCCCACTGTGAATCCTGTCTCCAGCGTGAACGTCAGCTTTCCCTTCTTTGTGCTTTGGTACCTTGTTGTTTGGGGCTCCCTGGTGGCTCAGATGGTGAAGAATCTGTCTGCAGTTCAGGAGACCTGGGTTTGATCCCTGGGTTGGGAAGATCCCCTGGAGGAGGGCATGGCTACCGACTCCAGTATTCTTGCTGGGAGCATCCCATGGACCGAGGAGCCTGGTGGGCTACAGTCCACGGGGTCGCAAAGAGTGGGACACGACAGAGCGACCGAGCACAGCACCCTGTTGTCTGTTTTCCCTAAAGCAACACCCCGGGGCCTCACTGAGCGCGAGGGCTTGTGTGCACGTGCGTCCGTGTGTGCCTGTGTGTGCCTGTACGTGTCTGTGTGTTCTCGTGGGTTTCCAGGGCTCATGGTCCACACCTTCTACTTTGGCTGCTCTTCTTGACACCTTTGCAGCACAGGTGTGTATTTTAAAGCGCGTCCTGTGGACTCAGGGGTCCTTGAGGTTTCTCACTCGTGTTCTCCCATGAGAAGCACCCGGTGTTCTCAGGAGCTCCGTGAGGTGTGACGTCACAGCACACTGGATGCAGAAGCAGTGAGTGTCCTGAAATCCAGGAAGCCAGGTATCTGAGAGGGGGCGAACGTCGCCCGTGGGGCCTCTCTGACGGCTGAAGGCTTGGAAGAAGAGTCTTTGTCCATTGAAATAGGCTGTCTGTACCGAGCTTTAGTGCCCGTAGTGCTGCTGCTTTAAAACAAAGTCGCGCAAATATGTTCAGCTTCCTGCTTTAGTTTCTAATAAGCATCGATGGGCGTAGTCCGTGTCAAGAAGCTCTGTGCTGCTGGCCGTGATGTTCAAGTGCGTCAAGGTGTCCCAAGACCAGACCCTTTCACAACCAGCGCTCCGCACAGCGTGTCCGGAGCCGAAGTCCTCCTGGGCTTCACATGGGCAGACTCACCCCGTGAGTCTCCTCACGTGACTGAGACGCCATCGCCGGACATCCACGTCCCCTGTGCGCTGAGGCACACTGGTCTCCAAGCACATGCAGCACCTAATGGGCACACAGAGCACCGTTCAGTCGCTCCTTGCCAACGGGGGCGTGCGGCTCATCCAGGCCACACACTCCTCGCTGTTCCGGGCCCCCGCCCCGCACCCCGGTTCATCCAGGCCACACTCCCCCCGCTGCTCCGGGCCCCCACCCCGCACCCCGGTTCATCCAGGCCACGCGCCCTCCCCTGCTCCGGGCCCCGCCCCGCACCCCAGTTCATTCAGGCCACGCGCCCTCCCCTGCTCTGGGCTCCCGCCCCGCACCCCAGGGCGTGTGCAGGGTGAGCTCAATGGTGGACAGCTACACGCACGTGCTCCCCGGTGCAGGGCTGCCTGCTGGTCTCCCACAGCACCTGTGCCCATGTGTCCTGCCTGCTGAGGCTGGGCCGTGGAGGGGCACTCGTGTCCCGCATGGGGAGCTGGCCCCCGTCCTCACGGGGAAGGCTCGGGGCTCGGCAGTGGCCAGCGTGCCAGGGAGTGGACCTCGTCTGGGGCACCTGCTGGGGATGGGCTGCTGCCGGCGGTCCTGGCTTAAGCTGCACGTTCGGGGCTCGTGAGGAGGAGGGCAGCCAGGCCAGTGGACGGGCGACGGTGGACACTTGGTCACTGTCTCCTGCCCGTCCCCGGCTCTGCAGCCCTTCCTCTGTGCCTCCTGCCCCTGCCACCCTTCCCGTGCTGCTTCTGGCACTGGGACTTGGCTTCCTTTTTTGTGTGTGAGTTGATTCTAGATGTTTATTTTGAATGAATGAGAGTATTATATAAACATGTTTTAAATGCTGAGTAGACTTGTCCAATACTTTGGCCACCTGATGTGAAGAGCTGACTCATTTGAAAAGACCCTGATGCTGGGAAAGATTGAGGGCAGGAGAAGAAGGGGACGACAGAGGATGAAATGGTTGGATGGCATCACCGACTCAATGGACATGAGTTTGGGTGGACTCCAGGAGTTGGTGATGGACAGGGAGGCCTGGCATGCTGCGGTTCATGGGGTTGCAAAGAGTCAGACACGACTGAATGACTGAACTGAATTGAAGACTTGTAGTATTAAAGTAAAAAAAATTTTATTGAGATATGGTCGATTTACAATGTTGTGTTGATTTCAGGGGAGAAGGCAATGGCACCCCACTCCAGTACTCTTGCCTGGAAAATCCCATGGACAGACGAGTGTGGAAGGCTGCAGTCCATGGTGTCGCTGAGGGTCGGACACGACTGAGCGACTTCACTTTCACGCATTGGAGTTGATTTCAGGTGTATATCAAAGTGATTTAGTTATATATATATATATATATATATATATATATTCTTTTTTTTAAGATTCTCTTCCATTATAGCTTATCACAAGACGGTGCATGTAGTTCTCTGTGCTACATAGTAGGACCTTGTTGGTTATCTATTTTATGACTGCAAGGAGATCCAACCAGTCCATTCTAAGGGAGGTCAGCCCCGGGATTTCTTTGGAAGGAATGATGCTGAAGCTAAAATTCCAGTACTTTGGCCACCTCATGCGAAGACTTGACTCATTGGAAAGACTCTGATGCTGGGAGGGATTGGGGGCAGGAGGAGAAGGGGATGACAGAGGAGGAGATGGTTGGATGGCATCACTGACTCGATGGACGTGAGTCTGGGTGCACTCCGGGAGTTGGTGATGGACAGGGAGGCCTGGCGTGCTGCGATTCATGGGGTCGCAAAGAGTCGGACACGACTGAGTGACTGAACTGAACCGAAAGCGTTAGTTGCTCAGTTATGTCTGACTCTTTGCCACCCTATGGATTGTAGCCCACTGGGCTCCTCTGTCCATGGGGTTCTCCAGGCAAGAATACTGGAATGGGCTGCCATTCTCTTCCCCAGGGGATCTTCCCGACCCAGGGATTGAAACTGCATGTCTTAGGTCTCCTGCATTGGCAGGTGGGTTCTTCACCACTGAGCCACCTGGGAAGCCGTATAAGCAAATCACACGATATTTGTCTTTAGAATTAGCTTTCTTGATTTAGAGCTTAGCCATGGCTTTACCTTTTGGCTTGTATCTTCCACAATTGCTTTGCATCTGGAGCAGGGGGGAGAGTCATGCTCCCTGAAAATATCCCTTTTCACCTCCGTCCTTGGGGCCGCTTTGCCCACTCCCTGGGGGACTGGAGTTGAGTTTGCCTGGTGATGACCAGGAATTTGATATCTTCATCTACTGCAAATTATTTTTTAGTTAGACAATAGGTTATTTAAAACATAAAGAAAAGATGATGCTTTGGGAGATTTTCAAGGACCCTGTTTCCATTTCAACTGCAGAGGTTTTCACTTTGATATTGAATATTCCGGGTGAGTATTTCCTACGTTTTCTCAGCTATAAATGCGTCCATAAATCAGTTAAATGTTCAATTTTCCTGCTCTGCACAAAGAATTTCAAAAAAGTTCTCTTTGAATTGGAGGGATAGCTGAGCTAATAAATGTTACAATATATTTCTGAAATCACACAAAATGAAGAATTAAATACACACAATTAAATCACACAAAATAGTCTCTGATTCAGACTGTAACATCCAACACTGAAGAACCAGAGGGACATGGATACTTGTTCATATGAATGTGAGGATGCGGTGACCTTGAACCCTGCAGCCACTGGGTAGGAGCCCTGCGTGTGGCACTCATGACTTGGATGGCTAGATGTTTTATAGATACCATCACAAGTTCAATTAAAATAATGTGCCTGTTGCCAGACAAACCACGCAGAGAACACCCGGGCTTGGCATCTGGCCCCAGCTGCCGGACACAGAGGCTCCTTCAAGGCTCATCTCACAGCAGAGCAGCCCTGGAGGGTGATGGGCATGGTCGCTGGCTATCTGAGCAGACAGAGGCTCTCCTAGCTCATGGGTGTCAGTGCAGATAAACAGGTGACAGTGTAGTCAGGTTCCCTGCTCTTAGCGAACCCGATAGAAAGATGGGCAGTCCACACCCCGAAAAGGAGACAGGCAGGTGGACAAGAAGCACAGGGGAGATGCTTGACCTCGTGAGTGGTCAGAGTCCAGTGACAGCCTTGGGGACATTCCCCTGGGCCTCCCATCCCCGCCGACCACTGCGGGCTTCTGTAAAACGGATTAAAAGCTACATAGATAATATTTTGTGATGAGAACACAAAATATCACATTGAAACAAGGCTTGTAAGAGCCGTGTAATGTTAAGTCATCTGTTATTAGACCTTGGTGACCTTGTGATGAGCTCTTCCTTTACACACCATTAGGACGAAGCCCGTCACGCGTGTCCCCAAGGGGCCTCTGTGACAAGCTGCTCAGGTGAGCTCATAGAGGCTGAGATCCTGCTGGGCTCTGGTGAGTTCATGAAGTTGGGAACCCGTCCCCCCACGTCCTTCCAGCACTAAGGCACTTCACAGAATGGCCTGAATCTCGTCATCACAGGCAGACTACGGGCCTGGCAGTGCAAGGCGGAGACCTTTCCTTCCACATTTAGGCGTTGATCCATATATTTTCTGGATTTTGCATGTCATAAAACAAAATCACTCCTTGATGTGAGGTCAGGAGAATTCTACTTTGACTGATTCTTTCTTCCTCCATCTTGCCCTCCCTTTCTTTTTTCTTTCTTTTTTTCTCCCCATTTGCTCAAAAGAGGAAAACCAGCCACCGTTCCTAGGGGATGCGGTCAGAGAGGAGGTGGGAGATCACATGGCCATGCCAGGTCCCTGCGAGGCAGAGGAGTTCTGTCTGAACCGAGTCACACCCTGCAGTCCCGTCCACACGGCCCCACTTTGCATCTCAGCGGCCGCGGATTCTCAGGAAGGTGGAGGTGTGCGTTCCGTGTGCAGTGTGGTCCCCCACCTGCAGTGGTGACGTGACGATGGGCTCTGGCATCCTGGGCCTTGGCATCCTGCAGCTTTCTTCTTTAACTCTTTTAAATTAAAAAAATGCCTCTTCCTGCTTTTTTTTCTTTTTTGTCTCCATGCTGTTTCATAGGTTTTCCATCTTCTGCACTCTGTATTGTACTTCATGTGACTCAGAATTCCATTTATTCAAAAGTCTGCTGCTGCTGCTGCTGCTAAGTCACTTCAGTCGTGTCCGACTCTGTGTGACTCCATAGACGGCAGCCCACCAGGCTCCTCTGTCCCTGGGATTCTCCAGGCAAGAACACTGGAGTGGGTTGCCATTTCCTCCTCCAATGCATGAAAATGAAAAGTCAAAGTGAAGTCACTCAGTTGTGTCCGACTCTTAGCGACACCATGGACTGCAGCCTACCAGGCTCCTCCGTCCATGGGATTTTCCAGGCAAGAGTACTGGAGTGGGGTGCCATTGCCTTCTCCATTTGAAAGTATATTGTTCTTTAATTCTTCTTGTGTCCATCCTTAGTAAAACAAACATACCCTGCACCGTTTCTGCGGTGGCTAAGTGGTGCAGTCGCTGTGCGGCAGCCTCCACTGGACCATGCAGGACACGCCTTATTCTGACCTCCCCTGCCATGTGCTGGAATCACAGGTAAAATCTAGCCTTTCGTACTTGACTGCTCCGAGTCTGTGTAACTGGCCTTTGCTTTTGTTTCAGGAACGATTTCTGACAGTCGTGCCGGCTTTGCATCTGTTACTGAAGCACGTGGACACCCTCTGTGGCCGGATGCTCAGTGAGGGGGCGGGGCCGGTGGGCGCCCTCTTCCAGACCACTGCCCTCTTCTTGGCCTTGCCGGGAGCTGGTGAGCAGCATGAGGTGGACTGCGGGAAGAGCTCTTGAGATGTGTGTCTGTCACGTGCCGCCCTCACTGATGAGTGTGAGACACGGGGAGGAGGACCCATGGGGGATGTGAGGGATGACAGTGGGCAAGCAGACCACAGGACAAACCTGGGGAGCATGGCGCTATGCGGGAGGAGCCCGTCACCCAGGACACGGCCTGATGTGCAACCCACGGGCGAATCTCAAACACACGTCACATACAGCAAAGGAGCGGGACAAAAATATTAACATACACACGGTGTGTTCCCATGGGGATAAATCCACACACAGGCAAACTAATCGATGGTAACGGAAAACAGCTCCTACTGGGGGGTGGGAAAGAGGAAACACCAGAGGGCTGAGGTGTTGTGTTGGGTGACGGTCACACCAGAGAATGCGACGGCCAAAACTTGTCAAACCGAAGATTTAAGACTTTGCACGTTTGTGTGTCAATTATATCTTAATCAGAAAAAACAAAAATTAATAGAATTCACCACATTACTAGAATAAGCTCAGAAAAAAAGGTCACCTCAATATGTGCAAATGAGAGATTTGAAAAACATCAATATATGTTCATTATAAAAACTCTTAGCAAAGTGGAAATTGATTGAACTTCCTTAATCTGCTAAAGAAACAACTTAATGCTGAAAAAGTGAGGTCTTTTACCTGAACTGGGGACGAGGAAGGTGTGCTTATGCTACTGTTCTTAACACAGAACTGGAGGTTTTTCAATGTTACATTTGGGCAAAGGGAAGAAATGAAAGTCCGAGAATCTCAGTAGAAGAAATCAAAGTTTCTTGAATACAACATAATTGATCATGCAGAACTTTGGAAAAGGTCAGAGAATTATTATCAGAATTAATAAGCTACATTTATCATGGTTGCTGAGACAAAGTAAATATCAAGTTTGTTTTTACATAAAAGCCAACAATTAGAGATGGAATTTTAAAAGAGGTTATATAAATATGATCAAAAATATTAAACACAGAGGAATAAAATTAATGAGGAGCATGCATGACCTCAGAATAAAAAATCCCTCTGAGAGAAATTAGAGGTCATCTGAAGCAGGTGGTGGAAGCGCATGGCAGGGGTGCCAGCAGGGAGCTCACCTGGGGGGCTTTGAGGCAGAGGGAGAAAGATCTTGGAGCTGGAGGTAAGGAGACACCCTGGGGACTCTGACATCTAGGCACCAGGAGACGAGGAGGCCAACCCCACACCTGGCCTTGGCCTTCAGGAAGACGGCTCGCCACCCCGTGGCTTCAGAGCTGCCTCTGAGCTGAGCGGCTCCAAATCCTGCTGAGAATCCTGTTTGGAGTGGAACGCGGCCTTTCTCTTCTGCAGCATCTCCACCACCAAGCTCACATGGATGTCGGATGCCTTTGGTCTTGACCCAGGCCCTCCCTGGACCTGGCAAACAGTAGTTGTAACTTCTATGCAGAGCACATCATGAGAAACGCTGGGCTGGAGGAAGCACAGGCTGGAATCAAGATTGCCGGGAGAAATATCAACAACCTCAGATATGCAGATGACACCACCCTTATGGCAGAAAGTGAAGAGGAACTAAAGAGCCTCTTGATGAAAGTGAAAGAGGAGAGAGAAAAAGTTGGCTTAAAGCTCAACATTCAGAAAACTAAGATCATGACATCACCGGTCCCATCACTTCATGGCAAATAGATGGGGGAACAGTGGAAACAGTGTCAGACTTTATTTTTGGGCTCCAAAATCACTACACATGGTGATTGCAGCCATGAAATTAAAAGACACTTACTCCTTGGAAGGAAAGTTATGACCAACCTAGATAGCATATTCAAAAGCAGAGACATTACTTTGTCAACAAAGGTCCATCTAATCAAGGCTGTGGTTTTTCCAGTGGTCATGTATGGATGTGAGAGTTGGGCTATAAAGAAAGCTGAGCACTGAAGAATTGATGCTTTTGAACTGTGGTGTTGGAGAAGACTCTTGAGAGTCCCTTGGCCTGCAAGGAGATCCAACCATTCCATCCTAAAGGAGATCAGTCCTGGGTGTTCATTGGAAGGACTGATGCTGAAGCTGAAACTCCAATACTTTGGCCACCTGATGTGAAGAACTGACTCATTTGAAAAGACCCTGATTTGGGAAAGATTGAGGGCAGGAGGAGAAGGAGACGACAGAGGATGAGATGGTTGGATGGCATCACCGACTCAATGGACATGAGTTTGGGTGGACTCTGGGAGTTGGTGATGAACGGAGAGGCCTGGTGTGCTGTGGTTCATGGGGTCACAAAAAGTCGGACATGACTGAGTGACTGAACTGAACTGAAGTGGATACGAGCATTCCTGGTGGTCTGGTGGGTCCCAGCCTGACTCCATGCAGTAGGGAGTAGGGGTGACGGGGGTCGAGGACGACTCACAGACTCCTCAACATGCAATGAGCTTTCACAGAGGTTGAGAAGATGAGCAGGCATATTTGAGGGATGAGAGCGGATTCCGCCCTGTACCTGTGGAACTGGAGATTCGCGTGACACACCAGGTAGAGATGTGCGCGGACACACAGTCTGGGGCTCCTTCCTCCATGCAGTGACGTGGTGCCTGGATTTGGGTCCACCAGGGGACGGCAGAGCTGCTGGTCCCTGTCACTGGGTGGGAAACTCAGGAGGAGTATTGATGTGCAGAGGATGGCAGCCACTTTGTGTTTGGAGATGCATCTGTCACACACCCTGAGTGGAGGTGACTCAAGAAGAGTGGTCCTTGGTCAGATCTCTCTGCTTTTATGTCTGTGATCTGAGATTGCTTTCTGCTATTGTAACTGAGAATTTGGACTGTTGAAACTCCAAAGGTCCTGGTCTTGGAGGAGATCAAAGTTGTGCTTTAGAGAACCGTCTTGCCTTCCCAGCCTGACCCCTCCACTTTCAGCCTCCTTCTGCTCCTCAGAGTCTCAGAGAATCAGCCAAGAGCTCTGTCGGGGGCCACGTTTGCACTCCGTGTGGTACTTTGGTGGGGACACATGTCGGCCGGGAGTGTCTCTGCTCCCCAGGCTCGAGACTGGCTTTTAAGTGGTTGCTATTACACGTGCTCAATTATTTAGCAGATTGTTTGGCTGCAAGGGTTGAAAGGATCTGCAGTCTGTTATACTGCAAATGCCCCACTATGAAATTCTCCAGGTCCCCCGAGGCCTTTTGGCAGCTGATGCAATGAGGGTGTGAAAAACTTTTTGTTCCCTGTTAATAATATTGGGGGGAAATAGAACCGATGCTCTTAAATATTTCAAGACCTCCTACTCTGAGATGGGTAAGCAGAGCAGGAGCAAGTTGGGCCAGATCTTCCTCCGTGGAGGCCCCACCCCTGTGTGCGGCTCAGGCTGGGTTCTCTGAAGCTGTGGTGGATCTAACCACAGGAGAGAGGAGAGAAGGACTCAGGACCTGGCGTCATTCCCCGAGAACCCGGCCCTGAGTTGGAATCCTCTGCTGTGACCAGGGGAAGACCAGGGAGAGGCACACTTGGTAACACCCAGTTAGATGCCCAAACAGTACTGAATTCAGCCATCAGACACGTGTTTCCACTTTGTCTCTTTTAGGTGTCGAGGGAACCCATCCAGCACCTGGCATTTTCCTCTCATCAGACATAAGGTAGATGACACTTTTCAAGAATGGTGTTCCCTGAAATTTTGCTCATCCAACTGGTCAACCAAACTGAAGCCTTCAGGAGCTGCCGGGTCCCTCCTTTCTCAGCCAAACATCTGCTCCCTCCCTGTCAATCTTGCTTCAACCTCTTTGTGCTGGAGACACCAACCCCCTTGTCCTGTGGTCAAAACCCAGGCTCCCTCTGGCGAGCGCTCTGCTCCGGTTGATTCTGTGCAATGATTCTTTGCCGGCCCTTCTCTGTCTCCCTGTTCCCGCTGCTTGCCCCTCAGCGTGTGTGTTCACTGCTTTGACCCTGTCCACCTCCCGAGCCCTCTGCTCCCGGAATGTCCACTCTGTTCTCCTTTCTGTCTCTGCTGCTCTCAGGAAAAGGCACGTGGACGTGGAAAGTCTGAGGAGGAACCGGGTCTGCACACACTGACTTCTGTAATTGAATTCCAGATCATTTGAAAGGAAGGCCGGTGGGCTTACGTTTCTGGGAGGAGGGTGTGACTGAAGGGTGGGGGGCGCGGTGGTCCTCACTCCTGATGGTCTCACAGTCACTGGCTTCAGTCTCGGTGTTGGTGAGTCAGAGGGCGGCATCCAGGCTGGACCACTCTCTGGAACTCGGTCTGATGGCAGGTTCTACTCGTGCGCCTGGAGGTGGCACACGGGACCAAGCGTGTCATCCTCCTCATTTCATCCACCGTCTTCTCCTGCACCCTGTGTATCAGCTGTCACCTCCCATCCCCAAAGGGGAAACTTAGATTCCTTTAAATGTCCAGAATTTAAACTACCGGTTCCCTCCTGGCATTAGGGACGTCTCTGTCAGTCCCAGAGTGTCCCCTCCGATGGCCTCTGCACCGCCCCATCCGGGTGCTCTCCCCGTGGAGCCCACGCCCAGGCCTGCACTGGTGTGCCTCCCCTGAGGTCGTGGGCTGTGACGCGCTCCCCCGGCCGTGTCTTCACGCTGGGGGTTACTGGGCCATCTTCTGAAGCTGCTGAGGAAGCGACAATGTCATCCAGTGTGAAGGCTTCTCAGGTGGCTCAGCGGCGAGGAATCCTCCTCCAAGCAGGGCACCCAGGTTCAATCTCCTCTGGAGAAGGAAACAATAACCCCCTGCAGTGTTCTTGCCTGGAAGTCCCATGGGCAGAGGAGCCTGGTGGGCTACAGTCTATGGGGTCGCAGAGTCAGATGCGACTGAGCGACTAAACACACACAAATCCAGTGTGCCGGCAGGACCCTGGTAAGGGCCTCCCCAGCAGGGGCCGCTCAGTCTGCCTGCTCCCCGCTCCCCGCGCTGGGACTCTGAGCCTGCGCCTCTGTCTCCGGTCCCTTCCCCATCACCTGCTGCCCTGGTGGGCACCCTCTACGCTCCCACGCTCCCAGTCCTGGGCCACTTCTACACGTCCCCTCTGCCCTGTCCCCTCTGCGTCATCCGGGACACTCTCCATCACCCCCTCCTCTCACTGGCATTCGTTACTATGCCTTTTCCCCCAGCAATTTAAACATCCTTCACCTTTCACCACAAAAGTGAAAACCAGATCAAGAGATAAAGGGTGAGGAAAGCTCCTCTGTTCCAGTGGGGACCTCCAGGCGTCTCTCCCCTGTGTGTCTTTGCTCTTCTCACGCCCCTGAGCCACCCTGTGTCTGCCTGACTGACTGCACTCTGTCCCCCTCACCGCCCCCCAGGACTCCCGTTGCGGGGTGACCTCCAGGCTGCTGGGCCCCGCGGCTACTTCTGATGCTTCATCTTCTCGGGCTCTGCGTGGAGTCTGGGGCTGTTGCTCACTCTCTTGTTTCTTCGGAAGGAGTAGTGGGGACGGGGAAGGGGAGAATTCTACGTGTTACAGTTTGATTACATAAACTTTATTTTGCACTTAAGACATTTAAAGTTATTCATTGTGTGCACATTTTGTAAAAAAAGATTCACAGGCACTAATTGTGGAATACGCGAATGTGGGAATATGGGACTGCTTTGGGGGGGAGGTCCCAAGTCAGGTCCCAAATGGAAGCAAAAGTCCAAAATAATCCGTCTCTCAGGAAAGAAGAATTGTTAAATAGCGTCGCATTCCAGAAGCGAGCGTGCTCACGCGTGATTTAAATTGCGTCGCAGTCCAGAAGTGAGCGCGCTCACGTGCGGAGCCGGACACCTTCTCTGCATGCTGTTCTGTTCTGCTTTTTTCCCCGATTGCACTTCTTTTACTGCTCCTGATGTCAATAACAATGAATTTGTAAGAAAATATATGTAATTTCATGACAATTATTGAATCAGAGTAATATGAAATCTCATTTTATATTCACCAAATTGAGAAAATGGAATGGTACATGCTTGATGTATTAAGTTGCAATGAATTGTTTTTCTTAAATGGGGCATTGAGTTGTTGGTAATTAAATCAGTTAGTATGCTTACTGCTCTAGGCAGCACAGACGTTAGCTTCTGCTGTTATTAGGAGGCTGATAATAGTTGTTCTTTATGCTGTTATTTGCTGAGTGGATCAAAATGAATGACAATGATCTACAATTTAAAAATAAGTCAATAAAAGCAAAAGAGCGAATGAAATGTCAAATAAAGCCTGAGTTGAAGGTGCCCTTGGATGACCCCTGAGTGTCCAGGGTGTCACAGACCCCGAGGCCCCTGCCTTTGACCCCTCTCAGCTGCTGGTGTCCCTGTGAAGGCTAAATGCTGCTCAGGTACACCCCTTGGTGTGTGCTGATCGGTTGTCTTTAGTGAAAAGACGCTGACTCAGTTGTAGAGAAGCGCTTGGGACTTTCCCCCTTTCCTTGCGTTTTCTCTTTCTGCTTGTCCGGTCAGTGTGTGTTAAGCTGTAGTAACGAACACCTCCAGAAGGTTGGTGGGGTGGACCCACCCAGCTTCACTGACCTCCCAGGCTGTTCGGCCCCCCGCACCGGGAAGAGCCGATGGCATTCTAGCCCTGAGTCTCTTGGCTTCCTGCTGCAGAGGAGGGTGAGTGCTCCTTGCCAGGGTGCCCTCACCACCTTTATCCCTACCGCAGCAGCTGGTTACACAGGCCACGCCTGCTTCAAAGCTGAGGGGAAGCTCTTAGCACGTCCAGATCCAGAAGAAAACTGGAAATCAGCAGACAGGTGGTTCACCCGGGGCCTCTGCGGCTGGCCCTTCCTGGGGCAGAGGGGATGGGGCTGCAGTGGGGGGGGGCCCTCAGCTGGGCAGGTCCCAGCCCCATCCAGCTGCCATCAGCTCCCTAGGTGAGTCCCTGCAGCAGCTGATCTGGCCCAGACCTAGTGGTGCTCCCGGAGAAACTCACCGAGCTGCCCTGAGCCTGTCTTCCGAGAGGCCCCACCAGGCCCCAGGGAGCGGAAGCTGCTGGGCTCAGCTGCGGGACAGCACCGCCCCTGGACAGGTGGGGTCAGGACCACCACCGGACAGGTGGGGTCAGGACCACCACCGGACAGGTGAGGGTCAGGACCGCCACCGGACAGGTGAGGGTCAGGACCGCCACCGGACAGGTGAGGGTCAGGACCGCCTCTGGACAGGTGGGGTCAGGACCGCCTCTGGACAGGTGGGGTCAGGACCGCCTCTGGACAGGTGGGGTCAGGACCGCCTCTGGACAGGTGGGGACAGGACCGCCTCTGGACAGGTGGGGACAGGACCGCCTCTGCACAGGTGGGGACAGGACCGCCTCTGCACAGGTGGGGACAGGACCGCCTCTGGACAGGTGGGGACAGGACCGCCTCTGCACAGGTGAGTGATAGCACACCCTCTGGACAGGTGGGGACGAACCCACTCAGAGGAGAGTCTCGCCCTCACCAGCCCCCTGCCCCTACTTCTCCAGGTCCCGGCATCGCCTTGAGGCTCTGGGGAGCAGGGCGCCTGGTCTCCAGATGTGGGTGTTGGAACTCGGCTGGCATGGGGCTGAGAGCTTGGCTGCTGGGGCGAGGTCCCCTCTGCCCTCTCTGATCACGTCCTGTGGGTCCTGGGCAGTCTCCTCAAGAAGCCAAGTGGGGAGCCATGTGCTGCCAGGTGGGGCTCCCTGAGGCCCATCACTGGGGTCCGATGAACATGAGGGTCCAAACCGCAGCCAGGGGGGATGGAGACTGTGGAGTGGGGACCTCCCCTCATTTCAGCATCTCCTGTGAGGTGGCTGTGCCCGGGGCATCCAGGTGGGCTCCTGAGGTGGGTGACCAGGGCTGGCCTGTCCCTGCCGATCCTGCTTTCTGCCCATTGTCCCTCGAGATTCTTGGTGCCCCTCCATGCCACAGGGCATCACACGGCTGTACCTGCCTCTGAGTCTCCCAGGTCCTTTTAGGGTTTCAGACATAACTGGAGAAACCCCCCCAGAATGTCTTCCTGCTCGTGAGCCTCACAGCGCCATCGGTGGACTTCACAGAGCTCTCACAGAGTGCTCCATGTGTCCCTGAGCCTTCCTGGCCCCAGAAAGAGACCCCAGGGATGTCAGGGCTGGTGCCACGGGGCAGGGCTGAGCCCCAGAGCAGGCACCTTTGGGTCCAGCTCCAGGGAGGGACTTACACCTAATTAATGTGAAGATTCTTGAGAGTCCCTTGAACTGTACGGAGCTCAAACCAGTCCATCCTAAAGGAGATCGACCCTGAATATTCATTGGAAGGACTGATGCTGAAGCTGAAGCTCCAATACTTTGGGTACCTGATGTGAAGAAATGACTCATTTGAAAAAACCCTGATGCTGGGAAAGATTGAAGGTGGGAGGAGAAGGGGACGGCAGAGGATGAGATGGCTGGATGGTATCACCGACTCAATGAACATAAATGTGGGTGAATTCTGGTGAAGGACAGGGAAGCCTGGCGTGCTGCAGTCCCTGGGGTTGCAGAGTCAGACGCGACTGAGTGACTGAATGGAATCAGGTGGCGCCTTCATTTCCATACAAAGCAGGTTCCCATCTCTGCTCCCTCCTTGGGGGCCTTCTGACTCTCAGGCCTTACTCGGGGTGGGGGAGCCTCCCGCTGGGACAGAGAGGGTGTGGCTGGGAGGGCCCTGGACCAAGTGAGAAGTTGCCCCAGAAGTGGACTCATTCTGTGTCAAGTGAACCCACCAGTCACATGTGTGCCCAGCTCACAGGGTGTGTGGTGCCCCTGGGGCAGGTGTGCACGAAAGCATCTCCATTTCCCTGAAAATCACCCTGGTGGCCAGGATTTAGCCCAGGGATCTCGTCACATGCAAAAGCCATCAGTGAATTAGAATGAATGGCCGGGCACCCCTCGCCATGTTGGGACAAGCGGCAGGGCCCAGCCTCATTTGTGAACCGAGAAGGAGCTGCTTCGTTCGGAGGAGCAGCTGATTCTGTGCTGTCAGATCAGAGGGAGGCACCCGGGTCGCCCGCTGCTCTCCGGAAACAATATGCTTTGAAACACGGCATCTGCTTCTCCAGCCACAATGTGAGGCTTGCATTATTGAACAGTCTGCTTAATAATTTAGGCTGAGATAAACTTGCCACAAAGAAGAAAGGGCTCCATCCCCCAGCACAATAATGAAGTGCTATGAACTTGAGTTTGGAGGGAGGTGGACGTCCAGTTGACCTGAATTACGAGGCCGTGTGGTCACTGGGAAGGAGCTGGGGACAGATGCCCGAAGCGTGAGCCTGGATGCTGCTTCCTTGGGGCCCCTGGAGCAGAAGGCATCAGCCTGGCCCGGGGTCTCCCGCTCAGGCCCACCCCCAGCCCAGGGCAGGGGTGGCTCTGGATAGGGCCTGCCTGCAGCCCCGGGTCACTGTGCCCTGGCCAGTGTGATCCCTGGCTTCCGTCATCTCCCTGCAGTCATGCTGGAGCCGGAGCTGGGGGCAGGGGCCTGCACTCTCTCCTTTCTGGAAGTGGGGCTCCCCTCGGGGGCAGCTGCAGCCACACCCCCACCCGTCGTGGGTTTGATGCCTGTCCTGCTCCCGCCCTGCTGTTCCTGCCTCTCGCTTGGCCCATGGACTTCCCTGAGCATCAAGGAGACAACACCCGATCACCCCTGTCCTGCTCTGACCCCAGCCCTGCTCTAATCCTACCCTGCTCTGATCCTGTCCTGCTCTGACCCCAGCCCTGCTCTAATCCTACCCTGCTCTGACCCCTGCCCTGCTCTGACCTCAGCCCTGCTCTGACCCCTGCCCTGCTCTGACCCCTGCCCTGCTCTGACCTCAGCCCTGCTCTGACCTCAGCCCTGCTCTGATCCTGCCCTGCTCTGACCCATATTATTGACCCACCACCTGTTGATGGACACCTGGGCTGTTTCCACCATTTGATTGTTGTGGCTAATGCTGTTGTGTGCTCTCGTGAACAAGTCTTTGAACTCAATGGACCACTATTCAGCCATAACCAGGAAGAAAGCCTGGACACAGGCTGGAACACGGCTGAACCCGGAGAGCACCAAGCTCCGTGCAGAGCCACAGCAAACACGTGTTGTGTGAGTCCACGTGCATGAACCGTCCAGGACAGGTCAGCTCCAAGGACAGAAGGCACCTTGGGAGCTTCATGGGGGGGCAGTGGGGGCCGGGGACTGACGGCCGGCGTGGGCGGGGCTCGCTTTGCAGTGACATCAGATCCAGCTGCGGTTACACAGCCCCGGGAGTGCACGAGCTATCCTGATGCTCCGTTTATGCTCCGTGTATCTTATCACAACAACAAAAATACATGCTACAGAGCTTGAGTTCCCATGTGTGGGTTCAGCCACGTTCAAGCTGTTATTATGGTTCTTTTGAATTTGTATCCCTGACAGATGACTGGGAGCCCATCCAGTCTCCACTGCCCGTCTGTACCCGAGTGGATGCAGGGCGTGTCACACTCAATTACCCCTAAACGCCACCCTCCCTGCGCGGACAGGAGGGCGGGCTCCTGGGGCAGAGCCGCGTGCCCGGCGCCTGCAGGCCAGTGTCCAGCGATCACGAGCTGAGAGGATCCAGGGCTGCAGATGGCAGGTCCTCGCCGGAGCATATGGGCGCCCTGGCTCGCTGGGCGGGAGTGACGCTTCTGTTGAAACCAATCCACCTGATCTATTCCTGAGTGTTTTGATCAAAGGCACGAAACCCCAGGGCTCATGAATGTAAAGCCAAAGCGCGTTATTCAACCAATTATCTGTCGCCCCAGGGCAGGGGTGGGAGGGACGGGTGGGCTCCAGCGCGTTCAGAGATGAAGAGGCTGGGAAGGTGTGACGGCTGCCGCGGGTCATTGTCCTGGGGACACGCGGCCGGCTGTGCGGCTGGACCCCCGAGCTTTCTCGTGGAGCCCCCAGGGTTTGTGAGTTCCCCAACCCCTCCACCCGTATGGTCTTCTCCTCACCTGGCCTCGGCTTCCTTCTGGGTCCTGGACACCCACCTTTGCTTCTCTTTCCAGAAGCTTCTCCTCTGACGTCCACTGGTCCCTCTTCTTCAGCGTGTGATCAAGCTCAGCTCAGGCCTCCCTCAGGCCGGTGCCCCTCCCGCACCCACACTCCAACGCCCCCACACTTCCTGAAGGAAAAATGCAGGCTGGCACCTCCCACCACTCGCTGCCCCAGGCCTCAGTCAGCTCCTGCGGTGACCGCCGCTCTGAAGATGACCCAGGAGGACATCCCATGACCATGGCCCTGAAGATGACCCAGGAGGACATCCCATGACCATGGCCCTGAAGATGACCCAGGAGGACATCCCACGACCATGGCCCTGAAGATGACCCAGGAGGACATCCCACGACCATGGCCCTGAAGATGACCCAGGAGGACATCCCATGACCATGGCCCTGAAGATGACCCAGGAGGACATCCCATGACCATGGCCCTGAAGATGACCCAGGAGGACATCCTGTGACCACGGCTCTGAAGCTGACGCAGGACACCCTGTGATGCAGCCCTGAAGATGACCCAGGACAACCCCTGGTCTTCAGGTTGGCTGGTGGCGTTAGCAGCCTCCTTCCCTCTGCCACGTGACACTCAGGGTCCAGGGCGGGTGGGGAATGGCTCTGGGGCCACTAGTCTGACTGCCAGGTGTCTACCCATCATTTTCATCCACATCTTCATCCAGCTTTGACCACGGACTCAGCGCTTGGATGAAACATGATTTTTTGAAAATATCATTAGGAGTTCCCCCAGTGCCAAGGTTTCATGGGAAACAGTGCAAGAAAACCCGAGTTGTATGTGAACGCTGGCCCGCACTTGGGTTCGGCACAGCCAGGACTTTGTAATGATGTGATGATGTACTCTGCAATCGTTTTGGCTTCCCTGGTGGCTCAGACAGTAAAGACTCTAATGCAGGAGACCCGGCTTTGATCCCTGGGTCAGGAAGATCCCCTGGAGGAGGGCATGGCTATCACTTCATGAAATTATAGGAATAATAACGCTGTTCTCCACCCCAAGGCTGCTCCAGTGACCTGTGACCCACAGAGTGGACAATGAGGAAAGCTGTTTCAGCCGCTAAGTCAGGGGTGACTTGTTAGAGCAGCTGCAGGTCTCTATCCCCACCCCCCGAGCTTCAGACCAGGACACCCGCCCCAGCATGAACGGATAGAGAGGTGGTCCATGCTCCCTGGGGGCCCCGTATGCCCCTCTCAGGGAGCCGGGAGTTGAGGGGTTGGAGGTCACCTCCCAGTGGGTGGCTTGTAATCCTGGCATTTCGTGAGGAGCCCTAGTGCCCCAGGGTGTGGAGGGACACAGAGGGGCCGGACACGCAGGCTCCCTGGGAAGGGGGTACCAGGGACTGGGGGGAAAGGTCAGGATTCGTAGTGGAGGTTTGGGGGCTGGTTGGGAGGTAATCACAGTGGCCTTGGCACTCCTCCTGTGTCCACAAGCTCACAGGGGGCCTTAGGTTGACCGTCTGCATGGGGTCCACCTCCAGAGCTTCAGCCGCAGCCTGGCGCTGTCCAGCAGGGTGGGTGGGTACTTAAGGTGGAATCTTCTCATGGGCCTCACGCATCCCCCCTTCCCCAACCACACACACGTGAACCCTGTTACGACTCCCCTGCCTTTGTGGACAGTTTAATGATTTGCTCTGGGCACGAGCACTTGATTTACGGTGTGCATGGGCCACAGAGATGAGCAAGCTGATACATGCTGCACGCGATCCTCCCGGTGGAGGCCATCTTTCACTGGTTCCGCCCAATAATTGAAGATGAATTAACTATGGCAGCTGCTAATGGGAGCTGCTTACCTGCGATTTTCCTCATTGAGTCGGAAAACGCCAAGCAGAGCCACGTAAGTGCCTTCCAGGGTCTAGATGAGGCCGCGTGAAGAAAGGTGTGTCTGTCAGCTCTGTGAGCCCTGGAAGGTGCACCCAGGGTATGATCCTGGGGGCCAGAGGCTGATCGCTGTTCCCACATGGCCACACGTCCTGAGGTAACCCTACAGTCAACACCTGAGCCATGTCTTATTTTAAGGTTTCATCGAAAACCTCTGTGGTGGAAAGCCATGCACATATTTATGTAAACTAGCATACTCATAGAGAAGGTAATGGCAACCCACTCCAGTACTCTTGCCTGGAAAGCCCCATGGATGGAGGAGCCTGGTGGGCTGCAGTCCATGGGGTCTCACAGAGTTGGACATGACTGAAGCGACTTAGCAGCAGCAGCAGCATACTCATTGTAGGCAACCTGGATGATGGAAAAGGGCTCATGGAAAGTTAGGATCACAGTCTTCCTTTGGGGAGAAAACCCTGAAAATCTCTAGCACGTGCATTCTTTAAGACACTATCATCTATCTCTCTAGAAATTATATGTGAACAAAGATGCAATGTAGCATAACACAGGATACCATGATGTAATATAGTATAATACAGCCTGGAATAGCATAGTGTAGCACGTGTGTGTGCTCTGCTGCTGCTAAGGCGTTTCAGTCATGTCTGACTCTGTGCGACCCCACAGACGGCAGCCCACCAGGCTCCTCTGTCTCTGGGACTCTCCAGGCAAGAACACTGGAGTGGGTTGCCATTTCCTTCTCCAATGCATGAAAGTGAAAAGGGAAAGTGAAGTCACTCAGTCATGTCAGACTCCCCGTGACCCCATGGACTGCAGCCTACCAGGCTTCTCTGTCCATGGGATTTTCCAGGCAAGAGTACTGGAGTGCGTTGCCATTTCCTATTCCAATACTATAGCTATATCATAATATAGCATAATGCAACATCAGATCAGATCAGATCAGATCAGTCGCTCAGTTGTGTCCGACTCTTTTCGACCCCATGAATCGCAGCACGCCAGACCTTCCTGTCCATCACCAACTTCCGGAGTTCACGGAGACTCATGTCCATCGAGTCAGTGATACCATCCAGCCATCTCATCCTCTGTCGTCCCCTTCTCCTCCTGCCCCCAAGCCCTCCCAGCATCAGAGTCTTTTCCAATGAGTCAACTCTTCGCATGAGGTGGCCAAAGTACTGGAGTTTCAGCTTTAGTATCATTCCTTCCAAAGAAATCCCAGGGCTGATCTCCTTCCAAATGGACTGGTTGGATCTCCTTGCAGTCCAAGGGACTCTCAAGAATCTTCTCCAACACCACAGTTCAAAAGCATCAATTCTTCGGCACTCAGCCTTCTTCACAGTCCAACTCTCACATCTATACATGACCACAGGAAAAACCATAGCCTTGACTAGACGAACCTTTGTTGGCAAAGTAATGTCTCTGCTTTTGAATGTCTCTGCTATCTAGGTTGGTCATAACTTTCCTTCCAAGGAGTAAGCATCTTTTAATTTCATGGCTGCAGTCACCATCTGCAGTGATTTTGGAGCCCAGAAAAATAAAGTCTGACACTGTTTCCACTGTTTCCCCATCTATTTCCCATGAAGTGGTGGGACCGGATGCCATGATCTTTGTTTTCTGAATGTTGAGCTTTAAGCCAACTTTTTCACTCTCCACTTTCACTTTCATCAAGAGGCTTTTTAGTTCCTCTTCACTTTCTGCCTTATGGCCATAAGGGTGGTGTCATCTGCATATCTGAGGTTATTGATATTTCTCCCGGCAATCTTGATTCTAGCTTGTGTTTCTTCCAGTCCAGCATTTCTCATGATGTACTCTGCATAGAAGTTAAATAAACAGGGTGACAATATACAGCCTTGACATCCTCCTTTTCCTATTTGGAACCAGTCTGTTGTTCCATGTCCAGTTCCAACTGTTGCTTCCTGACCTGCATACAAATTTCTCAAGAGGCAGATCAGGTGGTCTGGTATTCCCATCTCTTTCAGAATTTTCCACAGTGTATTGTGATCCACACAGTCAAAGGCCTTGGCATAGTCAATAAAGCAGAAATAGATGTTTTTCTGGAACTCTCTTGCTTTTTCTATGATCCAGCGGATGTTGGCAATTTGATCTCTGGTTCTTCTGCCTTTTCTAAAACCAGCTTGAACATCAGGAATTTCACAGTTCACATATTGCTGAAGCCTGGCTTGGAGAATTTTGAGCATTACTTTACTAGCGTGTGAGATGAGTGCAATTGTGTGGTAGTTTGAGCATTCTTTGGCATTGCCTTTCTTTGGGATTGGAATGAAAACTGACCTTTTCCAGTCCTGTGGCCACTGCTGAGTTTTCCAAATTTGCTGGCATATTGAGTGCAGCACTTTCACAGCATCATCTTTCAGGATTTGGAATAGTTCAACTGGAATTCCATCACCTCCACTAGCTTTGTTCATAGTGATGCTTTCTAAGGCCCACTTGACTTCACATTCCAGGATGTCTGGCTCTAGGTGAGTGATCACACCATCGTGATTATCTGGGTCATGAAGATCTTTTTTGTACAGTTCTTCTGTGTATTCTTGCCATCTCTTCTTAATATCTTCTGCTTCTGTTAGGTCCATACCATTTCTGTCCTTTATTGAGCTCATCTTTGCATGAAATGTTCCTTTGGTATCTCTGATTTTCTTGAAGAGATCCCTAGTCTTTCCCATTCTGTTGTTTTCCTCTATTTCTTTGCACTGATCGCTGAAGAAGGCTTTCATATCTCTTAAAAGATAATGCAATGAGGACAGAATAAAACCCTCCCAGAAGACATCCATGTGATAACCCTCAAAGCCCAAGGATGTGTTGCTTAGCACAGCATGGGGTGGGGGCGGAGTTAAGGCTGCACAGGGAATGAAGTCTGCTAACCAGTTGACCTTAAATTTGGGAGAGTGTCCGGGTTCTATCAGCAAGGACCCCAAAATTTAGAGAGGGGGCCCGGAGAGGAGGAGATGGTGACGCAGTGTGAGATCTGGATCTGACGTCGCTGGCTCTGGGGAGACATGGGCCCCCTCTAGAGGTGCCAAGGACGGCGGCAGGAGAATGTGGAGCCCCCGAAGGACCAGCCCTGCCCAGGCCGTGCCTCCCGAGCTCTAGAAATGTCCACTAACACGCCTGCGTGGTGGTTACTCGTCATGGCAACCACAGGAGAGCAAGACGAGTGTAAATAGGATCAACACGCGGCTGGTTTGCGGCCTCTGGCCTGCACTCCCCCTGGGTGACGAAGCCTATGAGTCTGCATTGTATCTATTAACAGCGCGGCCTCTTCTTCTGCAGCTGGGCTGCCCCTGCACTTCTCAGGCGAGGGCGCTGTTTTGCTTCCCGACTGTTGTGGGCCCTCTGGCTGCCCTGCAGTCTCCCTTCATGAATCTCCCTGCAGGTGACGCCCCGTGCACGAAGCCGTCTCTGACTCCTGGTCCACACCCGAGTGGTACATCATAACACACGCTTGCATTAAAAGTAAGTTTACTGGAACCACTTGAGAACATTCATTCATCCACAGAAAATTTTAAATAATTCTGTTTTTTATCACCACAGCTCCAATTAGAAATGTAACTCAGATTGTATTGAATGTATAGATTAATTTGTAAAGGATTGGCATCGTTAAAATAAACAAGTACCTTCTAAATGATGGCTCACCTCTTCATTTATTCAGATGGTCCTCTTTATCTGTTATTAGAGTTTTAAAATCTCTGGGAGGGCCCCTGCATTTTTGGTTAATTTAGTCCCAGATGTAGTGAATGATCTTTTGTTTTTATCGTATATTCTATTTATTATTGCAGGTCCAGGCAATGCAGTTAATTGTATATGCGCTTAGTTGCTCAGTCGTGTCTGACTCTTGCATCCCCATAGACTGTAGCCCGCCAGGCTCCTCTGTCCGTGGGATTCTCCAGGCAAGAACACTGGAGTGAGTGGCCATTTCCTTCTCCAGGGAATCTTCCTGACCCAGGAGTCAAACTCGGGTCTCCTGCCCTGCAGGCAGACTCTGCACCCACTCTGTACCCGCTGAGCTGTGAGGGAAGCCCCGTTGGCTGTATATGCTGACATCATTTCCAGAGACGCTGATGGGCTGAGCATGTCTGTGGCTTCTGCTGATTATGTTTTCCTGGGAAGATGATCATCGCATCTGCAACTGATGATGGTGACCCCCCACCCCTCCTGCACTTTCTTTTCCGGGGGATGCTGAGCAGCGGTGCTGAGCTGGTGTTAAAGGGAAAGCAACTCAGGTTCCTCTGTGGAGCATCCTGTGTGTCTGTCATTTCAGGATTTACTGCTTAAATACAGTATCGTGTTCCGTGACCAATGTCATTTTGTTTGTAATTTTGGTATCTGTGCTCATCATTGAAGAAGACATGTTTTTATTTTCTTTATAACTCTTGTTGGTTTTGAAACCAATATTCCATGAGTTTCATAAGGCTAGCTGGATATTTATACTATGCTATACTATATTGCATGATAATATATTAATATTCTAGAACAACTTGTTGTGGGAACTGTTTGTTCCTTGAAAGTGTGATAGACTTCCCTTTTCGGCAGGATTTTCCAGGATGTTTGGAGAGAGATGTCTTTGGCTATAATCTTCATTTCTTTACTAAGTAGCCGTTCACTCAGCTCCCCTGTTTGCTCCTCAGCCGGTTTCTGCGTCGGGTCCTTCCACCCGTCTCGTGCAGGCTCTCAGACGCCCTGGCGCGTCCTGGGTGGGATGCTGGGTGTGTGTCTGTCTCCGCTGCTCTTCTGAGCCCCCGGAGCATCTCTGTCCCCACCCTTCTGGGCACGAATGTCTCCTTTCTGCCCTCCCAGTTTTTTCATCTGCAGGTGTGTGGAAGGCTGGTTCACTTTTAAAGAGTCAAATTCTGGTTGTGTCTCTCTTCGAATCCTCTTTTCTGTTTCACCGGATTTTACCCTTTTCTATCTGGTCTGTTCACTTCTCATCTCTTTGGCTCACTCTACTTTGGTTTCCCAAATTCCTGAGTTGAAACTTCAGATTGTTTTTACTCTCCCTCGTTTCCTGGCTAATATGTTTAAAGCCACAAATTCCCCAGTAGGGGCTGCACTGGCCCAGCCTACAGGTTTGCATGTACTGTTTTGTTCAGTCGCTTTTTAACTAGGTCTCGTCCCCCTTACAGCTCAAACCTCATGAAATAAGGTGTCACTTCATCTCTGAACATGTTGGCAATTTGGATACTTTTCTGTAATTGTTTTCAAAATTGATTGTATTTTAGCTGGGATGGATTTTTTGTATAACATTAAAACTTTGGGAATTATTGAGACTTTATATGTCTAGGCTTATAACTATTCCATGTGTCTTGAACTTGTTGATTCAAGCTTTTCTTCTCTTTCCTCCTTTCTCTGGGAGTCTCTCTTTTCTCTGTGTGTTTGGCTGCTGGACCTAAAGGATTTTCAGAGGAGTTAAAATTGCCAGTCACAGTATCTGCCTTATGCATCTCATCCAGCAGGCTTTTTTTTTTTTTTTTTCCAGTTTTTCTGATAAATATTTAAGCTGTATAATCAGGTGCATATGTGTTAGGGATGAATTGCCCTAGAACCTGCTTTGACATTAGGGCATGCTTCAGTCGCAGTTTCTCCTGTCTGGTGTGAGGACGAGCAGCTGTTCTTCCCTGGGTCCCCGTTCAGGTCGTACGCCTTGTCCATCTTCTCAGCACCAACCGTCCTGCACTCAAGTGTGAGTGTAGATACTGTGTTGTTGCATCTTATTATTTTTCATTCACTTCAGTTGTTTTGTCTGTAACTAGCAAGTGTAAATCCTTTCACTTTATTTTGAAGGGTTTTCATGTTAGGACTTATGCCATTTGGCTTTCTGTTTTCCATTTATCATACTTATGTATTAAGCTTCCCAGGTGGTATTAGTCGTAAAGTGAAAAGATAGTGAAAATGAAAGTCGCTCCTTAGTGTCAGACTCTTTGTGACCCCAGGGACTATACAGTCCATGAGATTCTCCAGGCCAGAATACTGGAGTGGGGAGCCTTTCCCTTCTCCAGGGGATCTTGGGAACCCAGGGATCGAACCTAGGTCTCCCGCATTGCAGGTGGATTCTTTACCAGCTGAGCCACAAGGGAAGCCCAAGAATACTGGAGTGGGTAGCCTGTGCCTTCTCCAGAGGATCTTCTTGACCCAAGAATCGAACCAGGGTCTCCTGCATTGCAGGCGGATTCTTTGCCAACTGAGCTATCAGGGAAGCCCAGTGGTGAAGAACCTGCCTGCCAATGCAGGAGACTTAAGGGACGCAGGTTCAATCCCTGGGTCAGGAAGATCCCTTGAAGGAAATGGCAGCCCACTGCAGGATTCTTGCCCGGAGAATCCCAGGGACAGAGGAGGCTGGCGGGCCACAGTCCATGGGATCTCAGAGTCGGACACGACTGAATGTCTGCCGTTTGGTTTTCTGTTTTCCATTGATCATATTTATGTATTACTGACCCATTTATTTGCTTTGTCTTTTTTCTGTGGTTATGTATTCTATTCTATCTTACGCGTGATTGCATTTGAGGTCACACTCTTGTTTCCTTGCTGCCGCTGATGTCTGCCTTGTCAGTTTCTATCTTGTCCCTCTAAGGAGACACCAGTTTGGACGCATTGGGTTCCGTGCTGGGTTGTCATGCATATTCTTTCTCTTCTCCCTTTCTTTGGCTTAATTTATTTTTCATATGTTAAGACAAAAATAGCACCTAGATATTAGGTCAACCTATTCCTCATACGGCTTGTGAATTCCCTGCGCTTGCTGATCTTATTTGAGGAATTTAAGAGTTTACTTCTTTGTACAAGGACGTACTGTATAGCACAAGAAACTATATTCAATATTTTATAACAATCTATAAGGAAAAATAATTGTTAAAAGAACATATATATGTGTATATGTATTCATATTTGAATCACTCTGCTGTATACCTAGGAGAAGGCAATGGCACCCCACTCCAGTGTTCTTTCCTGGAGAATCCCAGGGACGGGGGAGCCTGGTGGGCTGCTGGCTCTGGGGTCATGCAGAGTCGGACACGGCTGAAGCGACTGAGCAGCAGCAGCAGTATACCTGAAACTAAAACAGCATGATAAGTCAATTGCACTTAAATAAAAAAACCAGAGTTTATTTATTTATCTCTTTTTGCTCACGCATCAGTAACATGACTGGGTGAGAGCGTGTGAACTGAAGCCTCTTTTCTTGGCCACTTGCTGGGCTGCGGGCAGAGACCTCTGCCGGGTGCGGCCGTCTGAGCAGCTCCTCACTCAGGCAGCCCTGCAGCCTCTCTCTGCCCGTGGTGCCCGCATGGTCCCTGGCGCCGTCCGACTCTGGTAAGATCCTCCCTGCGGTCTTCGGCTCATGGTCCCAGCTGTGCCCACCGGACCCCTTCTCCTCACCTGTGTCACGTCTCGAGTTGACCTTTTGTGGCACCGTCTCTGCTGGCTGCTCTCCCGTGAGCTCCCCTCTCTTCCCATCTCATCTTACATGCCCTTGGCCTTCCTGTTGGCAGGGGTCAGCGCCTCATTTTTCTGGGAGTTCTCCCCTGAGGGCATGAGTTTCTCGTGGGCACCACTGCCCTCCTGCTCAAGGAAGGCCGGGGGTGCCTCCCCGCATCAGTATCTGAGGCTGAGAAAGATAAGGGAGGTGACCCCAACAAGGACCTCCCGCGGTCGCCCTCGCTCACCGCCTGGTCAGCCTGCACCTTCTCCATCCTCCCTCTGCAGCCTCCTCAGTGCCCCTCCCCCCAAAGCAGAGGCTCCCCCCCCCCCCCCCCCCCCCGGGACGGTGGGGGAGGGAGCAGCCTAGAGCCCTAATTACTGCCCTGCAGGGGTGATGCGTCCTTGGCAGCATCAGCTAATGTTAAATAGAACCGAACTGTTAGACCCTTAAGGCTTCCCTCGATTAACACCCCCCTTTCTCTCTGTCTCTAATATACACACTTCAAATCAAAAACAACACAATGCAACTAACAAAGAGTGTGAAAAAAATTTGTTGTTGTTCAGTTGAGCGGTCGTGTCCGACTCTTTGCGACCCCATGGACTGCAGCACGCCAGGCCTCCCTGTCCTTCGCCATCTCCCAGAGTTTGCTCAGATTCACATCCATTGAGTCAGTGATGCCGTCTTACCATCTCATCCTCTGCTGCCAAGTAATTCAAATAAGCATTCATGAATGACAAACACATATAAAATACCCTTAAGCTCACAGGTCTTAACCTTAATAAAAACATTAAGATCGCTGTTGAAGAGAAGAAGCATCCTTTCTTTCTTCAATTGCAGGATTGTCATTTTTAGTTAAAGTTTTGTTTGCAAATGTCCCCTATTATTATTTTGACATCATTAGAGAACACTTTCCATATAATTTCTGATTTTGCATGTTCTTGAACTGTGTTTTATTTGTATATATAGCATATTATGTTATTTATTTTTTAAAATCTCTTCAGTACAGTTAAAATGAATTAATCGTTTCTTATTTATATTGTTAACACTTCTACAGTCTGACATCTACTTGTTGTACCAAATACAGAAATATGTGGGTTAGTGCCTCCCATAATACCGTGTTTGTGTGTGTCCTCTTTAATCTTCTTCTATTTACTTGCCTATTAATCTTGGTGATTAAAAATGCTTATATTTTGTTTTAAGCATTTCTCTTATAAGTAGCAAATAAATGAGCTTTGTTTTCTTACACTATGAACAAAGTTTCCCTTTAATGAGAACAGTTCTTTAAATTTTAAAACAATATTGTAAATCGTAAAACGTAGGGTGTGTTTCATGTTGCTGCTTAGTTGCTGAGTTACGTCTGACTCTTAGTGACCCCATGGACTATGGCCCGCCAGGCTCTTCTGTCTCTGGGATTTCTCAGGCAAGAATACTGGAGTGGGCTGTCATTTCCCTCTCCAGGGGATTTTCCCAATGCAGGGATCAAACAAACCCATGTCTCCTGTACTGGCAGGCGAATTCTTTACCACTGAGCCACCAGGGAAGCCTGTGTTCATATATGTCCACAATAGAAGCCGATTTTATGTAGATAGTAAGACCTTAAGGCTATGGTTTGTCCAGCAGTCATGTATGGATGTGAGAGTTGAACCATAAAGAAAGCTGAGCATTGAAGAATTGATGCTTTTGAACTGTGGTGTTGGAGAAGACTCTTGAGAATCCCTTGGACTGCAAGGAGATCCAACCAGTCAATCATCAAGGAAATCAGTCCTGAATATTCATTGGAAGGACTGATGCTGAAGCTGAAGTTCCAATACTTTGGCCACCTGATGGGAAGAACTGACTCATTGGAAAAGTCCTTGATGCTGGGAAAGATTGAAGGTGAGAGGAGAAGGGGACGACAGAGGATGAGATGGTTGGATGGCATCACCGACTCAATGGACATGAGTCTGAGCAAGCTCTGGGAGATGGTGAAGCACAGGGAGGCCCGGTGTGCTGCAGTCCATGGGGTCGCAAAGAGTCGGACGTGACTGAAAGACTGAATAATAAAAGGCCGTAGTCATAGAGTTACTACCAAGGCGGTGCGTCACGCAGCTTGGCAGATGCTGGGTTCCCTGGACCACATTTGCCTCCTCTGTGTCCCTCTTACTCCAACACCCACTCCCACCTGGAGGAGACTCCCTCCTGAACTGCACGTTCACCATTTTCCTTTTTCTTCATGGTCCCCTCTGTGGGCAAATGCCTAGCAGGACTTTGCTTTGTTTTGTCCACTCTGAGCATTAAATGGAGCAGCTCTGCATTTATCATTCTTGGATTGGTCCTTTGTGCAATTGTGTCTTGTGAGATTCATTCACACTGAAGCACAGAAGTCATTTCCACCGCTTTCTGGTAGTGGTTGCTGCATGTCTCTGCACTAAGTCCCTTCAGTCGCGCCAACTCTTTGCCGACTCTGTGGACTGCAGCCTGCCAGACTCCTCTGCCCGTGCGATTCTCCAGGCGAGAATACTGGAGTGGGCTGCCATGCCCTTTTCTAAGGGACCTTTCCGACCCAGGGTTGAGCCTGTGTCTCTGTGTCTCCAGCGCCCTGTGGGAGGCCCCGTGGTTGTTACGGGCGCTGTGCTTTCCCCTGCTGATGGGCATTTAGGGTGTTTTCAGACCTTTTGCATATTAAAAACTGTACTCAATCAAGATGGAAGAGACACCAAATTTACTTTCATGCTTAAAAATAATCAGAGAACACAGAGCAGAAGCCATCTATGAAACAACGCTTTTCAAGAAGCTGGGCCCCAGGCAACAAAGTGTGGTTTCTGCTCAGAGCTGAGCTGGACTCCAAGAGCCCCAGATATGCACCTGGGGGACTGCAGGCTGGGGAGACGGATTGAGGGGCAGGAGGTCACATGGAAGCTGGCAGCCCCCCGAGTTGAGGAAGCGGAGCGAAGGTCTGAAGAGACCGCTGCATCTAAATTTCACCAGACACGATGGCCTAGAGATGAGAGGAGAGAGACGGTCAGAGAGAAGCCTGGGGATTTACAGGGGTCCCTCAGGCACTTATCAGAGGCACACACTGAGCGAAGAACTTCCTGGAAGGGCTGGAGGGAACCACGACCGATGCTCAGGCAGGGTCAGTGAGCTCATATCGTCAGCAGTCAAACCCGACAGTCTCACAAATCACGGCGTTGGACTCAGAGGTCTTGTCTCCTTAAGAAGAGGGCTGAGAAATCCAAGACCAAGTGTGACTGTCCTGTGAACAAACCCTAAAGCAAAATGCAAGGGGCAGACTGTTCCTAAGTGTCTTGTCTGCAGCTCAGAACAAAACTCCAGGACTGGGAACACACAAGCCCCTGGCACCCAGCAAGATAACAAGCAGCGTCTAGTTAAAAAAAGTAAGTGCGTGCAGTGAAATTGAAAGATATGACACACAGGAAGAAAAATCAGTCAATAAGCAGACAGTTTTAAAAAGAACAAAACTAGAAGCTAAAATTACCTGATTTTGAAACACTATAATGTTACAGTAACTGACGCAATGTGATCCCAGTATAAACATATATAAATGGGTCAATGGAACAGAATAAAGCCCTGGCATAAAGAGAGACAGGCAGACCAGATGGGGCAGGGAAAGACCCTGCAGAGATAGTAACTGGTTTTTCCTCGAGGTGCAAAGATAACTCAGTAGGCTGAAAACAGTTTTCTCAACAAACGTTGTTGAATACACAACTGAATACACATCAATGTTGCCCAAATGAACGTCTACCTATAACTCACACCTGATAGAAACATCACCTCAAAATGGGCCCCAGACCTAAGTGGAAGGTCTGAATGGAACCATAAAGCTTTTATACGGAGGAGAAGATATTCACGCCTGCGTTTGGCAAACATTTCTTAGACCTAAAACCACAGGCATGATCTACAAAAGAAAATGTCATAAAAATTCATCAAAAACAAACCTTCCAGCCTTTGAAATATACTATTAGCAGTATGAGTATGTGAGCCACAGCCTGGGAGGAAAAACTTACAAATCAGCCATCTCATACAAAACCTGAAATCTTAAAGTACCAAGAACTGGCTCAAGTCAATAATAAAAAACCCAGAATCTCACAGAAATGGATGGTAGATTTAATCAGACATCACCGAGACTATATACAGATGGCAAATAACTACCTGAAAATGTGCTCAAGGACATCAGTCACTGGGGAGTACAAATTAAAGCCACAGTATACACCACGACACAAGATTAGAAGCAGCGCAGGGCTTCCCTGGTGGTTCAGGGGTGTAAAAAGGGGCTTCCCTGTAACTCAGATGGTAAAGAATCTGCCTGCAAAGCAGGATACCTGGGTTCAATCTCTGCGTCGGGAAGATCCTCTGGAGAAGGACATGGCAACCCCATCCAGTGTTCTCGTCTGGAGAATCCCATGGACCGAGGAGCCTGGTCCATACAGTCCGTGGGGTCGCAAAGAGTCAGACACGACTGAGCAACTGACATACACATATGAAAAAACAGTGATCCTAGTGGAAGGTCAGAAATAGAGGACACCCACACAGCGTTAAACAGGAACCAAACAGCGTTAAACACCTGGTCAGTGTCAAAAAGGAACGGACCACGGACGTGGGAAGCCACAGGGATGGTCTCAGAGTAATGGAACCGAAGGAGGGAAGCCAGAGGAAAATGAGTGTGTAGCGTGCGATTCCATTCACGTGAAATTCTGGGAAATGCAGCCTCACTCACAGTGTGGGTGGACGGACCAGAGTGTGCTCGGGAGGGGAGGGAACAGGGCTGAGCAGGGGAGGGGGGACCCTGGGGCTCTGCGTTTGAATGCCGTCCCGATGGTGCTTGACGAGTCCGTGGGCAAGCACTGCTTAAATTTGTGCTCTTTACTGCGTTTTAGTTAGACCCCGTGGAAGCTGCCAACAGCTCGCACTGCTGGCTGGGTTGTCACGTCTGCGGGGACTTTTCAGTCATTTTTCTGAGAGTGGAGTTGCTCGTTTCGCACGATTCCCTTTGACTTCAGGTGTTTGAGTCCTGTTGCTTTAACAGCTCGCCACAAACTCAGTGGCTTAAAATGCCCCACGTTTATCCCCTCACAGCCCTGGAGGTCGGGAGTTTGAGACGCACCCTACGGGCTGAGGTCAGGTGCAGGCAGGAACGCACTGCTCCCGAGGTTCTCGTGGAGAACACGTTTTCTTGCCGTTTTCAGCTTCTGGAAGCGCCTGCATCCCCGGATGCGTGAACCTTTTCTCCATCTTCAAACCGGAGGTGGCCAGGGCTGGCTTCTGCATCACTGCACACTGACTTTCTCCCTGTGCTTCAGGACCCACCTGGGGAATCCAGGGTTGATCGACTCCCCATTTTAATGTCAGCTGACTCTCAACCTACAGTCCAACCTCTGTGTGAATTCCCCTCTGTCGTGAGGTAAGCCAGCGACAGCTTTTGGGGGTTCATCTGTGGACACACTGGGGGGCCGTCAGCCCGCTCCACACGTCAGGTCACAGCATCAGCTTCCATTCACTGGCTCAGCGAGCGCAGGCTCCCATTACTTTTGGGCAGTCTTTTTCTGTCAGTCGGCTGAGTGTGAAACGATATCTCATTCTGAGTTTCATTTGCCTTTCTTTAACTAATTAGGAAGAAAACAGATTTTTAAGAATTTATGAGCCCATCTCATTTTCTCTTTGAATATGTGCATTGCAAATGTTTCTATTGACTGTGTCATATTTTCAGAACATTTATACTTTTTCTTTGATGTGAGAAATTTTAATTTTATTATTGCCAACTTTATTCATCTTTGGAGTTTTCTGTCTTAAGAAATGCTATCATAATCCTAAATCATATGATATTCTCCAGTCTTATTTCTGCATTTTGCCTTTTACATTTAAGATTTTATGTATCAGAAATGGATTTTTATGGATAGTATAGAGTGGGAGCTTAATGTTAGTTAAATTTTACCCATTGATATTTGACTGCAGTTGTATGAAATCCTCAAAAACTGTTTCGGATGAGTGCCTCTTCATGCGTTTGGATCCTCCTGTAAAATATCTGGCGAGGGGGCTTCATCTCACGGTCCATAAAGAAGAGGCACAGTGCTGCCCGTGTGCTCAGCTTCTGCTCTCCCACGTGCCCTCACGGGCGCGTGTTCATACAAGCACACACAGTTCCACACAGACACACATCAGTCACTCACACACGTCTCTCCCCAGCGCACATATTTCCTTTCCGTTGCTTTTTCTTTCCTGTGGTCGAAGTTTAACACACACCCACGTCCGTGCACACACACACACACACACACACACAGGCACACTATCCCCGTGGTCTCTCTCTCCCGGGATCTGGTGAAGGCACGTGGTCATGGGTGTCCAGAACTCTGCTAACAGCTGGGCTGGAACACAGGCCGCTCACAAGGATGGACAGGTCCTGTAAGGCTCTTAACTCACGTTCTTTGAGGGTCTGGGTTCCCTCAAGACAAATGCGACGTCCTGACTCCCTGAGCCTGATCACTGCTTGATGATCAATCGTGAGCTTCCTCAGTGCATTAAAGTCTTGTCTCTGAATTGGAAAAATATGAGTTTTTCTTACAGACAAAATCCAAAGGAATCCAACTGTTGATAAAATTATCTGGAGCTGAGCCCCTGTGCCCAGGTACTGCAGCTGAGGATTGAGCTGGTCGTGGTCCGGATAAAAGGAACAGTGCATCTTCCTGTCACCTACCCCCCGATGGCCACCATCGCCCACCAGCTCCAGCCGGGGTCCCTAGCCCTCCACTAAGCCGATGGTACCTCTCCAACGTGGCCAAGCATTCATAAACATTTACAGAACATGGGACGCTTGCCTGCTTGGGCGCACGTGTTCAGGCTTCTGTAGATGAGCTTGTATCCCACGCATCTTGCCTGTCACAGCGCCGCCCAGGCCGGAAGCAGCAGCCACGCCCGTCTGCACTTGTGATGCAGGTAATAACACCGTCAGCTCAGAGACCTGACCAAGTTGGGGGCCCCCAGGAGGGCGCTGCCGTTTCCACGCTTCGGGTGTCTGCTCGGCTCGTTGCTCCGGCAGCGGCACCTTTACCGCCTCTGATGACCTTTCTTACGTTTATGATCTCCCCACACCGCCGGGAGGTGACAGAAGCACTCTGAAAGAGGGCGGAAGAGAAGGAGGAGGGGGGAGTGAGACCGACTAACGAGTCTCTGCTTCCCTGGGTTCTCCTCCCTGACAGCTTATGAGGGATTTCCTCCCAGCAGATACCACCTTAGAAGGTGTCTCAGGTCCTGTGCGAATCTTCAGACCAGGACTCACCTGGATGCACAAGGTAACCATGACGATGCGTGGCCCTCAGCCACCCCATGTGGAGACGAGAGCCCTGTGACCCCCAGTGTAGACGAGAGCCCTGTGACCCCCAGTGTAGATGCCCTCATGATTCCCTGAAATGACCCTTCAAGGTTTTATCTCGCTCTGTGAATAGAGCGAGTGAGAAACAGCCTCGTGACTTGTCACTCGACGGCCTTGCTGGGGGGGCGGCCCTAGCTCTGCCGTGGTGTCAGCCCAGGCCCCGATGCTTTGACCTCTCCCAGGGAAGAGTCTGCCTGTGGATCCTGCCGAGGTCCCGCCTCCTGCATGTGGAGCCCCCGGGGAGGCATGCGTGTCAGCCGAGGTCTGATCCTTGCAGGCACGTCGGGGTTCCATGACTGGGGCCGGCTTTGCACTCACGTCCCCGGTGTGGACCTCCTGCATGGCCCCCACCGCCCCTTAATGACGAGCCTCTGAAGGTGCTTCCTGGCGAGTCATCACGCAGCTCTTGTCTTCCTGGCTGAGCTTCGGTCCCTTCAGGAGCGCAGGGCATGGGAACAGAGCTCGTCACAACTTCCCTGCTGTGTCATCCCAGGGCGGCGGCTCTGTGACCTCGACTCCCAGGTGCGTGGGCCACCCTGGCCCCACAGGCACTTAGGAACAGACTGGGCTGAATGACGTCTCAGAGGGATGGTAGGGGCTGGATACAGACCCTCCCCTTCAATGCTGGGGGAGGACATCCCGACAACATGCCCTGGAAGCTGAAGGCACCATGGGCTGGAAATGTGCCTCATACCCTCGAGCTGCCCAGCACCACAGCCTCGCCATGGCCGGGGCCACCTCCCATGGGCCTGGACACCCACGCCCCCAGAAGGTGGGTGAAGCTGTGGCCACAAAGCCTGTCTTATGATAACATGCTGAGTAGCTCACATAGTGAATTTAATTCTCACTGTAAGTGGAATACAGATGGCTGTCTGGGTCCAGAGTGGTTCTGAGTGTCAGTTGTTGATGGGCCTTGGCCCTGTGGGCCCCCAGAGAGAGAGGACTGGGCCGTGGACGGCTAGCCCTGAAAAGATCCAGGTTCCAAAGGTGAGTATGGTTTCTACTCGATCCCTTTTACACCACCACAGAGTCAAAGAACCGTAAGTTCAACCGTCTTAAGTCTGCACCGTCAGTTTTAACAACTGGCTAGTAATTTCACATAAGACTGTGATCATTAAAAATACTGCCTTAAAAGCCAAACGTGTCGTTGGCCATGGCCGTGGCACCTGGGAGCTGGCCGCAAGCCCCCAGGAGGACGAGGCGAGGTCCCTGTAGGGAAGTGGCCGAGTGGTTGCTCCATTACCGACGTGGTGCACACCGCCAAATGCAACCTCAAAACAAACCTGCTGGGTTTGGACCTGGGAAAAATTTCCAGTTTGTGGTAGAATCAGCTGGTTCTCAGGGGTTTCCTGAGACCAGATGACAATCCAAATGGGGCTAGAATTATTTGGGGGTGCTGTTTAAATTCCTTCCAGTCTGGCTGGAGATCTCCCGTTGATGATAAACAACCATATGGGATTATGACGTGGCAGCTCATTTCCCAAACAGAAGCTGAACCACCTCCCCTGCCCCCGTCCCTCCTCACAGCTCCACTCCAGGTCCCCCAGGCTGCCTCTTGCGGGTGTTGAGGGTGGTCCCCTGCACAGCCGGGGCAGGCACCCACCTGATTCTGCTCACGCAGCCCAGACGCCCTACACCCTAGAGTCAAAGTTCTTAATAACGTTTTCCAGAGAACTGCTGCTTTTATGAATGTATGGAGAAAATAGAGTGTGGGTTTCATATTGCATTATGAGCCTCTAAGGATTTTAAAATATGTTTATGCATGAATCTATAAAATGGGCAGACGCTGCAGTAAAGTTTCACTGTTGGACATAAAGTCTATTATAATAAAAGCTGTAAAGTTAGCCCTTAGAGGAGGGTTGGAAAGTGGAGACGAGGAAATGCTCCTGGCCAGAGGGAATGAAAGCGCCCAGCACGGTCTCCCCTCTGCCCTGGAAGGACACTGGCTCCTGCTCCAGTCTTTGCAGGGGAGTCAGGAAGACTGTGGAGTAACGGGCTGGCCGGCGCGTGGGGAAGGGAACTGCTTGGAGCAGCTCAAGCCCGAGCCAACGGCAGCTGCAAATTTGCCCCAGAAACCCATTTGGAACAAAATCCTAGACCCGTGAGTCCCAGTGCTCCCGGAACGCTTCCAGGGGAAAAACACGAGAGGTTTCAAAGCGTGGACGCTGAGGCTTTTCCAGGCGGATCAGCTGAGGAGAGCCCACTGGAGTCAGTCCCCACGGACCCTGTGAGCCCAGTGGGACGGGCTGGGGGTGCCCACGGGCAGGGCTTCTCTTGGTTGGAGCCCACCCACCCAACCAGGTCACATACTGCCGGGTCTTAGAATCACACGGGAGACAGCGGCAAGCAACTAGGTGAGTGATGGAGTTTATTCTTGTGAAACTCATTGGATTAAGTGGGAGATGTTCTGCGCCCCGTGGTCCTCAGGCTGGTGGGCAGGAGAGGGCAGCGTGGGGGGACACGGGTTCTGGAGAAACATGGCAGCAGAGGCAGGGCCTGACCTGGCGCCGGGTGGAAGGTGCAGACAGGACGGTCTGGGGGGACGTGGAGCAGAGGAGGACGCCTCGTGTTGCAGGTGGGGTCGGGGGTGCTCGGGCTGAGTCACTGGATAACACACGTCCCTCTCATACGATCAGAACCTGACGAGTCGTTAAGTCTCTGTCTCCGAGAGAGAAGACTCAGAGGAGGGAGCCAAAGGGAAAGGAGATGACGGTGGAGGAGAAATAGAGGGAGGGTCGGGGCGGGGAGAAAAAGCAGACCTGATAAGCAAGGGGGAGTCTTTACTAGTTTTGGGGTGAGGACTTCTGTTCCACAAAAGTGGGGTACACAGGACCACGGACCCCTACATAAAGCAGCATAGAAGTGAAACGGTGATTTTCAAGACCGTGTGGGTGAGACACAGTCATGGTCATGAAGGACGTGGGTTGCTGAGAGATGGAGCCAGACCAGGGGAGCCAGGAGTGCACCCCCCAGAGGGGACCGCAGGCTGCACCCGGGCTGAAGGGATGCTGCTGGAGCTTAGGGAGGCCAGGGAGGGCTCCTGGGAGGGGATGTTTTCAGAGGGGGCGGGTCACACGGATCTGCACCTGAGTCCTGGCTGCCACCTGCATGGGGACAAAGTGCTGGAGGGCAGGGAGGGACCCCCGCGCAGGACCACAGGCCTGTGTTCACCCAGGGCTGGGACCTGCGTTCCCCAGCCAGACCAGAGCCAGCGAGACAGACTGCAGACCAGTAGGCGCCGGGCAGGGCGCTCCCGGGACCCGCAGGTCAGACACTGGCTCAGTCCTGCTCAACAAACCCTGAAAGCAAGACCTGGGGTCGAGAGACTTAAGTGAGCTTCGGAGCAAAGCTCGGCAATGAGTTGAGGAGTAAAGAACATTCATCGCGCTACGAGAAACACTTTGCAATGCCTGGCGTCCAGAGAAGATCCTGAGATACAAGAAAATAGGACCCATGATGACAAAAGCAAACGGAAACTGTCCCCAAAATACACATTGTTAGAGTCAGGAGAAAAGGACACTCGAAGGTCACCTTGTGATGAGAAGCGGGGTAATGCACCTGAGAACACGATGCCTGGAAACACTCACGCCCAGAAACTGAGCCGCAGCCCGGCCTCAGAGTTCCGTCAGCACACAGAAATCCACAGCTACAACCAGCCATCTAAACCGGCCTCTCGCAATAATTTACAGAACAAGTGGATAGAAAATCATCAAAGATACAGAAAGCTTGCACAATGCTACCAGCTAAGTTGACCTAATTGACACTTTTAGAACATGCCAAATTAAAAGCAAACACATTCTTTTCCAGCCTGAATAGACTATTTCCCCAAGTGGACCATATTCTGGGTTGTACAAGATGTCTCAATAAGTTTTAAAGGATTCAAGTTGTACAAAATATGCATATGCATTCTTACCCCAATGGGATTAAGTTAAAAATTAATAATATATATCTTTAGAAAATTTCTAAATATTTGGAAACTAAATAACACTTCTAAATAACCCATGGATCAAAGAATGAATCAAAAGGGAATTTAGAAAGTCTTTTGAACTGAACAAAAATGGGGAAAAAATCAAAATGCATGGGCTATTGCCAAAGGAATACTTAGGAGAAACTTTTATAGCCTTAAACGGCTATATTAGGAAAAAAGAAAACTCATAAATCAGTGATCACCCTCTCCACATTAAGAAAAAATGAAAAGAAGAAAGAAAGTAATAATCAGAGTAGAAATGAGTGAAACAGAAAAATAACAGAAAATAACTGGAACAAAAAGCTGGCTGTTTGAAAAAAATCAATGCAATTGATGAACTTCTAGCCCCAGTGACCAGGATAAAAAGAGAGAAGACATAAAGGACCAGCATCAGAAATTAAAGACGGGTCATTGCAGAGACTACAAATAGGAAAATATTATCAACAATCTTATGCCAATAAATTAAACCCCTCAGACAAAATGGGCAAATTCATTAAAAGACAACATGCTGAAGATCGCTTTAGGACAGGTAATACACACATCCCTACAGCTATTTTAGAAACTGAATCTGAGTTTAGAAACTTTCCCACAAAGGGAACCTCAGGCCCAAATGACGCCAATAGTGAAATCTCCCAAACACGTAAGGAAGAATTTGTCATGTTTCCATAGAAATTCTCTCAAAAAATTAAAAAGGACGCAATACTTCCCAATTAATTCCACGGGGCCAGTGTTGCCCTGGGACAAAAAAACAACCGTGTCACAGGAAAACTAAAAGCCAGCATCCCTCGTGACCACAGAGGCAAGAATTCTAAACACAAATTTAGCCAGTTAATCCCAACAGTATATGAAGAGGATGCCATGTGCTTTTAAAAGTTAAAATTTTAACCTTCTGATCATTTTCAGTCATTCCTCCCAGCCCGACTCTTGTCTGTAGCCGTGACCAGCGTGTTCTCTGTATTTACGAGCTTTTTATTTTTAACTTTTTCAGATCCCACATAAGTGAAATCGTACAGTATTTTGTCTTTCTGTTTGACTTATTTCGCCTCGCATAATGCTTTCAGGGTCTATCCATGCTGCCCCAGGGGCATCACTCTTTCTTTCTCACGGCTGAGTGGTAGTCCAGTCTGCATATGTACCCCATCTTCCTGTCCGTTCACCCATCGGCAGACACATGTGGCTCCCGCGCTTTGGCTGCTGTAAACAGCACTGATGTGAATGCTGGGGTTCAGGCGTCTTCTTGAGTTAACTTTCTCATTTTCTTCACATAAATACCCACGAGCTTCCTCATCTAAACGAGACCATTTCTGGGATTAAGACAACAGGTATCACCCAGGGCTGTCCTGGCAGTCTGGACAGGTGGGCACCCTGGTCACGGCCGAAGTCTCAGCTCCATCAGGTTCCGTAGCACATCTGGGACTCCATTCCCACAGGTCACCCTTGTGACCTGCCTTCTGACCCCACACAACCTCGTGGGGCCCATGGCTCCCCACCTTCCAGGCTCCACCAAGACCCCAGAAAGGTGCCGGGGCTTCCCCAAGTCTGTGCGGCCCCTGGCAGGGCACAGCAGGCCCTCAGGAAGTGCTGGGGAACAAACACGTGGACCCACAGTGTCCCTGCTGGATGTGCTCGGGGCTCCTGCTGGCGAGATACGTGGGCGCTGGACACACGGGAGTCCTCCTCCACCCTCACCCTCCTCCACCCTCACGTCCCCCGTCCCCTGTGGCTGGTGTGGCTACCAATGGGGGGCTCCCGACACAGGGGGCTCCCGACACAGGGGGCTCCCGACACAGGGGGGCTCCTGACATGGGGGGCTCCGGACATGGGGGGGCTCCCAACACATGGGGGTTCCCGACACGGGGGGGCTCCCGATGCGGGGGCTCCTGATACAGGGGTCTCCTGACACAGGGGGCTCCCGATATGGGGGGACTGACACAGGGGGCCTCCTGACACAGGGGGGCTCCTGATACAGGAGGGCTCCCAATACGGGGGGGCTGACACAGGGGGCCTCCTGAACCGGGGGGCTCATGACGCAGGGGGTTCCTGACACAGGGGGCTCCTGACACAGGGGGGCTCCCAATACGGGGGGGCTGACACAGGGGGCCTCCTGAACCGGGGGGCTCATGACGCAGGGGGCTCCTGACACAGGGGGCTCCTGATACGGGGGGCTCCCGACATGGTGGTGTTCCCGACACGGGGGACTCCCCACACGGGGGTCTCCCGACACAGGGGGGCTCCTGACATGGGGGACTCCTGACACGGGGGGCTCCCTACGTGGGGGGGCTCCCGACTCAGGGGGGCTCCCAACATGGGGGGCTCCCGATGCGGGGGAGCTCTGGGGGGCTCCCGACGTGGGGGGCCCCCGACACGGGGGCGCTCCAGACACGATGGTGCTCCCGACACGGGGGGTTCCCAACACGGGGGGCTCCAGATACAGGGGGGCTCCCAACGCGTGGGGCTCCCAATGCGGGGGGGCTCCGGGGGGCTCCTGACGTGGGGGGGCTCCCGATATGGGGGGCTCCTGACATGGGGGGCTCCCAACATGGGGTGCTCCCGGCACAGGGGGGATCCCAACACGGGGGGCTCGTGATGTGGGGGAGCTCCCGACATGGGGGGCTCCTGACAAAGTGCCATCCCGCCCCTCCGCTCTCTGACACTGCATGTGGATGGGGTAGCTAGTCCCACGATCAGTGACTCGTGTCTCCTTCCCGAGGCCCTGACCCTGGCTGAGGTCACAGGTCTGTGTGCCCTGTCCTCCTCCCCACCCCGGCATCAACAGTCTTCAAAGAATATTTCCCTGATTTGCAAATGGAAGCAAAGCTCTTTCCAAACAGAAGGTGATTTCGCTTGAGTATTTACTGGTGATTCCCAGCTTAAAATTAGACAGCGGGGGAATTCTCTGTGGAGCCTGCAGGGTTTCCATGGCAACCCTGGCCTGAGAAAGGACAGGCTGCCCCACGTCCCTTGGTGCTCCCGTCTGGGGGCCTCAGAGCTCTGTCGGCGGCTGAAACGGGGTGCGGGGCCTGGACATTAGTGTTTTATTTGGGTTCCTGACCCACGATCCTGCTTCCTAGGAGAGTTACGAAGGGGCTTCTCGGCCCCTAGCCGTGGTCGGGAGCTCACGTGCACAGCCTTGCTGGTCTGCAGGGGTCCTGCCCCTGCTCCTGTTAGGGGCACCGTCACCCTGAGCAGTAGCCGGGTCGCCCTCCCCGAGGGCCGTTGGCACGCCGGGCACCACACGCAGGCCAGGTGCCCTGATCCTTGTCTCAGATCCGTGTGCCAGGGTCCAGGGTGGGCGAGGGGCCCAAGGTCAGGAGCTGCGTCTGCTCTCTTGCCCTGCTTCACTTTTCTCTAAGATAATTAGAGGAAAAAAATAAACTGTGTTGCCCTTGAAAGAATTCAGATTCCAGCTTGTGTTTCAGAAGTTAAATAGAAATGTCAGGGAATGGGAGAGGTTGGGAGCCCTTCTCGGCCCCTGGGACTCAGACCCCGGATATGTTTGACAGGTTGTGGAAGGCTTGGGGAGCTGAGAGGTTTTGACAAGTCTGAGCTGAACAGAGAGCGGTCAGGAAGGGGCTCAGGGTAGCGGGCTGCACTCCAGGGGACACTCCGGTGGTGGGGGGCCACAGGGGATACCTGCAGGGTGGGAGGGATGCAGTCAGCCTCGCCCAGAGGGAGCCCCAGGCCAGAGAAGCGTGGGCTCCCTGTGAATCTGTTAATTAATCGTCGGCATCAAAGTGCCCACAAGTGCGCGGAGAGGTCCCCCCGGCGGCCTTGCACCTCAGATGCTATTCCTGGACCACGTGGGCTGGCTCTGGGCGGTGCTGGATCCGCAGGAGCAGAGCCAGGCTGGACTCTGCACCTGCCAGTCTGCCCCTTCCCCGCGGAGCCAGACCAAGGTCCTGCTTAAACAACGCGAGCAGGAGCTATGGTCTTCGTACAAGACATCAGATGCGGAGACCCTGCATTCTTTCCTCAGCTCAGCTGAGTCATTTCAAAATTTGAAATACTTGAGTTCTCCCCCCATTTGAGAGCTTGCTGTTTCTATTTCTGCCTGAATCAGCTAAGAATGTTACAGGTTTTCTGAGATGTGGGGCCTTCTGGTCAAACATCCCGTATATAAATCCTACCCCACCTCCCCGTCCCACGCCCAGGTTGCAGGGGAAACTTCCTGCTGGGAACAACTCTCTGATGAACCGACCTGGTGACGAGATGCACTGGGGCCTGAGAAATGGCAACCGTGAAATGGAAGGAGGGCTCCCTGAAGTGGAGGGAAGGGAAGCTGGCCGGGACAGACTGCCTTGGAAAGGAGGTCAGCAGCCCCATGGGGCTCGGGGCTGGACAGAGGGGCTCCGGCCGGAGTCAGTGAGGCCGCCTGGGAACATCTGCACGGACGCTCTTACTGACCGTGTCGCAAACACCAGGTGTGACATCAGGGGGGTCTTTTCGTCCTTTCACCGACTTGGTTAAAAGCAAAACCTGCATCTGGCTCCTGTTTGTCTAGCCTGATCATTCGTCATCTTATGGCTCCAATTACAACCTGCCGTGGTCTACAGAAAAGATAAAATGAACGCGCCTTCAAAGCTGTTTGTTTTATTCTTAAAGATCGGATGGAAATCAGAGGTCTGTACCCTCCAGACCCGGCCCGCAGCCTGCTTCTGAACATGCATGTTGGTTGGGATGCATCGTGGTGTCTGTGGCCCCCCTGGTGGCTCAGTGGCAAAGAGTGCGTCTGCAGTGCAGGAGACCCGGCTTTGGTCCCTGGTCGGGAAGATCCCCCGGAGGAGGAAATGGCAACCCACTCCAGTATTCTTGCCTGGAGAATCCCACGGACAGAGGAGCCTGGTGAGCCACGGTCCAGAGAGTTGCAAAGAGTTGGCAGAACTGAAGCGACCGACTTAGCACACACGTGCTGTGTGTGGACAGACGTCATGGTCTCCAGCTACGGGGCCTTCACACCTTCTCCCCCGGGTGGAGCGGGGACAGTGATCAGCCGGTTGTGGACGCACCGTGAGGAGGGGGAGCTGTCCCCGCTGGGACTGGGTGACGGTGTCCCAGGCACTGAGAAGGCCACAGCCAAGGGGCCGCAGCCACGTGGCTGGAAGTGGGGGAAGCCTTGAGGAGCTGAGAGTGACCAGTAGGGAGCGGGGGCCTCAGTCCTAAGTCAGGAGGAAACAGGTGATTCCCAAAACCCAGGGGAGCCTAGGGTCAGGTCCTTGTTCGGTAGAGGCCAGATGGGCCCTGGCTAAACTGGGCCTGGACTCCAACCCGCGGAACCGTGAGGCCCTGACTAGGGGCTGAGTGAAGCCTCCAACTCTGGGGTGAGGCTGAGCGTGACAGAAGGCGAACGTCCCCTCCAGCCACGGAGATTCGTCATTGCGATGGAGACCATGTGGCTGGCAAAGTGAAACGGTAAATACGTCTTATCCGTACTTTTGCAGGAAGTTTGCAAAAGCCTAGACTCAGGTGCTTTTTTCTAAGCCCCGCTCGCGGGTCTACCTGGCTCCGGGGACGTGTGACTTGGGTCGGGTCCTGGGACGGCTGGGCCTCCCCGTGGTCACTGGAGGGTTGGCAGTCGGAGCAGCGGCCCTGGGGGTGCAGCCTGGCTGCTTTCGGGGCAAATCCCCAGAGACTCAGGGCGTTTCTTTCGGCTGCCTCGTGTCCTCGGAGCTGACTCACGCTGATGAGACTCGTGTGTCAGCGAGCAGGCAGTGACCTGCTGAAGGCTGTCCCCCCGCCCTGCCCGAGTCCCTGGCTGTTTACAGCGGGAGCTGCACAGAGTGATTAGGACGAGCCGGGTGGAGGCCTGAGTGCTGATGGCTGTTAGGTGGGCAGTGAGATGTGAAGGGCGACTTCAAAGTTGGCAGCTCTGATTAGAACTTTCGCCTCCGTGGTGGAGGGAAGTAGCTTTGTTTTATGTCTTGACTGCTTGGCAGTTGCTTCAGGAGGCATATTTCATCCTCTGGAACTGCCCGGCTGTGACCCAGGGGCACTCACACCTGCCCTCTAGGCCACTGTCCCCGCCAGCCCCCCAGCGGCTCCACGGGGACTCGCCTTGACACGCAGCCTTCATCAGCGAGACTGCGACTCCTGGTTCTCTTACTTCTGAATGTCTTAAGTGTTAGTTGCTCAGTTGTGTCCGACTCTTTGCGACCCCTATGTCCATGGAATTTTCCAGGCAGGAATACTGGCGCAGGTTGCCATTTCCTACTCCAGGGGATCTTCCTGACCCAGGGATTGAGCCCACGTCTCTGGTGTCTCCTGTGTTGGCAGGTGGATTCTTTACTGTCTGAGCCACCAGGGCAGCCCATACATCCATACGTGGAAGCCGAGGATGTGAGTCTGTCCAGTACCCAGGTCCTGGTGGTCAGCCTATCTGGAGTCCCAGCTCGAGGCCCCGCCCTACGAGCCTGGCCAGGCCTCGCCTCCCTTCCCCAGTCACTGCTGTCCTCGGACGACCTTGGTCCTGCAGCAGGAGGGGGTCCTGGCAGTCCGGCTGCTCCTGCCACTGGCGTCAGAACAGGACTTGAACACAGGACTCCCTCCTGGTGGGGAGAGCTCAGTGTGGCAGGAGCTTCACTCCCTCCAGAGGCTCCAAGGAGGGTCCTTCCTGCCTGGCAGTGGCCACACACACCCGTCCAGCCTCTGGCGAGTGGGCTTCACCTGGTCCTGCCCTGGGAGCCTTTCCCCCCACAGGGATGCTCCACCTCCAGGGGAACACTGGGCCTCGGCACATACAGCCGGGACTTTAATGTTCTAGTTTCAGGGACTTGAATTTCAAGTCAACCCCTCCCAGTGTTCCGGTGTCACAGCGAGGCTTGGGTGGTTTTGTGGTTGTTCCATTCACCCCCGCGTGGCCCGCGAGCTCTCTGGGATCCCGGCATGCAGGGGCCGCCTCGCTCCTGGGAGCCTCTTTCTCCTTGTCTCACTGTGTGGACTCGTCCTGCCCCCATGGGGTGTGGGGAGCACACAGGACCACGTGGGGGTCGCAGACTTTCCCCGCAGCTCTCCCACAAAGACAGACCCCTGGGGTCTCCTCCTCTGATGAGGACACCAACCCAACGGGGCCAGACCCACCCTCAGGAGCACATTAACCTCGTCACCTTCTCAGGGGCCCCACCTTAACATAAGGTCACCCCAGGGCTCAGCGCGAGAACCTCAGGGACGCAGCTCCAGCCCTGAGAATGACCTCTGCTCTGTTCCAGTCGAGTCTTTCTAGAACTTCTCCTCACCTCTGGTCTTCCTCCCAAGACAGTCACACTTTTTTCACCCAGGTGAGGAGACCCGACGGGCTTCCTGGTGGGTGGTCTGGAAGCCAGCTGTGAGTCGAGATGGAGCACTAGGCCATCTCGCTTCGGGACACGTGCTATTAACTTGGCAATTAATTTTCTCTTCCCACTAAATTCTTGTCCCCATCGCCTTAATAGGACTGATCATTCATCAATATTAAAGTGGCAAATTCATTATATTCTAATAATCTGACATCAAATATTAAATCTCATTATGCAATTGGCCAGGGATTTATGGCCACCATTAGTTAGCTCAGGTAAGCAGCTCGTGTCCCGTGGAGACGGGACGGGGCAGGTGGGGGTCTCGCCTCCGGTAAACCGGCCAACTGGGGTCATGAGGACCCCGCATGGTCTGCGGGCTGGAGGAAGGGGACGGGGCAACTCTCACCTCCCGGCCCGCAGCCCAGCAGCAGCGGCAGGGAGGGAGAGGGGTGAGCAGGGAACGCGGTCCGCAGTAGGGGCCCGGCAGGCAGCCATGCCCAGCCCCACATGCCTCTGGCCCCAACCCCACCACGTCCACTGTGCCTGTCCAGCATCTCCCCTCTCCCACTGAGCCGCCTCGGGACTAAGATGTCCTGGATCCGGTCTAGACAGGGGCATGCATCCTAGGTGTGGGTGACTTCACCCCATTGCCCAGCCTGAGAAGACGGCGGTCCAGGCATCCAGGTGAGGCTCCTGAGGCCCAGGAGGCCCTGTCCAAGGGCTGACCAATGTGGTCCAGAGAGACCCTCGCAGACTGTGTGGAGACGGCCCAGGCCGTGGTGCTGGACCCCTAGAGAATCCTGTGGCCACGTGGGTTGAGGGACACAGAACAATGTCGTCTTTTGGGACAAAGCTGATGTGACCCTGATGCTTGTGAGGGGTGGCAAGGGGCAGGTCCACCCTGCTCTGGGAGGAGAGGGATTACAGCCTTTCTGCAAATCGTCTGCTTCCCCAGGTGGACAGGGCCCAGGGGTGAGGAAGATCTGAGCTGGGGAGATGCTCGTCTTCCCCACAGTCGGGCAGCCGGGAGGGGAAGTGCCCTGTCTCAGCGTCTGCATCACACATGGCAAGGTGGGACCCCCAACATCCACGGCCCAGTTACACAGCTGGGGCTGAGAAGCCTGCATGCATGCATGCTAATTCTGTTACCAGTGCTGTGCTCAGACCAGGGAGGAGGAGGGAAGGGGGAGGAGAGGGGGAGGGAGGAGGGGAGGGGGAGAGGAGGGGGAGGGAGGAGGGGAGGGGGAGAGGAGGGGGAGGGAGGAGGGGAGGGGGAGGGAGGAGGGGGAGGGGGAGGAGGGGGAGGGGAGAAAGAGGAGACAGAGCCCCTGAGCATCACGACTTCGTGACTGGGATTTTTAAGATCTTCCACAAGTATCTGAAAAGCTCAGGGTTAGAAGAGTCTTCTTAATCTGAGCCCCAGTGCTCCTGAGTTTCTTCTCTATTGGACCCACTATGAGTGATTCTCCAGGCATGACCTTTGCACCAGGACCACAGGCACACACACCTCTGCCCTGAGGCCCCACTGAAGGCCCTCAGTGAACTTGGGTGGAATCCAGCCCTGGGGGCTGTGGTCTGGGGCCAGGACTCCCCTGTCCAGCCTCCTGTGTGATCACCACTGTGGGGCTGGGACCCTCTCCTGCGTCCAGACGCTCCGTCTCTAACTCCCAACCTCTGTCCATCAGGTCAGGCTCGTCCCGTGGCCTTGGCTGGAGGGGCTGCTCCTCCAGGCCCATCTGTGGCTTCACGTGCTCTTGGGGGAAGCACACTGGCAGTGCTCATTCATTCACTTATTCGTAGGAAGACTCCCAAGGGCCTACGTGTGCCAGACATTGTGTCGATCTCTGGGGAGGGGAAGACAAGACTCAGACTCTGCTAATGATTTCTGGTGTGTCCTGTGTCACCCACCACATTCAGAGACTCCAGACTTTCACTACTGTATACTTCTGGAAACAAAAGTGCTAAAACTAAGCCATGCCCCTTAAATTCAGGTTTACTGGGCGTGTTTCTTGTTTTCAAGGAGGACCTGAGAACAGCCATGTTTGAAGAGGAGACATCTTCTGAGCAGCCAGGCTCATCCCTGTGGATGACTTTTCTGGGGGATCCCTGGGCAATATGCACAGTATCCCCCAGACTTTCCATCATCCCTGCACATCCTGAGGAGGAGAGGGAGCACAGACCCCTCTGAGTAGACACACCCCAGGGTTCAGGACCTGCAGACCAGTCCCCCAGGCAAGAACTGTTGTTACTCAGTTGCAAAGTTGTGTCTGACTCTTTGCTGTCTCCTGGACTGTAGACTGCCAGGCCTCCCTGTCCTCCACTGTCTCCTGGAGTTTGGTCAAACTCATGTCCTTTGGGTCAGTGATGCCATCCAACCATCTCATCCTCTGTCACCCCCTTCCCCTCCTGTCTTCAATCTTTCCCAGCATCAGGGACTTTTCCAATGAGTCAGCTCTTTGCATCAGTTGGTCAAAGTATTGGAGTTTCAGCTTTAGCATCAGTCCTTCCAATGAATATTCAGGGTCCCAGGCAAGGAGTCTCCATTTTAAATGAGATGCTGATGTGGTGAGTGGTCCCCATGGTCCTCCAGGGCAGGCTGAATAATAACATTATTATTATAATTTTTACTATTATCATGAAAGCTGATAATAACTCAGGCTTTGCCATGGGGAGCACAGCTTCTTGGAGAAGATCCACTCTGAACCCCCAGCTAGCACACTGGAAGTGAGGAAATAGGTTTTGTCACGGAATTACCAGCATGAAGTAGCGGTGAGGCTGGGCATTGTCTGCCAGCCCTGCTGCTGGGAGCCGTGAGGGGCCTCGGTGTCAATCAGCTCTGAGAACAGAGACAGAGGTGGGGGCGGCTGCTGAGGGCCTGGGGAGGCTGAGCCAGCCCTGCCGCTGGGCGCTGCCCGGAGGCTACACCCTGCAATGAGCCCCACCCCGCAGTCCCCTTCAGATGATGAGCTGTGAAAGGCAGCACTCAGCGATCATGAAAAGAACGCGTAGAGAGAGAGGAAACACAGAAGCCAGCAGAGATGGAGTGTCTCCAGACCTTAATGGATGGTTTGAAGGAACTGGCTTTATTCCCCACGGGGACTGAGTGTTGTGGTCCTGGTGGGCAAGCGACACCGTCGTGAGCCCGTTGCAGCTGGCTGGCAGTTGGAAAGAAAGAGGCCTGAACAAAGGCGGATGTGGCCTCGCCCCATCCCGCAGGGCAGAGCAGCCGTGCGCACGTTCAGTCTGAAGCCCCGCACGACTCACAGTTAAGAGTGAGTGAACTTTAGGAAAAGCACCGCTGCATCGGTGCCTCCAGCCCCGAGGGAGCTGGGGAGGCCGTGGCCCAGATGTCAGGTGAGGGGTGGCCTGGCTGCCCCTCCGCTTGCAGGGCCCTGCGTTGCCTGACCCCACACCCTCTCGCTCCAGGGAGGCTGGTCCAAACTGAGAAGAAGGCGTATTTTCCTGCAGCAGCTCTCCAGGCCCCAGGCTTGCCTGCCCAGGATGGGAATCTGATCTCCCCTGAGGCTCTCGTCGGGACCTACGCTCCACTGCAGCTTGAGGCTCTGGAACGTCCGACCCAAGGTTCTGGCTCAGTGTGAGGTGGAGGTAATTCCTTCAGCGAGCCTGCGTTCTGGCAGCACCCCATGGATATCGCCTGTGGTCCAGCATGGATGCCTCTCTGCTCCCTCTCACCTGTGGTCCAGCATGGATGCCTCCCTGCTCCCTCTCGCCTGTGGTCCAGCATGGATGCCCCTCTGCTCCCTCTCGCCTGTGGTCCAGCATGGATGCCCCTCTGCTCCCTCTCACCTGTGGTCCAGCATGGATGCCCCTCTGCTCCCTCTCTCAGACCCCCATGTGCTTGCAGCGTGTCCAGCCACCAACACTCATGACCTTTTTTCCAAGCCAGTGAAGATCCAGTATCTCCACTTGGCCCTCAACGACCACAACAAAATGCCTCCTAGCGCTGGGTCCCCTTCCTATGCAGAGCCCTGAAGCTTCAAGCTTGGAGTCTGGCTCCCTAGGAAGCTTTGGGATGGGGGTTGAAGCCCCTGGGCAGACCACCCCCTGGGAATGTGCATTTTTACAGCACCATTGGGAAGAAACGGGCATGTCCTCTCTGGGGAAGACTGAATACTGCCTGGTCGATACAAGGAAGGTCCCCAGGCTCTCATAAGCCAAGTCCCTCAAATGTTCACTAAAAATTAGCTTGTTGTGCAAGAAACTTTATTAGTCTGTGCCAGGAATGAACAGAATGCATTGCACTCGGGTGTGCATGTGTGTGTGCGTGTGTGCGTGCGTGCGTGTGTGTGTGTATGTGTGTGTGTGTGTCCGTGTGTGCGTGCATGCGTGTGCACGTGTGTGCGTGCGTGTGCACCCGAGTGTGAGGGTGCACGTGTGTGCATGTGTGCATGCGTGTGCGTGCATGTGCGTGCGTGCATGTGCGTGTGTGCATGTGTGTGTGCGTGTGCGTGCGTGCGTGTGCGTGTGTGTGTGCATGTGTGTGTTCGTGTGTGTGTGTGCGTGTGCGTGTGCCTGTGTGTGCGTGTGCGTGTGTGCCTGTGTGTGTACGTGCCTGTGTGTGTACGTGTGTGTGCACGTGTGCGTGAATGTGTGTGCGCGTGTGCGTGTGTGTGCGCGTGCGTGTGCGTGTGTGTGCGCGTGCGTGTGCGTGTGCGTATGTGTGTGTGCGCGTGTGTGTGCGTGTGTCTGTGTGCGTGTCTGTGTGTGCACGCGTGTGTGTTCGTGTGTGTGTGCGTGTGCCTGTGTGTGTGTGTGCGCGTGTGTGCCTGTGTGTACGTGCGTGTGTATGTGTGCGTGCATGTGTGTGCGTGTGCATGTGTGTGCGTGTGTCCGTCCGTGCGTGTGTGTGCATGTGTGCGCGCGTGTGTGAGCGTGCGCATGTGTGCATGTGTGCATGCGTGCGTGTGTGTGTGCGTGATTGTGTTCCTTGCTGTGCGTGTGTGCATGTGTGTGTGCGTGTGTGTGCGTGTGTATGCATGTGTGCGCGTGTGTGTCTGCGTGTGTGTGTGCGTGCGTGTGCGTGTGTGTGTGCATGCGTGTGTGCATGTGCGTGCGTGTGCGCGTGTCTGTGTGCGTGTGTGTGCGTGTGCATGTGTGCGTCTCTGTGTGTGCGTGTCTGCGTGTGTGTCTGTGTGTGTGCGCGTGTGCGTGTGTCTGTGTGTGTGTGGGCACACGTGTTTATGCTTGGGTCATCGTGTTCACCATCAGAAGACAGCTGTTTCAGCAATGGTTATGAATATGACTATTTTAAAAATCAGGGTACTCAAAATAAAAGACAACAAACTCTATTAAGCAGCATATACTGTCATCATATTACTTTAAAAAATCTGAGTTTTTACCCTATTTGGCAATCATTTTCTACTTTTTCATCTTTCAAGATCACAAAGTATTAAGTAGAACATTTTAGTCCCATAGCTAAGAGTGGTTATGATAACCCTAGTGTATCATCAGTTACTAAAGCAGACTCAATCTTTGGAGGATTATTGAAAAACATATGGTTTTTATGTTGGATTTAGGAGATGTGGTTTTTTTTTTTGTTTCAGTTATTATATTTCAATTCCAGAATTTTTATTTGACTATTTTCACTTTTCTTTCTCCTACTGATATTTTTTATTCGGTGAGACATAATTTGCATGTTTTTATTGAATCTTCCATTATTGCTCTGAACAAGATAATAGGAGATCTAAAGTCTTTTTCCAGTAAGTCCAGCGTCTGAGTTTCCTCAAGGGCAGTTTCTATTAACTGCTTTTTCCTCTGTTTCTTTGTGTGCCTCATACTTTGTTGACAATTGAATATTTTAGATGATGCAATGTAACAAGTCTAGAATCAGGTTTCTCTCTCCCCTCCCTCTTACTAGGTGTTAGTTTGGGGATTTTCTGCACTAATCCTGTGAAGTTTGCATTCTTGATTGTATGCGGACACTGGATTAGCTTAGAGAGCAGCTAATGACTGGATGGAGAGTCACTGATGTCCCTGAACCAGCATCTTCCAGTGGTCGCTGAGGGCTCCTCGGTGTTGGGGCTCCCCTCCTCCATCTAGGCGGGCAGGTGTCAGCTATGCCTCAGCCTTCTCCTTCTGTGCAAAGCCTCCAGGTGAGCCAGAGGCAGAGGTCAGGGCGGTCTGCTGGATTCCCAGGACTATGTTGGAGCTTTTCACATCTCCCTACAGGCATCTTCTCCTGCACCTTTTCCCTTTTCCCTTGGAGGCAGCTTCAATGTTAAATAATTGCTGTTGCTTGTTTTCAACAAATGTGCTAGACATAGGATTGTTTGAGCAGATTGAGCTCTAAGTCGAGTCACAGACACATCTTCAGAGTGCAGCTTTTCAGAAATTGACAGGTGGATCAAACAGTGACATTTCTTGGCGGATGGAGTTTTTGGCATTTTAGGCCAATTTTGCCCTAGTGGCTGCTAGGTTGCTGGTGTCCACCACTTCCACAGTCATGAGGCTATTGGTTTTTAACACTACCTAGGAGTTGGGCAGAGGAGGATGGGAATAAATTAAAATTCCATGAAGTTTACTGTTTTTCCAAGATTTAGCCAATTTTCTTGTATCAATACTCCTCAATAGCAATGTGGGTATTGCCCCAACATCAGCAGCAAAGCCAGAATGACAATCAGGATCACTGCTAGGAGCCACAAACAAACCATGGTCTTCCTGGGAGTAAGAGAGAGTTGCATGCTTGTGTGTTGCTCAGCTCATAAAACAGATGGAAATTGATATCTCACAAGTAGGTGGTGAAGTCAGCTCCACAGTGGAAAGTCACAACCCCTCCCCAGGAACACACGCCTTAGTCAGGTCCCAAGTCCGGGGCCAGCTGCCTAGAGAGGCCTTCTCCTTGAGCAAGGATTCCAGGGCCTATCTTGAGCTACCTTGGGAACAAGTTCCCAAGAGTTCTTCCAAAGGTCCTGTAGGTACTTCTCAGGCTATTTCTGCAACAAGGAGAGAAATATCTGTTCTTCTCAAAGACGGCTAGTGAGGGACTGTGTGTGGACTGTGTGAGTTGCTCAGTCGTATCCGACTCTTTGCGATCCCACAGACTGGTAGCCTGCCAGGCTTCTCTGTCCATGGGATTCTCCAGAAAAGAATACTCATTCCCTTCTCCAGAGGCACTTCCCAACCCAGGAATTGAACCCTGGTCTCCTGCCTCGCAGGCAGATTTTTTTACCATTTGAGCTACAGAAAAGTCTCTCTAGTGAGGGAAATCTGAGTTTAAATAGATATAAATGGACTTGAAATGCCATTGTGGTCTTCCAGCTGTGGTGGGGGGGCGCTGAGCTGGTTCGTGGATGAAATGGAGTTGGTGCAGTTCCATCCTAGACATGCTCAGAGGGTCCATGGACCTTACTTCTTGCTCTGTCCCGGTGTGTGACTGGTGGGAGAAGCCTTGGTTCCATGAATCCAGTTACCTTGGTTCTTCTTTCTTGAAGAAAGGAAGGACCTCGTGGGGCAGCTGTAACCGCCGCCCCCTCAACCAAGATACACAGCTAGCACAGCGGTAGCCGTGGTCCCAGGAGCACTGCAGAGGTTAGGGCCACCACGCAGGCGCCCCCCTTGCTCGCTCTCTGTCCTCAGCTGAAGCTGCGGGTCACGGCAGAACCGTGCACTTCACTCAACAGCAGCCACAGATGCTGAGGCTCCCACCTCTGTGTTTCCTGGGGCAGATCCACCGTGTCTGGCTCCAGCCTCAGCGTCTTCTCCAGCAACAGCACTGCCTGCTGACGGGGCATTTGCTTGTTTCAGGCTGTAGGTTTGGCAAATGCTTCTTCTCTCCGATCTTCATCAGTAGGGAGGCTCAAGACAGTCTGTCTTTACAAGACAAGCCTTTATTCTGTACTGTTTGGGCTCTTACACCTACTGTCAAAATAGATTCTGTAGGTACTTTGACTCTGGAGTCTCTGTAGAACATCCACTTATTACATCAGGTGGACCTGGAGAATAGGGTGTGCATGTGGTCATGACATCTTCCTCTTCTTCTTCTTATTGATCCCCTGATGGAAGCGTGCATCTCTGCTCAGTTGCTCAGTCGTGTCTGACTCTCTGCAGTCCTGTGGACTGTGGCCCACCAGGCTCCTCTGTCTGTGGGATTTTCCAGGCAAGAATACTGGAGTGGGTTGCCATTTCCTCCTTCAGGAGATCTTCCCGACTCAGGGATTGAACCCACGTCTCCTGAATTGGCAGGCAGCTTCTTTACCACTGAGCCACCTAGGAAGCCTCTGTTGATGGATATTGATTTTAAATAAAATTTGTATCTATGCTCATAAATGGTATTGGTAGTTTCAATCATTTTGCTGTATCTTTATGCAATTTTGTTTCTGGAGTTTTACTAATTACATGAAATTCAGAGATGAGTTACTCTTTTAAAATATTTTCTATGTTCCGGAATGCTTTAAGTGACATAGATGAGTCTTTTTCTCCTCTAGTAGATTGGCTGAAATGCAGTTTGAACACGTCTAATCTGGTGATTTTCTCTCACTGGTAGCTCTTTAATCAGTTTGCCAAATTTTTTTTTTTTTATGGTAATTGGCCTATTCAAGTTCTTCCACTTCTTCCTGGATACACTTACTTACTTTTTTACATTTCTAAGAAATTATCTCTTTTCCCCCCTAAATTTGTAAATATGCTTCTACCAAGTAAGACGCGTTATTACCTCATAATCCTAATTCTCTCGATTTTTCCCTCGTGTGTGATGCTTCTCTTGATCCCTCATCGCCCTCTGCCTTTCACGCTTTCTCTCCCCTCTTTCTCTATTTTTCTTCCCTGTAATGAGCTTCTTTTTTTTTTTTTCTTGTAATGAGCTTCTAAAGGTTTAACTTCGAAGAGTTGTATTTGGACTAAGCCATACTTTCCACCTATTTGTTTACTGTATCATTATTTTAACTTTCATGTTTATTAACTTCATTCCTCCTGATTTCTTTCAGTTCATTTTGTTAGTTTCCTAATATGTTTAGCGGAGTACCTAATGCCTTCATCTTTATTTTTCCTCGAAAATAACGAAATTCTTTAGAGGTGATTTTTCTTTTAACAGACCATTTCCTGTGTCCAGCTGGTTCTGGCAGAAAGCATTCTCGTTTTCAAAGCTTCTGAGGCACTCCATCATCTGTTTTCTAACTCTTGGATCCAAGGACTGTCTTAAGTAAATTTCTTATTGTTCAAGCCCTGAAGTTACTGTTGATCATCTCTGCATTATTGTTTCAAGTTTTACTATTTCCTAATCAAATTATATCAGATTATATCAGACCAGCCAAGCTCTGACTTTTAAATTTGTGTTGAAAGGCTTTATGCGAGGCCAAGCCGTCACTGACTTTTGTCAACAGTTTCGGTAAGCGGCTCTCTGTCCGTGAGGGAGGCTGGTGTGCGAGCCGCTCGCCGAGCCGGTGTGATTGCTGTTCGTGCCTCGTGAATCCGCTTGGTCAAGTCTAGCGGGTGTTGGGTGCGGTTTCCCCTGGTCTCTGTGTACCGTTGCTTTCGTCCTGTACTCGATCCGCACTGTCATGAAGCGGGTGTGGGGGTGGCTCGCGGTGGGGCCGGTTTTACCAAGTCCCCTGGGTTTCTCCATCACGTGCTAGGGCCTTTCCAGAGGGTCTGCTGGGTCCTCACAGGAGCGTGGGCGGGGGCCTGGTTACGGGGAGGAGGGTGGGGTCGCGCCCGGCCCTCCCCGGTCCCAGCGTCACGGCAGGTTCCTGCTGGGTCCTCGCCGTAAGCGCAGCGAGCATGGCCACCCTTCGGAGGCACAGACTGAAAAGCCTGACTTCTTCACAAAGTTTGCCTCTCATCATGAGAGTCCATCCCTCCTTATGCCCCTGAATGGTTCAGCTTTCACTGCTGAATGCCTTTGTCGGGTAACTTTTGCATAGTACCTCTCTTCCTGCTATTCCTAATTTGCCAGTGTTCTCATCGCTGCGTTTTCTTGAGGCCCATGCTTCCTTTTCCGTGGCCTCGAGGCTCTGTTTCTTCGTTTCCAGCTCTAGCTTATTGGTTTACTTCTGCTCCTCTCGTGTCCACAAAACTTAGTTGATCAAAACTGAAAGTCGTAGTTCCTTAACGGGGAAGGGGTCCAGTCACGTTAATGGGGTGGCTTACACGCTGGCGTGTTTTGTTTGCCGCATGTGTTACACTTTCTATGCATTTTACTCAATTTTTTTGCAGGTTTCATAAAATTATTGTTTACGACATTTTTTCCCCCAATAGTTACATTTTTTTGTCTGAAACCTCTACTGCAAATTGCATTTTCCTCTAGGGGATTTATTTTCCTGAAATGGGAATCCACGATGCTAACGATTAACTCTGGGGTGCTCCTCTTCTGCCCAGGGAGCTGACACGGTTCAGACCTGTGTTTCCCTCCTAGACTTTTCTCCCACAAATGAGACGTTTCGGTTTTCCTTTTTCCTCCACTCCTCCTCAGCCTTCTCGGTTATGCTGAGATGTGGAAAATCTTTTCATTTCTAGACTTTATTAGAATGTCCATTTTAGTTAGCAGTTGCGTTTCTATTCCTTTTAGCCTGCAGATACACTCACATGTAAGCACTCATACAGGAACAAGGGTGCTCACTACAGCGTGGTCAGCAAAAGTTAATCACAAGAGACGACCTAGTGTCCGCCAGTAGGAGACTGATGATGTGAGCCAAGGGCTGCTCGTGACACTGAACTCCACGCAGCTGCTAAACACAACTAGGACGCCTTTATGTCCTGCTGTGGGAACATCTTCAGTAAAGAAAGCCGAGGGCCGTGCGACGCATGTAACGCGCAGTGATTCTAGTTCCTGTGTGAGGGCTGCACGTGCTGCCCTGTTCACGGATTGTGAGCTTGCTTCTGGAAGGATGCACAGGCGGAGAGCTGTCTCCAGCCTCCCTGCAGAGGAGCTGGTGTTAGTTCTCGTCTTAATGTGCCAGATCCGTTCCTCTGTGGCCGACTTCGGTGTCCCTGAGTTTTCTGCAGAGGCGGCGAGCAGGTGGTGCGTGCTGTGTGACCCACGCGTCCAGAGCCTGCCTTGTTCTGTGCTGATGCGACGTTCCTTGCGTGGGCTTGGGTCCTGGTCTTGTGCAGCTGGTGTCTGGAGACACTCTGGTGTGGCCCGTGGGAAGCACAATCAAAGCGTGCGCTCTCAGGGCTTGTCACAGTTTTGTTCTTTCCACCCCAAAGTACGTCGCTTTCCCATCCCTATTGTTTGGGGATTCTGCGGGGACAGCCTCAGGCCCGGCCCCTGTGACCTTTCTGGGTCCTGAGCGCTCCAGGTCGGCCATCTCCTTCCACAGCGTTGGTCCCCTACCATTTATTCCCCAGGGGCGTCTCTCCTGCTTTCTCCCGTGGAATTCGAATGGCTCGGACCCTGGGTTTCCCTCCTCCCCTCCCAATCCTCAGCCTTCCTCACCTGGTCTCCCAGTTTCCTGGCTTTGCGGCTCCTGCGCTGAGGTTTGCACCTCGCGGCATGGCTATGGCCTCCGCACCATTCAGCCCCTTTTTATTTCCTTTTGCTTTTATTTTGAAGCTCGTTCTTCCCTCTGGAAGCCTTTGTGGGTTTGGCCCCACCGTCCTTGTCTGGGCGGGAGGCATGTCCCTTCAGGTTCCCCTCCCCCAGGGGTGGCCCTTTGCCTGGGTCCTCTCACCCTTGGTGTCTGTCCGGCTCCCTTAGAAGGGCGACGTGGGGATCGCGCAGAGGTAGGGTGGAGGGCGGTGGAGCGCCGGCAGCTCGGGTGGGCAGGGCCCCCCGTTCACAACACTGCCCTCTCCCCGCGGCTGGGTGGGGGCCGGGATGTCGGGACACAGTTCCGGGTCTGATGCTCCCCGGCGCTGGGAGTCTTGGTTCTGCCCTCTGCCCTCCACTGCCTCAGTGGCCTCTCATAGCCGTCTCCAGACCCCAACTCAGCCCACCACCCTGGACCCCCGTCCCCAGGGCTGAGCTCCCTCTGGGTCCTGAGGGCTCACAGTGCCAAGCTGACCCCACCCAGTTCATTAGAGGAGGGCAGAGGAGACACTGCCCGAGGAGCACACAGCGCCTCCACGGCCTCCTGGGGTGCCCTCCCTGGGGCCCTCGCTGAGCACTGTGGACCAGGGGCCTGGCTGAGCCCTTCCGGCCTCATCACAGGGTCGTCAGGGCATGACTGTCAACCACCCTACGGGCTCCTGGCAGCCCCAAGCGGTGGAGGGGGACCCTGCACCCGGCTGAGTGGGCGAGGGGCGGCTTTCACAACGTGGTCCTCGCCGTGCCCCGCACTCAGAGCTTTCCAGGGGGAACAGACAGGCACTTGCTGGCTCCCGTCAGGCCTCTTTGCTGGCCGTGGCCCTGAGTAAGACCACCGGGGCCGCCAAATGCCTCTCGGTCGCCCTGCCAAGATGCATTTTATTACTGACCCAGAGCACAGCCCGGGTCCCTGAACAGAAGTCTTCAGCCATGCCGAGCTGATCCTTTATTGTTGCCATTAAACATTTATTAAATGTTCTGCGTCCAGCCAAACCAGGGAGATGGTAACACGGGGGTGAGTGAGTGCTTTTGGCAAGTCATTCCATGAATCACCTTCTCTCTGCAGCCTGGGGTCTAGGGCGCAGCCCCTGGAGCCCTGGGATGGGTTTTTGGGCTGTAGACAGTGTTTGGAGGAGCTTGAGTCTGGAGGGGCCCAGTGTGGCTGGGAGAGGGGGGCTTCGGGGACCCTGGGTGGAGGGAGAGAAGAGTGGGGACAGGAGTCAGGAGGCAGTATGGCAGATGGAGGGCATGCACTCAGGAGGAAGAAAGAAAGCGAAAAAGTGCTTTCATGGGCCCCTGGCAGTGGGCTGTGGGGAGGCGCTGGGATGGAGCCAGAGGCAGTGGGGGATGGGGGATGGGGTGGGGAGGGAAAAGGGCCGGAGGAGGGGCAGGTGGCTGTGCCAGTCACCCTGCCCCCACAGCCTGCCCCGCTGCAGCACCCGGCTCTCCCTTCTCTGCAGTCCTGCCCCGACCTCCTGAGAGGTGGCAGACAGGCAGGCTTCCAGGCCATGGACTGTACGGATCAGCCCTGTTAGGAAATGGACCCCGTGTGACTCCTCACAGCTGAGGGCATCCAGGCCAGGCCTTCTGTCTGGGGCAGAGCCCAGCGTCCCCAGCCTCCCCCAGCAGCTGCTGGCATTCACGGGGTAGCCGCCTCGGCGTCAGGGCCCGGACACCTGGGCTGGAACGTACGACCTGTGTGACCCCAGGGAACGTCACCTCTGCGGTCCTGTCTCCTTCCACAGAGAGGAAAGACGCTGGGAACCCACCACAGTATGCTCTCCTGTGTCCCTGCAGACTGGGGGCCTCCGACATGGTGACCAGGCCACTTCCCGTCTCTCATGTGTCACTCCAGAGAGAGGGTCCTTGACTTGGTGACCAGACCACTTCCTGTCTCTCCTGTGTCCCTGCAGACTGGGGGCCCCCAACCTGGTGACCAGGCCAGTTCCTGTCTCTCCTGTGTCCCTCAGGCTGAGGGCCCCCAACCTGGTGACCAGGCCACTTCCTGTCTCTCCTGTGTCCCTTAGGCTGGGGGCCCCCGACATGGTGACCAGGTCACTTCCTGTCTCTCCTGTGTCCCTCAGGCTGGGGGCCCCCGACATGGTGACCAGGCCACTTCATGTCCAGAGAGTTCCAAGCTGGCCTGGGTGGCTGACTGGACGGTGCCCAGGGACGGCCTGGCTGAGGCAAGCACAGGGCCCATCCCGGCCATGCTGTGCCGTCGTCCATGTGTATCAGGCGGGCCGCCCCGAACTCTGTGGGAGCCGGGGTCACAGTGCTGGCCCCACCACCTCCGAATACCTCAGCACCTTCTCCCTGGACGAAGCAATGGACGTGCCCGGGCTCAAACAGAGTCCAGGGACTTCAGGCCTTCCAGGGGAGCTGCTGCTGGACCATCGTGGGGACTCAGCTCCCAGCTCTGCCCTCTCACCTGGGTGGCTGGTGCATTGTCCATGCCATCAATACCACAGCTGAGTGGGCAGCTCCCGGCCTGGGGCTGACCCTCCAAGGCCACTCAGAGTCAGGTGGATTTAGCCTGATTTGTGCCCATGAATCACCAATGAATTATCCAACATCTGCTGACATTAGAGTGAGTTGATGGCTCACGTTTTCCTGTCTAAATTCCAGCAAGACTGAGTAGGCTCCATGTGGCCAGTTGCTTCATTTGGAATTTGTTCTGAACATTTTCTTTCTATGCAGAGGTCACAGCATCATTGAACACAATGATGCTTGGACGAACTCCCAGGGGGGATCACAGGCATCTCTCTGGTGACCGGTGGTTCCTGTCATTCTACAGAAAGACCTGGAGTCGGGCACGTCCCCCCGGGTCACCCATGGGAGCTGCCTGGGGCTGAGGGCACCTCCTTGCGGGGGAATCAGAGTGACCCCTCCCCCTAGATGCAACGGCAGTAAAGCCATCGTTTTGCTGGGGAGGGGGTGAGAGGGTAGGTAGATTTAAAAAAATAACACTTGTTACTTTAGAATAATTTTAGATTTAAAGAAACGTATAGAAAGGGCTCAGAAAGTCCCTGTCCCTCTCCGCAGGTCCCCCTTTGCCACACCTCACGCCCGCCGTGCACCTTGGACGGGGAGACATGGACGCAGGCGCTCCACCGTGAACCCAGCTCCAGGCCGTATCACTTGCTTTCCATTAACGCTCCACAGAGAGGCTTCTTCCCAGTTCGATTGGGACACAATTAACCAATGACCCTGTGTGAGTTCAAGGTGTGGGGTGTGGTGGGCGGGTACACGTGTGACCCGCAAGGTCACGAGGACGCAGCCTGAGCCGGGTCCTCACTCCCGCCCCCCATGGCCTCCTCGCCCCCTCCTCCAGAGGCCCGTCCTGTTCACGCTGCCCCTTCTCAGGCCCAGCCTTGCCGCCCCTTCCCCCACTGATTCCCCTCGAGTTAGGCACCCGGGAGCCCCCAGCTCATTCTTAGCAGAGCGGTGCCACCTCCTCCAGGAAGCCCTCCCTGAACTCATCCATCAGGCCGGGCTAGATGCCCCTCGGGGGTGCCCCCAGGACAGCAGGGCGTCCCCAGAGCTGCTGTGACCAGGCAGCGGGACAGACAATGGACACATGGACGCTCAGATAAACAACCAGCCTCCACATAGGCCTGCCCGGGACAGAGGGTGTCCGCTGCCCAGTGTCCACCCTGAGGCTGGACCTGGGAAGGCAGCCTGCCGCGGCAGAGGCGACAGTGGCCACCGGGGGGCACTGTTGGCCAGCTCTCCCGAGCTCACAAGGCTGCCGCTGAGGCTCTGGGGCTCCGATTGTCTGCGAGCTGCCGGAGACGCCTGACCAGGGCTCCATGGGAGTCAAAGGCCAGGGAGCTGGAAGCTTCCAGAAACGCAGCTGGGGCCCCTCTGGGCTGCAAGCTGACTCATTGGGGCCGGTCGGCCAGGAGGCCGTGAGGGGGCTTCACGCTCCTTCCGGCTGCACCTGCCGGCCCAGACCTGCCCCTGCGTCCCCCTGAGCCCCCCGAGCCATCTGCAGTCCTGAGACGCTGCCCCTGGGGCCCCTGCTTTCGAGGGGAGGGGCAGAGAGATGCCTGCCCCTCTTGCCTTCCCCGGCGCAGAGTACAGGTCGTAGGGGTCCATCCCTGGAGCAGGGTGGCCGGCCGGGCCCCCACATGCCTCCTCGGAGGCGGAGCTGGGTCAGAGCCCCAGTCTCCCCACTCCCTAGCTTGTCTGGGCCATCTTCCCTGGGGGGCCGTGCCCTTTACCATGCCGCTCAGTCCCTCCCGTGGATCCTGGTCCTGGTTCACTCTGCGGCTTCTTCCCTTTTTCTCCAAGTGAAATCATGATGTCCTTTCTCTATGGGATGCTGACTTTAATTCTCCCAAACCTGGGACTCTGTCTGCCTGGCTCCTTCCTAATTGTCAGCAGGGAAGTCGGCTTCCCTCCCAGGGACGCTGTGCCTCTCGGGGCCCCTCAGCGCGGCATCGAGGAGCCTGCAGTATCGCCCTTCACGTCCAGACGCCTCGTGCCTGATGCAGCCACCGCAGGGTCCGGGCGGGCAAAGCCCCTTCTGGCCACTCTGCAGCCCCAGCAGAGACGACGCCCAATCTGCAGAGAGTCAGTCCTAATGCCCCATGCTCCTCGCTGACATGGACCTCTCGGCGGGAAGGAGTCGTCACCCCAGCACGTCCGTGTGCCAAGCCGGCTCTCTCACCAGGACGCTGCGCCCACAAGTCTCCCATGAGCCATTCTCTGGCCTCTTCTCTGCTGGGGCAAAGAGCTCTCAGCTCGCGGCTCCTAAAATAACCCCGTGTGGGCCTCTTGTGCTGGGCAGCTTCCTCCCAGCAGCCTTGCCTCGCTCTCCAAACGACAAACCAGGCGCGGTCCTCACTCACCGGTGACAAAGCAGGACCCAGAGAAGGCAGGTCGTCTGCCAGGGAGGAGGAGGAAGACCCGACATGACGCTGGGAAGGGCTCCCCACCTCGGGTGGACGGTGAGGGGCTCCCTGCCCCCAGCCGCTGCCTGGAGACGCCCCCGCGCAGCGCCAGCCCCTGACCCACCCCCTGACCTGCCCCTGCCCCCCTCTCCATCTGCAGGCTGGGCCCCAAGGGCCTCGTTCCCGCTGCACGCCTCCTGAGACCCCGTCCCAGCCTGCCCCGGCGAGGGCGCCTTGTCCACAGGCCACGGGTGTGGGAGATGCAGGGACCTCAGGTGTAACCAGGCTCGTCTCTGGGGGCCCTGCTGCACTTCAGGCCTGCTGTCCTTCGTGTGACCCCTCCTGCCTCCGGGCCCACGCCGCGCCCCCCGCCAGGCCCCGCGGGACCACTTTCCAAGAGTGACGATGTTTGGACAACTAGGGGGACATAGAGCATTAGACAAACAGGTTTATTATTAACATTTAATACTAGTGAACTCGCTTTTTAAAAAAGTGACCCAGGATTTATTCTTATTGAGATCATTGTACTTTAAACGCTCTGGTTGTCGTGAGAACTAAATAAACAGTGACTGAAGAGTAATAAGCACTCAGCAAAAATTGTTGGTAAAAATTCAGACTTTATGGCAGTGTGTTTTGTGTTCTTTGAATCACCTGAGATTTTCTTTGGGACAAATAACAGCACTTTTATTGTTCTAGTGTTTTCCCATGGCATTCATTATTATGATTTACATTTTGCCTTCTACCTTTAATAGATAATCCTTAATAGTTTGAAATAAAATACCTATTTTGGGAAAAATATAAAAAATATTTTAATCTCTTAAGCTTTCACTTGCATTTTTATGAAAATGTGTCTATTGTGTGTATAATTTCAATACACATTTTGTTATTTAAACCTTAAAGTGATTATTTTTAGTTTAGCATAAAGTAGATGAATTTTGATTAAAATCTAGTGATTTTGATGAAATGTAAAGAGAAATACATCTGTGAATTGTGCCTGTGGTTTTTTAGAAAAAAACCTATATATTTATTTATCTGTGCTGGGTCTTGGTTGAGGCATGAGGGGCCTTCGGTCTTTGCTGCAGCCTGAAGGAGCTTCCGTCTCGGTGTGAGGGCTCCGGTCCTCTGACCAGGGATGAAGCCCAGGCCCTTCCCTTCGCTGGGAACGCGGAGTCTCGGCCCCTGGACACCAGGGAAGTCCCTGTTCTATTTAGTTACTTGGCTCCATGTCACCTGCCAGGACAGGTGACGCTTCGTTATCTTTGATATTTTAGAGACTTTTCCTCCTTTAAAACCCAAGTTTTCCACGTGTTTGAGCTGCACTGCTTCTCAAAGCCGGGTCATGGGACGTCGGTGTGTTTGCCGTGTGACCTGTAGCTTCAGGGATTTGTGAGAAGGGGGCACCAGCTCCCTCCTCCTCGCCGGCTCTCCCGGCCCCGACCCTGCTCGGGGTGGTTATCCCGGCCTGTTTCCCCCAGAACTTCCCCTTGTTTGTCACTGACTGCAGGCGCCAGCATCTTGCCTTCCCTCCCTGGGAGACCTGTGAGCTCGGAGCCTGGAATGACCCCTAAGGCGCCAGAGTCCAGTGGCCCGGACGTGAGGGAAAAACTGAGCGGGAGGAATGCAGAGACCACAGGGTGTGCAAGGGGGCCCGATGGGGCTGGTGGGCCCCAGTGGGCTGGCCGGATGGGGCTGGCTGGATGGGGCTGGCCCAGTGGGGCTGACATGATGGGGCTGGTCCAGTGGGCTGACCCGATGGGGCTAGCCAGATGGGGCTGGCCCGATGGGGCTGGTCCAGTGGGCTGGCTGGATAGGGCTGGCCCAGTGAGGCTGATGCGATGAGGCTGATGTGATGAGGCTGGTCCAGTGGGCTGACCTGATGGGGCTGGCTGGCTGGGGCTGACCCGATGGGGCTGACCTGATGGGGCTGGCCCAGTGGGCTGACCTGATGGGGCTGGTCCAGTGGGCTGGCCAGATGGGGCTGGCTGGCTGGGGCTGACCCGGTGGTGTGGGCCCTCAGGCTGGTCCAGCCGCCCCGCCCTGTCCCTGGGGCAGGGGACGGGAACTCTCCTGAGTCTGCACTGGGGCGGGGGGGTGGGGTGGGTGGGGGGGCGGGGGGGTGGGGTGGGTGGGTGGGGCGGTGGGAAGGGCCTTGGCGGCTCTCTGGGTGGAGCTGAGCTCCTCTGGGTGCTCTGCCTGGTGGGGGTGGGTCTTGCTTCAAGTCAGGTGTCTCCAGAGGGCCTGTTCTTTCTTGTGAGCAGTTTCCAGTTTTTCTTCAGGGGCCGTTACTTGTTTACGTGAAAAGGAAGCAAAAGCAGGTAATTTAAAGGATCTGTTTCCCACTGGTTTCTTTGGAGATCCCAGAGCACGTGCCCTGAGGGGACCCCCCTTCTCACTCCCTCCCACCCTCCTCAGAGGCTCGCTGAACCCCTGCCTCTCTGGGGCCTCCCCGGGCCCCAGACTTGGGGGCCGGGGCAGCTGAGGTTGTGCCGGCTTGGGGAAAGCTGCCCACCCCGTCTCGTGTCTTGGGTCTGAGACTCTCCTTCCTGAGAGGGGCCCCGAGGGCCCAGGCGGTGTTGGCTTGGTTATCTGGGTCTGCATCAGGTTCCAGCCTCCCAGGACACAGGGGGCTCAGCTAGGAGTCCCTGCCCACCCTCAGAAAGCCTCTCCCGAGGTTTGAGGGGGACAGCCCTCCATCAGGTGTTCCAGGAAGTCTCAGGGGGCAGTCTTTGTGCTCGAGCAACTGGATACCATGTTCAGGGTGCTGGACACCTCCTCTGCCTGGGTTCCTAGCTGGGGCAGAGCTGGGGAGGGGGCTGCCCTATCCCCACGCAGGCCTGGATTGGCATCTTCTTCCTGCGGGTCTCGCTCAGTCTTTAACCCCTGACAGGAAACGGATGGGGAGCCCATCTGGGCAAAATTCATCCCGAGATCATCCCTCCTCCCTGACACACAGAGCCATGTAATTTGGAAGTTCATTTAGTTTGACCAATTCTTGTCTGCTCGCCATTGCTGCGAAATTAACAGGAAAAAGTTACAAATTGCTAGAAGACAGGGACTGTGGGCCATGGGCGAGTCTCCTTATGCAGGTTTGATAAGCAGAAGGCATATTAAAAATGGAAGAGGCGGCTCTAGGTAGACCAGTCGGCCTGAAATTTTAATGAGCTGCAGCTCTGGGGCAGAAGCAGTGTCTGGAGGGAGGGGAGAGCTGGGCCAGGCAGCTGAAGGCCAGAGCCCCAAAGGAGGGGGTGCAGCACCCGGCTTGCTCCAAGCCCTCCACCAGCCGCCTGGGGCCGCCTGGGCCCACCACTCCCGGGGTTCCCTCCTCCCCGGGGGGCTCTGCGGGTGGGGCATTGCCCAGGTCCTCTTACGCCCTGGCACACGAGAGGGAGGTGAAGTGTTCTCTTTGTAAGCAGTCGAATTCATAGACGTAACAGGAACACGAGGCAGCACTAAATTCCTTGCCAGTGCCCTTGCGGCCCTTGTGAGAGCGTGTCTGGGGGGTCAGGGTCCCCCCAGGATGGAGGCCAGCCTCTGGGTCCGACTCAGCCTGGCCGGTCCCTCGGGGAAGGCTCTGAGGGGCCAGTAGTGCCTGCTGCACGTCCCCTCTCGTGGGGGCCCCGGCACAGAGCTGTGGCTGCCTGAGCCCCGGAGGACAGTGGCTCTGCTCACGGCCGCTGCTCTGCCCTCGGGGGGCGGACACCCCCAGACGGTCCAGCCTGGAAGCGGCGGGGCCCCCCACGCTCCTCCCCCAGGTGTTGCCCAGCGCTGCTCCGCGTTGCTACCTGCGCGTGACGCTACCTGGGACGAGGCAGACACGCAGAGTGAGGTGTGGGGAGGACCCGTCAGGGGCTGAAAGGCGGCCACCCGGCCGTGCTGAGTGAGCCGCCTGACTGTGCCCCTGCATCAGAGACTGGGCCTGCGGTCGCTGTGGAGGCCGTCCCTCCCTGGGTCCTGCAGCCCCGCAGCTGTGCGGGCCCTGAGGTCCTGTAGCCGTGGGTCCTTCTGCCCCTCAGTCCACCTGGCGGGGCTCCTGCATCCCCTCCCCGGGGTGGGGATCTCCGCCACCTGCCTGGAGGGAGTGAGCCCCGCCCAGCCCGTCTGACTCCTGAGCACCTACCTGCAGCACCTCCTCACTGGGGTGACTGCCTCTGTCTCTTCATCAGCGTGAGTCCCTCAGGGGGTGGACACTGTCCACTCCTTGGGTGGGGAAGGGCGCCGTCTACCCCCTTGGGTGGGGAAGGATGCCACCCACCCCTTGACCCCCGGGGCCCCTCTGGTCCCTAACGCTGTCCTGTCGGGGGCACCAGGGGCTGATGTCGGCACTCTGGGGAGATGGGGTCGGTGGGGAGGGGTAGCCCAGCCCACGCTGGGAGGGGCTTGCCTGCTGCAGGGTCAGCAGGGCGCAGGTGTGCAGTGGGTGGTGGGGAGGTGGTCTGTGGAAGTGGAGGCTGTGTGGATGGGGGACGCAGGGAGCATCCATTTCCTGGATGCTCAGAAGGTGTGGGAAGTCAGACTTGCTGGGATGGATGTTTGTGTGGGGACCAAGGGGACCCCAGGATTCTGCAGTTAGTACCCAGGGACTGGTAGCTGTCTAATGACCTGGGGAGGTCTGGGCAGGGCAGTGGGGCTGGACTGTGGAAAGTAAGGGCTCTGTTGAAACATGGTGTGTGATGGCTAGCTCACATGCCATCTTGCTGGGGCTCCGCGGTGCCCAGGTATTTGGTTGAACCTGATCCTGGGTGTGTCTGAGGGTGTGCTGGGAAGAGATTAGTATCTGAACCAGAGGACGGAGTGAAGCGGACGCATGGCCAGTGTGGGGGCCTCGTCCTGCCTGCGAAGCCTGAGCAGAACAACTGGCTGGCAGGAGGGTTTGCCCTGTCTGCCTGGATGGCCTGGACCAGGGCGGCTTCTTCTTCCCCATGGCTTGGAACCTAGGCCACCTGTGTGCTGAGAACCCGCTCACAGATGGCAGGGGCTGGGCTTCTCAATCCCACAGTCAGTGAGCCCGTTCCTTGTAGTAATTCACAGATCCGTGTTTATGTATGTATGTCCTGCTTCTCTGCAGAGCCCTGACTGGTCTAACATGTGTGAGGTGCACATGGGCATCAACTGGACCTCCCAGCAGAGACGGCCAGAGGCTTGGGGTCACCTGAGCATCTCTGGAGATGCCTGGGGCGGGCAGCATCAGGTGACAGGGCCAGGCTGACGGGACTGATCATTTGGGAGGTCAGGCGGGTGCAGGGAGGTTCGGTCTCTGTCTGCAGCCCCGAGTTCTGCGGTCTGGACGAGGAGGGTACTGGGAGGAGGTGGACAGGGTGAGGGAGCTCTCCCACCTGGCGCCTTCCCAGGAGCTGCAGGAGAAGCCCTGGGCACGGCCCTCCATGCCCGCTGATGCTCAGGTCCACAGAAGCTGTGCCCCCAAGCTGGCATTTGGCCCTGAGGGGCTGGCACCCAGAGGGCACTGGCCTTGTCTGTTCTGAAATCCGTGGCCGAGCGGGTGCATGTCGGGTGCAACCTCAAGAGCCTCACAGCCCTTCCTCCTGGGCTGTCCATGCCTGCGGGGCTGGGATCCCCCGGTCTCAGACCCGGTTCTTGGGGCCCTCTGTCTGCTCCCGCTCCCTGTCCTCCCAGTCTGCTTCCAAGTCCTCCGGACCCGCCTCTGGCTGCTGGTGGGGCTGCCTCCTCGCACGCCTTCCTCCTGTGGACACTCGGGGTCCACGTTCCAGGTGTCCCTTTAGGAGCACTGCAGGGGTTCGCCTGAGCCAGGAACCAGACTTCTGTCTGTGTTCCAGGCTCCTCTCGGCATCTCTGCGTCCCCACAGAGGCAGGCACGCTCATGGTGAATGGGCCCCTGACCAGATGGACGTGAAGGCTGGACGGCTCTTCCCTCCTGTGCTCCTCGATGCTCACGACACTGGAGAGGTCCAGGCACATCCTGTGGAAAACACACCCACCAACTTGGTCTAACCACATGCTTGCCAAACATACTGACCCCGCGCTCTGTTCTCTGGGAAAACTCGCTCGTGGCAGGAACAGGGCAGGGACCTGTGGCCCTGACTGTGGGCTTCTCTTCGGAGCCTGTTCCTCGCCTGCAGGGACCAGGCACACAGGTGTCCGGGGACCTCACGGCCTGGGATTCTGATCAAAGAGCTCAGTGGACCTAAAACCAAGGAGTAACCAGACAGGCTCCTCAAACCGTCCCTCCCTGCCTGGTCCCTGCCCCGGCGGGGTTTCAGGCTGGGACCCTCCTACCCGGGGGGCCCTGGCTCAAGCGCCCAGCAGACCCTCACCTGCCCCCGGCGTTGGAGCTGATCAAAAGCAAGGCAGAGCGAGGCATCCTGCAATTACAAGGTTGAAGAGCACAGCTGCAGGCGCCTACAGACAAGGGCCGAGCTTTGATGAATGATTCACGAGGTTTGTGAGGAAGGAGAGGTAACAAGCGCCCTCCCCGCGAGGGTCGTGCTTGATGCAGTGGTGGCTGGAGGAGACGGGGCCGGCGGGTCAGGTCCTGGGGCCTCTGTGTGGGGAGGCGGGTCTTCTGGGCTTGCGGGGCAGCAGGGCCTGCCCCAGGTCCCTCTCAGGCAGAGAGGCCAGTGTGTGGTGAGCCCTGGAGTCAGGATGTGGTGCCACTAGGCTCAGTGCCCGTGGTGCCCAGCATGACACGCTAAGGTTGCCAGCGCCTGGGGACCCCCCTCCTGCCTCTGGTCTCCGACGTCCAGATGCCTGGGCCCTGGTGGCCACGCCCTCAGGCGAGCAAGAGGAATCCCTGACTCTGGGAGAATGCAGTGAAAATCTGCACTTAAGGATGTTTCTCTTTTTAATCACATTTACCCATATTAAACGTTCAGTGTAAGTGTTGCGAGTTATGAAGGGAAGTGATGCTTTTGTGCAGGGGGGCCCTGGGGTGTCTTTGGCTCTGGGCAGGCGAGGGCAGACTCTTGAGTTGCGCCAACCACACGCGTTCTAGTGGCTTCTGCAGACGTTTTGATCAGAAAGAAGCGGCCTTTGTCTCCCTCGTCCAAGAAGCAGGAGGGCGTCTTGCCTTCTGGACCAGGATGGGCTTGTTCCTACCCTGGTCCGCGTGTCCGGAGCCTCTGAGGAAATCCCCCTGAGCACTGAAGGTCAGGCCCTGGTGGTTTGTCTCTCACAGGCACGGCCCGACACCTGGTCCAGCCCTCCTGGCCTGGAACCCTGGAGCCGCCCCAGGCAGGCGGGGACTTACAGTCGGATCTGAGCCTCGGAGGCACTGGTGTCGTGTGAGAATGAAAGCTACGCAGGCCGTGTCCTTCCCTGCTGACCCTTGAAACCAGAACCTGGGATGGGTCAGAGGTGGGAGACGGGCAGAAAGAAGCTCCCAATGGGAGAGTTTCCAGCCTGTGTGGACGACCCCTTCCAGGAGACGGAGCTCCATTCCCACCACCTGGACCCCGTGCACTCTGCGCGGGTCTTGGTGATTGCTTCAGAAGGAGAGGGCGAGGAGAAGGGGAGGAGCCTGCGGGGCTCCAGGGTAACAGGGTCACATCCTGATTCCCGGCACTGCCCAGACCCGGGAGGCTGGCTGAGCCCCAGGGGAGGGGACCAGGGGTGCGGACTGAAGCCGACGTCCCCGTCACCCTGCCGGGCTCTGCAGTCAGGAGAGGCCCCAGGGTGCAGCTGGATGGCAGGAACCATGTCATCGTGGTCTCTGCTTTATTCCCTCTGTCATTCTAGGGGCTACAGAGCACTGAAGGTCAGTCCCTGGTGATTTGTGGGGGACACCATGTGCTTCCCCTAAACCTCTTCTTTGCTTCCACGTCTGCTCAGTGAAATGGAAGACAGTCCCTTCTCAGCCGGAACTGCCCACCCTGGAGCCACGTGGACCAGCCGGGGTCTCTGGTCCTTCACGCCCACGTCACCTGGGGACCGGTAAGGAACACGGGCTCTCTCTGCCAACCAGCCAGCATCCCGTGTTTTGCCTCCCTGGCCCTGGGGAGACTCCGAGCCTGCTGGAACCACCAATACCCACATGGGTTATGCTTCCATCACCCACCAAGCTGGGCCGTCTGATGGGCAGCGGGGAGGGCAGTGTGCTCTTGGCTTTCAGGGCTTGGACGCTTCAGTGGCCCCTCGTGGAAGGCCCTGTCCAGCCTCCCTGCTGGACATCAACCTTCTTTCCTCTGAGCACTGCTGCTGTGTCCAGCTGTAATTACTCCCTCACCTTCCTCCCCATAGTTATTCCAAAACCTGTTTCCTCTTATTTCCCAAAGGCCCCCTTGAAATCAACTTTCTCCACTTTCCAAATCGGCAGAGACAGAGAGAAAATGCATGTTTTTCTTCCTCGATTGAGACTGAATTGCTGCTTCTGCAGACGCCGTCCCTGGACGCCTGGTCCCCTGCGTCCTCAGGATTCCAGAGGAGCCGACTGGCGGGCGGGTTCCCCCAACCCGGGGCAGGAGGAGGAGCCTGGGGGGAAGGTCGTGAGTCAACGGCACCTGCGTCCCTGGGCGTCAGAGGAAGAGGGCAGGAATCCAGGTCTAGATGAGGCGATTAGCGGTGAGACGTGTGTGAGCTCCTGACGGAGTGTTCCGGAATTACATGGAGCGTCAGAGCTCACAGGGCAGATTCGCCTGCACCAGCGCTGGGAGAACGGGCAGAAACCCAGCTCCCCAGTCAGACGGAGGATGGCTGAGGGGACGTGGGGACCTACGTGCCTGTTGCCTCGGCATGGTTTGCAGTTAAAATAAACCACTGCAACATGGCAAACTGCCCACTTACAGGAACCGGGTGAATAAACGGTGGTGATACTACGTAGCCGTGACAAAGACCGAGAGGGAATACACTGCCCAGTGAAAAGTTAACCCGCAGAAAGGCAGCGTGGGGGCAGCGCGAGTGTGAAGCAGGCTTGAGACTGGGGTCGGGGGAAGGGTGGAGGGGGGCTGCCCGATCTGGTGCAGCAAATGGCACGTGTTTGGTAGTTTATTATCTCACAGTTCTGTAGCTGGAGCTCCACCGGTCTCCCTGGGCTGAAACCAAGACATCGGCTGGTTTCCTCTCCGGACCCTGATGCCCTGGAGGTGAAGCCAGATCTGTTCCGCCGCCTCCTCCAGCATTCCTGGGCTTCAGGAAGCTTCCTCATCTTTAGAGCCAGTACTGAGGCCTACCCCTAACCCTGGAGATTTTCTATTGTAGTTTTGGTTCCCACTGAATTTTTCTACAAAAACACACGCTTTTGGAAGAGCATTTGGCTTGATGGCTCCAGGCCCAGTGAGCAGTTACTGAATATAGTTCAAGTCTGTGACATTTCACCTCAAATTTCTACATGTAGCCCCCCACCCCCAACTCTCTAAGGCCAGCAACTTCTGGCAGGATGCGGTTCTATTCGGTCAGATCGAGTTATTAAGAAGCTGAGACGGAAGTTCCTGTTTCAGTGAGGGCACAGGCTGGTTCATCATCACACAGGCCTGACGCACGTCCCCAGCCAAGGTCAAACGGGGAAGGCAGGCGAGAAGCCCTCATGTAACCAAGGAGAGCTCGGTCCTTCCCGGGTGTGGCCACAGTAGTGGACTCGAAGACTCATCCCTCGTTTGATGCCAACAATAGCTAAAACCAGCGTGAAAACTAGAGAAAAAGGTGGAAGATAGTCCCATTATATGAAGAAGATCTCCCCGAACTCCTGGGTTGTTCCCTGAGATTTGCAAAGGCTTTCACCTCCATTTCTTCACTGACTCCAACCACAGTGCTGAGAAATGAAGCCACAATGGAATTCATTATACCCAATGTATGACCGTTCTCCAGAGCAGCAGAACCAGTAAGATATTTATATATAACCAATTTATTTCAAGGAATTGGCTTAGGCAATCATGAGACATGGCAAGCCCAGAATCTATAGGGCCGCTGCATTTTCCCCTCCTTGAGCTCATCTGCCTGGACTGCTGTAACAAAATACCATGGACTGGTTTTTACGCAATGAAATTTATTTCTCATAGTGTTCTAGAGAGTGGAAGTCCAAGACGAGGGTGCTGGAATGGCGGGGTTCCGGTGAGAGCCGTCTCCTGGGAGCCAGTCTGTCAGGCTGGCACACATTAGTCACTGGTGATGAGAGAGAAGGACTGTGGAGCCACGTCGATGGGTGAGACCTTCACGATTGGCTCTGCAGGCTGTGCAGAAGGCGACGACCCCCAGGACTCACCCGAGCTGGGGGCTCTGTCCGTTCAGACTTGCTGTGGGTCTCCCTTTGAGATGGAGTGCAAGACAATAGAAGTCAAGCAGAATGAGGTCAGTGAAGATAGCAGAGGATAAAGCTCCCCAAGTTCTCTCTTCCACAGAGCAATGAGCAAGTTGCAAGAGTTGTCAGAATCAATTTTTTTTCAGAAACTTGAAATGAATCAAATCTTTTCAGCAATCTGGAGAACATTTATTCAATAAAACAACTGAATCTCAATCAGAGCAGTAAGCTTTGGAGCATTTTATTTTGTCCTGTTCTCTTACTCTCTTTTTGCTGCTCTGCAGTAGCCTTAAAAGCCAACAGCTTCCATTATAGTGAAGCCCAGTAGGTCAGCACTCACCAGAAAGGGTAGAACAGGGTTGGAGCTCCTCCCAAGGCGTATCTGCAGAGGACTGCCGTGGGTGGGCTTGTCTGGTGGTTCCCCGGAGGGCTCTACATGCAAGGTTGTCTTTATCTAACCTAACTCAGAGCTTGCACAATGCAAAGCGCCTTTTCCTGGAAAGTGTTTGTCAAAAACAGTTAGAGGAAATAGATGACTTTGCAGCTACCTGGTGGTAGATAATAGTGGAGACAAACATTAGACAAACTGAAAAACTTTAAATCTGGGGAAGGAGATGTCTATCAGGGTTATTCCTGAAATCACGGAAGTACCTGCATGTATAGGGCAGAGGGACACTTAGGAAGACCTGAGAAGACCCTAAACTCTCACCTCTGGCTGACCGTAAGGCTTTGCACAGCAGGAAGTGGAGGCTGAGAATTGTCAGCTGTCTGGCCGAGTGTTGAAGGTGTGTCCCGACGTGCTCGTGGAACCCGTTGACCAAGACCGGGAGAGTTACGGATTCCAGTTGTTTTAGAAATCTCTGCCAAGTTATTAGCTAATTACTCAGCTAACCAAGCAGAAATTTTAGTGTCCAAACATGACAAAGAATACTAAATCTAGACAATTAATTAGGAAAAAACTAAATAAACAACAATGACAGCAGCAACAAGCAAAACAACAACATCCAACCCGGGGGAGGGTGGGGGGAGAGTCTACTCCCAGAATCGCCTGTTACAGTGCTTAAAACGTCCAGGTTCAACAAAGACGATGAGACAAGCAAAACAAGAAAAAAGTAGGAACCATATCCAGGGAAACAGACGATCAATAGAAATGGTCCATGACTAAGCCCCAACTGTGGACCTAAGAAACAGAGATTTAAAATCAGCTATTTTAAATAAGCTTAAGCAGAGATAAATGGAAGGAGATCCAGCCAGTCCATCCTAAAGGAGGTCAGCCCTGGGTGTTCTTTGGAAGGAATGATGCTGAAGCTGAAACTCCAGTACTTTGGCCACCTCATGCGAAGAGTTGACTCATTGGAAAAGACTCTGATGCTGGGAGGGATTGGGGGCAGGAGGAGAAGGGACGACAGAGGATGAGATGGCTGGATGGCCTCACTGACTCGATGGACATGGGTTTGGGTGGACTCCTGGAGTTGGTGATGGACAGGGAGGCCTGGTGTGCTGCGGTTCATGGGACTGCAAGGAGTTGGACACGACTGAGTGACTGAACTGAACTGAGAAAGAGAAGTCAAGTCTTAAAACCACAGGAAAGTGTGAGAATCATGTCTCACCAAATATATAGCAACAGTAAAGATATAGGAGCTATATAAAAAAAAGAATGAAATGCAATTTCTGGAGTTGAAAAGTGCAATAGCTAAAGTGAAAATTTCACCAGAGTTGTTCAACAGCATATTTGAACAGGCAGAAGAAAGAATGAGGAACCTTCAAAGTAGGTTGATTGAAATTACCCAATCTGAACTGAAGAAAGAAAAAAAATGAAGAAAGACTCAAAGACTCAAAGCCCACCATGAAATATATCAAAATACTCATAATGGGAGTCCTAGGAGGAGAGAAGAGAGCTAAAGGGTCAGAGAGAATATTTGATAAAATCATGGCTGAAAACTCCTCAAATTTGATGAAAACCATTAATCTACAGAACTGACTTGAAAGATAATTGCGTAAAGCAATAATCATCCATCTTTGCTGACAGCCATCAGTGTTTAAAGGTGTAAAGTGTATGGCTATAAAAGCTCAAAGCTGGGGAGACGGCTTATAGGAGCAGACTTTTTAGTACTACTGAAACTGAACTGGTGTCCATCCGAACCAGAGTCGAGGAGGTTGAGATTACTAATTGTAATCTTCAGGGAAAGAACTAAGAACACAACTCAAAAAAATAGAATGAGAAAAATGACATGGAATTTCACTCAACAATGGCAGAATGTACATCAGACGCTCTCTGTGTGTGTGGAACACTCTCCAGCACAGACTGCCTCTTGGACCACAAAACAATCCTCAGTATATTGATAAGTCTGGGGTTATATACAGTGTGTTCTCAAGCCACAGCAGAATAAAGTTAGAAGTCAGTAACAGGGAAAGTTGTAAAATTCACAATTACCTGGAAATTAAATAGCACATCTTTAAATATCCAGTGGTTCAATGAAGGAATAGCTAGTGAAATCAGAAAAAGCTTTGAGATGAATCAAAGCAAAAACTCAAATACTGAAACTTAAGGGCTGCATCTTGTCCTTTTCTTCAAAGGAGTCTTCTAAGCATTGGCAGTAAAGCATCATTTAGAGGCAAACTTATAGCTGTAAGTGCCTATATTGCAAGAAGAAAGATCTCAAGTCAATAATGTAGTCTTCCACTCTAAGATTAGGTTATAGCCAAAATGAGCAGAGGGAAGGAAATAGTATCAGAGAGAAATATGTGAAAAGGTAGAAAAATAATGGAGAAAATCAATTAAGAATTATCTCCAAAATCTCCCCAACCGATTGACAGATTCAACGCAATTCCTGTCAGATCTCAGCTGATTTCTTTGAAGAAATAGACACCTGATTCTAAAATTCTTGCAAAAATTCAAGTTATCAGAGAATCACAGTCAATCCTGACAAAGATGAACAAAGTTGGGAGACTAAAACTTCCCCATTTCTAAGCTTACTATGAAGCTGCAGTGATCCAGACTAAGCTCTATGATGTGTGAATTATATTTTGGAGAAAAAAACATTTCAAGTTATTTGATGTTTTTGACTTCTGATCATTTCAGAGATATCATGTCTGCACGTGTGAGGATTAATCCTTCTCATAATTGGTCACTCTGTAGTGTCTGGCTTCCCAGGTGGCTCAGTGGTAAAGAATCTACCTGCCAATGCAGGAGACATGAATTTGATCCTTGGGTCGGGAAGATCCCCTGGAGAAGGAAATGGCAACCCACTCCAGTACTCTTGCCTGGAGAATTCCACGGACAGGTGAGTCTGGCGGGCTGCAGTCCACGGGGTCACAGAGAGTCAGACATGAGCTAGTGACTAAACAACAGCAAAGCTGCTGCTGCTAAGTCGCTTCAGTCGTGTCCGACTCTGTGTGACCCCACAGACGGCAGCCCGCCAGGCTCCTCTGTCCACGGGATTCTGCAGGCAAGAACACTGGAGTGGGTTGCCATTTCCTTCTCCAACAACTTCGAAGGGTCTCTGGCAAACGAGCATCTTCATTTGGAAAAGAAGTGCACTCCCTGGTGCCCCGCAGGGAGGTCTACCAACCCGTGTGTGCCTGTCCCCTTTCAAACAACGGATGATTTCAGTAGGGCTCCTTGCACACGTCTCTGAATTCTAAACAAAAGTTAGAGAGCGTGGTTATAAAAATATCTGCTGCCTGGTAGTGGGTGGAAAGCATTTCTATTTTAGGAAAACTCAGTCTTTCTCCTGAGTGTCCTTTATTCTCATACCAGGGGCACCCGCCCACTTCTGACCCCGGACAGAGCTTTCCCCAGCGGGCAGCTCTGTGACATCAGCTGGGCCTCCTGAAGGTGACCTGGTTCTGACCTCGTCTCCCTGGAGTTAGTGTCTGATCCCGCAGGCTGAGGACTCAGCCCCACCTGCACTTCAGACGCCGGTCCCCAGGTTACTCACAACCTCTGGTTCTAAGTCAGAGCTTCCCACGCCCTGTCCTTGGATTCCATATTTGCCAGGGTGGCTCCCATGGCTCAGGGGACACTCACATTTACTGGCTTATTGCGTGGAAAGGAAGTGATCAGGGACCCAGGGGAAGAGCCAGATCATGGGGTCTGCGAGGGTCCTGAGTTCAGGGGTGTCTGTCCTCGTGGAGTTGGCATGTGTTCACCAGTCTAGCAGTTCCCTGAACTCTGAACCATTGGGATTCTGTGGAGGTTTCATCACGCGGACGTGATCAATATTAACTCAGTCTCCAGCCCGTCCTGGGGGTGAAGGAGGGGCTGAAAGATCAAGTTTCTAATCGTGGCTTGGTCTTTCTGATGATGAGGCCACATCGGGAAGCCCACCTGGAGTTACCTCACTAGAACAAAAAATGGGCTAATTACTCAGGAAATTCAGAGAGAATTCAGAGCCCTGTGCCAGCAAGCAGGGACAGAGATCACAGGTATTTTTCCATAATGTTCTACTATTTTACAGTATATATTTTTTGTTTTCCTAATGAAGGGTTCAAGCATGTGGGTAATAGACCTGCTGTTCAGGGCTTGGCAGCTGCATTTAAGCGCTGGGCACTCTGTTTATATGAGCTGCCCAGGGGGGGCGCTGGGGCCCAGGCACCTGTGTGCACAATAGATGCCCCCCTCATCCAGTCTTGAGGACCTGGGTCTCCGGCCAGCCAACGGCCTCAGGAACCGTGAGGGATGATCGCGGCGCGGCGTGCACCCTTGTGAGGGCCTGGAGGCCCTGGTGGAAGGGAGGGAGCCACAGCAATTCCCTGGCTCCCCCTCCTCCCACCACCTCGCAGCCTGCAGTCCCTGTCTTGTTAATGGACAGTGATGCCTCCTTGATCCTAGTCTCTCATTTACGGCCTGAAAAGATGCCTCTCTCTTCTCCTATTGGACTTGCCTGAGGCCTGTAATCATTATGGGATGTTTTTCCAGAAAGTTTTTAGGGGGAAAAAAAAGCCCTTTCACTAAAATGAATCACCCAATTTTCCATTCTCATGGTGAATATTTAATAAATGAAGCAATTTAGAAGCCATTTAAAGTGTTATTGATGAGGCAGGGCCACAGAAATCAGCCCGGGGATGTGACGGACTCCACGGGCCAGTGTCGGGTCGGGGTCCAGCCTGGCACCACTGCAGAGCCAGAAATAAACCCGTGCAGGATGCCTGGTGCAAGGAGACACTTGGAACTTTAAAGAGAACGTGAGGTTGCGGGCAATGCTTTGGTCACTGTGTCCTCCCCTTCCACCACACGGCCATCTCTCCACGTCTCCTCTCCCCAGGCCAGCAGAGAGCACGCCTCTCGCATTTAATCTGCTTTTGTCATCCACACCCAGAGCAGGTGTGGGTATAATTGTATGAAGTGAATGCATGGATGTCTGACCACTTTCGTGAGCCACCGTCTCTGGTCCCTCCTTTCGACTCGCGCACACGCCGTCAGTACCACCCGGGCTCCGTCACACCAGCTACACCGGAAACGCTGCCTCCACACGCTGGGGTTGGGTCAGGTCAGTGCCGAGGCATTGTTCTAGAGTGTCGGCTCATGACGTCAAGTTGGTGGGTCTGAATGGAGACCCTCCAGTCCCTCATGCTGGAATCTCTGCAGGTATCTTGAGTAACTGACCATTTTGGTCTGCTGGTTGGAGCTGCCTTGCAATGCCTTGTCCTTAGCATGACCTTGGACTTGCTGGGGAGAGCCTGCCTGTCAGGGCCAAGAACCTTTGGGACAGCTCAAAGCCCTGGAAGACCCTGAAAGTGAAAGTGATACTATCTCAGTCATGTCCAACTCTCTGCGACCCCAAGGACCGTAGCCCTCTAGGCTCCTCTGTCCATGGGATTCTCCAGGCAAGAATTCTGGAGTGGGTAGCCATTCCCTTCTCCAAAGGAGGTTCCCAACATAGAGACTGAACCCAGGTCTCCCATATTGCAGGCAGATTCGTTACTGTCCGAGCCACTAGGAAAGTCTTGCAAGAAAGACGCCTATGTCCCTTAAAATACTTGAAAGTTTTAGGGAGATGCAGCAAGCCTGAGAGTGCTCACCCACGGAGGCAAATCTGGGTTGGTGATGAATTCCTGTCCTGCATGTGTGTGTCATTCCTGGGGAAGATCTTCTGGAGAAGGGACAGGCTACCCACTCCAGTATTCTTGAGCTTCCCTTGTGACTCAGATGGTAAAGAATCTGCCGGCAACGTGGGACTGGGTTCAGTCCCTGAGTTTGGAAGATCCCCTGGAGGAGGGCATGGCAATCTACTCCAGTATTCTTGCCTGGTGAATCCCCATGGACAGAGGAACCTGGAGGGCTAAAGTCCATGGGATCACAAAGAGTGGGTTACGACTGACCTGCTAAGCACAGCACCGCACCCGTGTTCGTTCGTCGACACTGGGAGCTGCTCTTGAATCAGGGCAGGGTTGGTGTCTGTGCTTTGCCTTCAGCAAGGCGGGCAGCCGGGTGGTGGGATCGCACCGCCCCTGCCAAGTGTGGGGCTGGACTAGTCCGCATATAAGGTGCTGAGCCCACGCCATCCGCAGACAAACATCCATGCGTCGGCCCTGGATGGGGCTCAGAGGAGAGGCCACGAAATGGCTTGCTTTGAAAAGGAAACAACCAGAAAGTGATGAAAGGAAAAGGAAAAAGCACGGGTGGGCTTTTGGGAGTAGAAACCCGAGAGCAGAGGGTCAAACAGAATTGAGCATCCCCCAGGAATTAGAAACTAGGGAGCTTCCCCTTTTATGTGGCAGATAATGTTGCTAAGGTGGAGAAATCACTTGGGGAAGCCAGAAAAATGACATGGTGTGTGAAGCAGGTGACAATCAGCCCAGATCGCTCTCGCCAACAATGGTCACGCTGTTGGTTTCTGTTCAGTTTTTGTCCTTTTATCGTTTATGAGTTTGTGTGTTTGCTTGTTTGTTCGTGTTTTCCTAGAGATTGACCCGGTTTCCAGAGATCTCTGTTGTATAAGATGTGAATGTACAAACCCTGGATTAGAATGAAGAGGGTCCATAGACAGGGAGGCGACGGTGGGCTTTAAGTCTCCAAGAGAGAAACAAATAAACCGCTGATCACAACAGGCAATGAACCTGAAGAGCAAGCCCATCCAGTCCTTCTCCATCACAAACATCAGGTGGAAACGGCGTGGCCTCCCCAGAGCAGGCAGGTGGGGCGGTGGCGGTAGCTACCCCGGCGGTCAGCTGCCGACCAGGTGCACCCTCCCCCGCAGGCAGCACCCCTGGCCTTGAGCCCTGTGGGGCCTCCACACCAACTCAAAAGGCAATTGTTTGAGATTAAAACTTTGCTACATTGGTGAGAAGCCACCTATGCTTTGGCTTAAACCCAGAAGCCTGTCATCCTTGAGACAGACAAGGGTTGTCTGTTTAAGGCAGCACTTCTGTTCCCTGAGGTGGGTGGCGGATCAGTCCACCAAATGGGAGGCTCTTGGAGGCACATGGGACAGTTTTGGCAGCACGGGAGAATCATTTTTAAATTTTGAAAATTTTATTTTCAGACGTATCATAAAATATATAATGAGGTCATCCAACCTGTAACTTCACAGTGATACAGGCTTCCCTTCAGAATAAAAGTATCCAAGGAAAACGCTGAGTGACTTGAAAGAGGAAATGTAAGCGTGAAGATGCCAGTGTGTGCGGGGCTTCTGGCCAAAGTGAGCTGCCCGGGACAGCTGTCCCTGGTGACTGACTGAGCTGACCCAGCAGGCAGCGTGGCCAGAGAGTCCAGTTTAGTGCTGAGGGAGTCACACCCCAAATGCCTGTTTTAGAGTAACTGAACTCAGGCTCTCACTCCTGACTGCAATTAGCCGGCGAGCTGACTTCTGAGATGGTCCCCTTAGTTGACTATAGATCCGGGCTGTCAGGGTGCAGGAGCATGAAGCCCTTGGGTAGTGACGGATCCAGCCACTGTGAACTGCAGGACGGTTTCCAAAGACTCAGGAACAAGGGTCTGCTGGCCTGAGCTTGGCCCTGGCATTTCCTGAAAATTACGAGGGATTCATATGTGATTTTGCCAGAATGTTTTCATATAGGACTGTTGGCTTTGGAACAAAGTTTGTGCCAAAGTTTTTGGAAATGCTCTTGCTTTTGACAAGAATTAAGAGCCTTTTGATGAAAGTGAAAGAGGAGAGTGAAAATGCTGGCTTAAAACTCAACATTCAAACAACGAATATCATGGTGTCCAGTCCTATTCAGTTCACTTCAGTTCTGTTCAGTTGCTCAGTCGTGTCCAAGTCTCTGCAACCCCATGGACTGCAGCACGCCAGGCCTCCCTGTCCATCACCAACTCCTGGAGCTTGCTCAAACTCATGCCCATTGAGTCGGTGATGCCATCCAACCATCTCATCCTCTGTCGTCCCCTTCTCCTCCTGCCTTCAATCTTGCCCAGCATCAGGGTCTTTTCCAGTGAATCAGCTCTTTGCATCAGGTGGACAAAGTATTGGAGGTTCAGCTTCAGCATCAGTTGTTCCAAAGAACATTCAGGACTGATTTCCTTTAGGATGGACTGGTTGGATCTCCTTGCAGTCCAAGGGACTCTCAAGAGTCTTCTCTAGCACCACAGTTCAAAAGCATCAATTCTTTGGCACTCAGCTTTCTTTATGGTCCAGCTCTCACATCCATTGATGACTACTGGAAAAACCAAAGCTTGGACTAGACGAACTTTTGTTGACAAAATAATGTCTCTGCTTTTTAATATGTTGTCTAAGTTAGTCATATTTTTCTCCCAAGAAGTAAGTGTCTTTTAATTTCATGGCTGCAGTCACCATCTGCAGTGATTTTGGAGCCCAAGAAAATAAAGTCTGTCACTGTTTCCATTGTTTCCCCATCTATTTGCCATCAAGTGATGGGACTGATGTCATAATCTTAGTTTTTTGAATGCTGAGTGTTAAGCCAACTTTTTCACACTCCTCTTTCACTTTCATCAAGAGGTTCTTCTTCACTTTCTGCCGTAAGGGTGGTGTCATCTGTGTATCTGAGGTTATTGATACTTCTCCCGTCAATCTTGATTCCAGCTTGTGCTTCATCCAGCCTGGCATTTCTCATGATATACTCTGCATATAAGTTAAATAATCAGGGTGACAATATACAGCCTTGATGTGCTCATTTCTCAATTTGGAACCAGTCTGTTGTTCCATTTCCAGTCCTATTACTTCATGGCATATAGATGTGGAAACAATGGAAACAGTGACAGACTTTACTTTCTTGGGCTCCAAAATCACTGCAGATGGTGACTGCAGCCATGATATTAAAAGAGGCTTGCTCCTAGAAAGAAAAGCTATGACCAACCTAGATAGCATATTAAAAAGCAGAGACATTATTTTGCCAACAAAGGTCTGTCTAGTCAAGGCTATGGTTTTTCCAGTAGTAGTGTATGGATGTAAGAGTTGGACCATAAAGAAAGCTGAGTGCCAAAGAATTGATGCTTTTGAACTGTGGTGCTAGAGAAGACTCTTCAGAGTCCCTTGGACTGCAAGGAGAGCCAACCAGTCCATCCTAAAGGAAATCAGTCCTGAATGTTCATTGAAAGGACTGATGCTGAAGCCAAAACTCTACTTCTTTGGCCACCTGATGCAAAGAACTGACTCATTGAAAAAGACCCTGATGCTGGGCAAGATTGAAGGCAGGAGGAGAAGGGGACGACAGAGGATGAGGTGGTTGGATGGCATCACTGACTCAATGGACATGAGTTTGAGTAAACTCTGGGAGTTGGTGATGGACAGGGAGGCCTGGCGTGCTGCGGTTCATAGGGTCGCAGAGAGTCAGAAAGGACTAGGCAACTGAACTGAACTGAACTGTTGACTTTGGCCTAATTTTCTTCCCCAACATGTGAACTGTAATCCTATTTAGATTTCAACTCTCAAATGTAATTGACAAATGAAGAGAGCCGCCGACAGAACTTGAGTGGTTATTAATAACAATCTCAGAATGACTGTGTTCATGGGAAAATGGGTCCATCTGACTAATGCTGACTATAATCACAGTCTCACAGTTGTTGAAGATTTCCAGTTTTCACGGACGCTTTCTTTTGTCTGAGGAGAGACGCCCAGACCTGGATGGCGCAGTACACAGTAGCTCCAGTGTGTTCTGCAAACTGACAAGTTGGCACAAGTTGGTGCTCTCTCCTCCACGAGGCGCCAAGTCAGAGTTTGTAATTTCGGGGTTTGATGTCGATTTTGGCCCATGGTTGCTTCCCAACATTAGGCTTGTTTACAGATGCTTCTGAATCTGCCTCTTCTGATGTGTGGGTGGATTATACACACGGACATTAAATTATTATTCAGCAAGCATTTAATGGCTCGTCCAGCTGCGTTGTTTGGAATGCATCTTTCTGTCTCAGCACATCTGGCCTTGGCCACGTGTCTGCTGTGGCCAGTTGAATGTCAGAGGTGAGCAGACGTGTGTCCTGGCTCTGGAATCTCTGGGGTCCCCGGGTCCGGCTCCTGGTGTCTCTACCCCTCTTCTCTGGGCCCAGCATCGTTCCTCATGGAGCAGACATGAGCGCTGGACAAGCCCATCGGTCAGTCTGCAGTCGCCCTGTAGACTGGTCAGTGTAGAATAATCACATCTTACAGGAACCTCCAGGTTTGAAGGGCGGCTTGTTACTCAGCATTGCTGTGGCCGTACTGACAGGTACCTTCACATCAGCCTCGTTAGAACTGTGACTAGATTTAGAGGACAATTAAAGAGTTTGTTCATGATTCAAAATTTATTACATTTAAAATAAATATTCTAAGACTGAAATTTCTTGTGTTCTCCGTAAATAATACAGGTAGTAAAATATATTCAATTGGGACCACAGAAAAATCTAGAAGAAAATAAGAAAGATAAGAGTAAAAACCAAGAAAGGAATGACTTTTCTCTGTAAAGACAGAATTTTAGAGCAGACAGAGGAGCTTAGATTTCATCTTGCCTAAGGGGCCTGCAGAGGATGAGATGATTGGATGGCATCACTGACTTGATGGACATGAGTTTAAGCAAACTCCAAGAGATGGTGAAGGACAGGGAAGTCTGGTGTGCTGCAGTTCACGGGGCTGCAAGGAATCAGACATGACTTAGTGACTGAACAAGTACAACAGTTTGCCTTTGAATCCACCATTTTCCTAGCAAATCTGGTAATTGGGGCCCTTGATCTATTTTCAATAGTCCATGGGCCTGAAGTAACTCCTATGCTCGCCCATATCAAAGTACAGGAATGGGCCCTTTTTCAAGGTCCCCTGGCTGGTCCCTCGGTCCAGGGATCTTCCCACCAGATCCCATGTCCCTGCTGCTGGTGTGACGAGCTTGCGTCTCCCCTGGGAAGGGAGCAGACGGAGAGGAACACGTGGGTCACACTCTCCGGGGTCACTGGCTCTGCGGCAGCTTTGCGGGTGCTGCACACACGGCCGCCCAGCATTTCTCAGCTGCGCCGCACAGGACCCTCGGCAGGGACTTCCCACTCACCGGACGCCCAGCTGCTGTGGCCAGCCAAGAGTGCGCCAGTCATCTGTCAGAGCAGCGGCCCTCGCGGCTAACGGGCTCTGGGAGGGCAGCCCGCCCCGTCGGGCACAGGCCCCTCATTCCTGCCGGGCCTCCGTCTGCTCATCTTCCACAGTCCAGAGCCGGGGCAGCGTCCACACCCAAGAAGTGCCCCTCTCCCCCAACGAGCGACTCCACCATCACAGGAGAACCAGGGGCAGGGGACGGGGCGGATGCGAGAGTGACATCCAAGCCACGATCCTGTGAAGCTCGGCCTCATGGAGACTCAAGGTGCCAGAGGAGGCCTGTGCCCTGGGTGTCGGCACACACAGCACAGAGGGGCCCCGTGTGTCCGGTGCCCTGAGGGTGCCTGGGTGGCCTGGCCTCCAGAGCCACGGTTCTGGGGTGGCCCTGCTCTTGGCTGTCTGGGAGGGACTAAGGTCTCTTGCTTATGTAGGCGCAGAGTGAGATGCTGGCGATGGCGTGATTAGGGATCACTCACACACATGGGGCACCACGGGCCGCTCCTGAGGGGCTGTGGGCAGGGACCCCCCCCAGCAGGCACCTGAGGGCCCCGCCCTGCTGCTCTGGGAGCTCAGAGAGGAGGCGGCATCCTCACTGCCCAGCCAGGCGGTTCTGACTCTTGGATCCTTCTGTCGGTGCTTCTGCTGACAAGTCCTCGCTAGTTGAGCCTCACCGTGATTGATGAGGCTGTTTGGGGTATTTGTGCAACCCTAGGACAGCAGCTGGATGATGCATATTTTGGGGGAATATTTCTGACCTAGAACGTCCCCAGAATTTTATTGTTAGATACACACACAGCAGTTCAAGTACAAACAATCCATCCATTCATTTGTCAGACAGATCCGCGAACAACGTCGCCGAGTGTGCCTTCTCAGACATGTCTCGTGTTCTCTCTGAGTTCCAGTTCCTGGGAAGGCTCATGCAGGTGTGCGAGGCCTCCCTCTGTCCTTCCCCAGGTGGCCCCAGTCAGCACGTCCATGAGCCCTTATGCAGCCGCTCAGACATGAGCCTAGGGCAGCCCCGGGCCGGCACGTCAGGGCCGGGAGCCCCACGGGGCTCGCCCACTCTCAATGTCCCCCCTGGGGCCTGTTGGTCAGGTCTGACACCCCAGACCCCCCTCACCTGCTGGCCCTGGGCCTCCGGGCCCCCAGCCGTGGGGCACGTACGTGCCCTCACCCCGCACAAAGGCAAACAGACGTCTCCGGTGGGGGCTTCTGGCAGCCTGTTACTTGCTGGGGTCTTCCAGAAGCTTTCCCAGAAAAGGGGTGTGTGTACTCCATGGGAGCTACCACATAGCTTGTTTTAAATGATAAACGTTAATTTCCAAATATTCAATTCAACCTGGCCAGGTACCTAGACCATCTTTGAGAGGGATGAAGACCCACCACAAAAGGGAGAAACACACCAGAGTCTGGAAAACAAGTTGCCAAGTCTGTTTCACTGAGAGTTTTGCCCAATGTGCCAGAGCAGGAAAGTAGGGCCCCCCCCGACAGCCTGCTTCTCAGGGAAGCCCCTCCCCCAGCCCAGCGACCCCACAGGCTCCAGGGCAGGCTCCTTGCTGGTCTCAGGGTCTCCGCGAGAGAAGACAGGCTCTCTGAGGGCAGGTTGGCTGCTGCGCTTTCAGCTGCCCGTGTGCTCTGTAGTTTGAGATGAAGGGGCCACACAAGGGCCGCAGGGGGCATTGGCTTGGCAGCCAGGTTCACGGGGCAGCTGGCAGACTCGCTGACCACTCTGCTCTGGTGGGTGGGGTAGGGGGCACCACCTGCAGACACACGGGGTCCCAGAGGAGCAGAGGCCTGGAGCCTGGCCATGGGCAGGGGTGGACGCGGAGAGTCCGACCCGTTAGGGAGAGGGGGTGCACCCGGGGCTCCCTCCCTGGACCTGCTGTGCCGGGGGGTGTGCGGAGGAGCTGCAGGGACATCCGGGCGGAGCGAACGGATCCAATTAGACTCAGGAAGGAGCAGTCAGCCCTGCTCCGGATCCTGAGCAAATCCCAACAGGATTAACGATTTTGCTGCAAACAGAGAAACCAGAGAAAAAGACAGGGCTGTCGGTTCAACCTTCGTGGTGGCGACTCGGTGTTAAGAAGGAGCCAGAGGCAGAGAACAGTAAATCTTTCTGCCTGTTGACTGAAAACAGTAAATATGACTCTGGCTTACAAATAAGGAAAGTTTAAAGGCCTCTAAAATAATCTGACTGCAGACAACGGGGAAGAAAAGGCTTTGCCACAGCTGGGAAAGGGTTAACACGGAGAAGACAAGGCCTGGTTCACCTCAGAAGAAGGGGAGACATTTCAGTGCTCTAACGGAAAAGCGGAAAGGCTGGCAAAGGCCCCTTCGCCCACTCGCCCCCTCACCCAGGCACCTGGTGAGCCATCCGGCGCCCCCACCTGGCACCAGCAGGCGTGTGGCTGGCATGTTGCACCTGCCTCGCTGGAGCCTGTCCTGCGGAGCGGGGTGGGGAGCAGGTCCCTCAATGGACTCTCTGAAAATGGTTTGACTGTGCTGGGGGTTGAGGGCCCAACAAACCCCTGGCATGCAGACCCCACCTCTGAGCGGATGGGTGGAGAGAGGGCTGGGGTGGGGGGCAGTGGGCAGGGGGGCGAGAACTCCCAGTGCTAAGAGGTCTGAGCAGAGACCCTGAGGCTGAGCTGGGGACGCTGGTGAGCCTGGAGCAGAAGCGGGGAGAGCCCAGGGAGGGGGGCCCGGTCGGGAAGGTGGGCCGGGTCTGTCCCGGCCGGGAGGCGTCTCCTCTGACTGCTGCACCGAAGGGCGGGAAGTATTAACTGCTCAGTCGTGTCTGACTCCCTGTGACCCCGTGGGCTGTAGCCCACCAGGCTCCTCTTCGTGGAATTCTCCAGGCAAGAATACTGGAGTGGGTAGCCGTTCCCTTCTCCAGGGGATCTTCCAGACCTGGGGATCAAACCCAAGTCTCCTCATCACAGGCAGATTCTCCACCGTCTGAGCAGCAGGGAAGCCCTGGAGGGTTGGGGGCACCACAAAGACCATGACCGTGCCAGCCCTGGGGAGCGGTCACCGTCACGCCGGCCAGTCTCCTCCTGTTTCCTTTCAAACCCAGGAATGGAGCGGCTTTCAGAAAAGTGCAGACTCACACAGTGCTGTTTAAATTCACATTATTTTCAGGGAGGAGATCTGAAAACGTGCAAGGAAAGTCTTAAAAGTCTCAGGCCATTAGCGGATCTCCTTATGTGATGCTCAAGACATTCTATCCTGAGGAAGTATTCTTCTAACGGGTTCTGCAAAGATGAGGCTGTAAGACTGTTCATCGCAGTGTTGTTTATAATAATGGAAATTAAAAACCGCCTGAGGACTCTATTAGACTCATTCATGAACCCATATTCATAAAGTGGGATACGGGCCCCTATGAACATGACGTGGGGGACCGTGTCTCACAGGACGGAAGGTGGGCCTGCTGGTGAAGATGGGACACGGCTTATGAAACAATGTGTAATGGAAAGAGCTAGTGAGGGTGGGATCGTCTCCGCTTGAGGCACAGCCTCGTTTCACGTTGCCGCAGGAGGGGAAGCAGGGAGAGGACGGTGCAGGCTGGATGCAGTTACCGATGGAGGCGCCCGGCCAGCCAGCCGGAGGGTCCCTGGGACCCTGCAGTCACTGGGACTCTGCGTTCATCAGCCCAGACCTGTCCCAGCTTCTGCCCTAAGTTTCGTTCCAGCTTCCCAGTCAGGACCCATAAGAGGAAAGCAAGTCTCCCCACTGCCCAGTCCGCTCAGATGCCCTGCTTCCAATGAGCATTCAGGAGTAGAAGAGGGGGCTGAACGGATGTGCCTGTCTTTTCGTCTGTTGATAAAATCAAACCTGGAATCTGAGCCCTAATTCAAACACAGAAATCAGAAGGAGAAACAGCCTCTGCCTAAAGGCAATGTTTGGCAGCAGAGTTTTGAAAGCGCTGAGGTCAGGAACCCAAATAAACTCACAGTCACGCAGACCAAGCAGCTGACGTCTCACTTCCGGACACACACGTGCAGACAGGGACACGTGTCGACGTCGCAGACAGAAGGGGCGCTATAAAAAGGGAGCATCTCGTCAGGTCCGCGGCGCCGTCAGCTCTAAAGACGGATGGTGAGTGTCATCAGTTCCTGCTAGCTCTGGAGCTGGTAGACTAATCCCCCCGACTCGTTCAACCTCTTCCCCAGAGTAAGCGTGCCGTTCAAGTGGGAAGCGTTCCAGATAGCCCGTAGGCTTCTTCTGTCTCCCAGACCTTGGCTGTGATCCTGGGGGCCTCGGAATAAGGCCCTGGGTAAGTATGCCCAGGGGTTTGTCTGAACATTGTCCTGTCTCCCCGGGTCCTAGATGGAGACAAAGACGACCAAATAAAGCGGAGATGAGATGCTTGGGTTTAGGAAGGGGGGTCGGTAGGGTGGAGGTGAACGCACGTGCGAAATGGCAAAGCAAGGGCCCGGCGGGTGAATATTCTGGTTCCTGGCCAGGCTGATCTAGCATGCTGACTCTGATAGACTCAGCTCCTCAGGGTGCGCCCCCGGGTGGGGAGGGAGCCCCAGGAGAGGGTGTGAGCATCGCCCTGTGTTATGTCTTACAGCTCCAGCTGAACCTACAGTTACCTTCCAGCAAAAACATTAAAGAATGAGCCGTCACATTGACCACGAAGGTCCACCTTTGGACTTTATTAATATAGAACGATTTTATTTTTAAATTTAAAAAATTTTTATTTATTTTTGGCTGCACTGGCCTTCATTGCTTTGAGCAGGCTTCTCTCTAGCTGCGGTGAGTGGGGGCTGCTCTTTAGATGTAGTGCCAGGGCGTCTCGTTGCGGCGACTTCTGTCTTTGTGGAGCGCAGGCTTGGTTGCTCCACGGCATGTGGAATCTTCCCAGCCCGGGGATTGAACCCACGTCTCCTGCCTTGGCAGGCGGATTCATTATCACTGAGCCACCAGGGAAGCCTCCATCTTTGGATTTAAAAAACATTTATTTATTTAACTGAAGTATAGTTGATTTCCAATGCTGTGTTAATTTCCGCTGTGCAGCTCAGTGACTCAGTTACATGCATGTGTGCTTAGCTGCTCAGTCATGTCTGACTCTTTGTGACCCTGTGGACTATAGCCTGCCAGACTCCTCTGTCCATGGGATTCTCCAGACAAGAACACTGGAGTGGGTAGCGATTCCCTTCTCCAGGGGATCTTCCTGATCCAGGGATTGAACCTGGGCCTCCCGCACTGCAGGCGGGTTCTTTACCCCCTGAGCCGCCAGGACTACCAGACATTTTCTCTTTCATATTCTCTCCCACGATGCTTTATCCCAGGAGACTGGAGGTACTTCCCTGTGCTGGAGAGTAGGACCATGCTGCTTATCCATTTTACGTGTCATAGTTTGCTTCTACCACCCCCAAAGTCCCAGTCTTCCCCTCCCCAGCCCCATCTCTGGATTTCTGAAGTCACTCTGCTCCAAGCCAGGGCGGTGCTTCATGGCCCCGCTGGGTGAGACAGTGCCTGAGGAGGTGCAGGGGGCCTGGAGAGCTCCGTGAGGGACGGGCAAAGGCATTGCTCTCGGGCGACCCTGGAGAGCCAGACTTATTCCTGTTCTGGCCCTCCCTTGTTTATTCCCTTAAATCAGAGTCTGCACCAGAAGTCTGGACCTCAGTCTTCTCCCCTGTGATGCAGAGATGACTCTGGAAAGGGGCAGAGGGTGACTGAAGCAGACGAGGAGTGTCCCAGCAGGATGGATGCAAAGTGCCCTGGAGTGAGGGCGTCGGGGGTAGAGTCCAGTACGCTCCGCCTGGGGTGCCAGGAAGAAACGGGAGAGTGTCCCCCCGAGGTGGCCTGACGCACCCCCCAGCAGTGGCCCAGTGCACGCCCTGGAGGGGGCCCATTGCACAGGGGAGTAAGTCCACTCCTGGCTCCAGAGACCAGCACAGGAGGCAGGGATGGTCCTGGAGCACCGCTCCTGTGGGGGCCAAGGTCACCTGCAGCTCTGCGTGGGGAGGGCCACCGGCTCCAGAGAAAAGACAAAATGAATGAAAGTGACCCCCAGCAGAGGGCCACACAGTGGCCAGGAGCTTAAGCTTCTCTTAAGCTTTTCTGTGTCTTCAGGATCAAGCTTAGTATACAGTGCGGACAAGAATACCGCCTGCTGTATCGCTGAACAGAGGATGCTCGGCCATCAAGTCCCCAGTCTCGACGGCCGCCCAGGATGGTGAGCCCTGGGGGGACTCAGGGTGGGAAGACCCAGGGCGCCGGCCGGGGACGCCAAGATGCAGATCGAAGGAGTGATTAATTCACTGGTCTTATCACGAGCTCACCAAGGTTACATCTCCACACTGCCTAGTAAACAGCGGGGATAAGGGTGTAGAAACCACCTTTAAAATAATAAAAATAACTTTATTTTCCTGCTATTAAACCTAAATTGGTTTATAATCGGTGCATTATGAGTTACTTTCTAAAATAAGCCAAGGTTGATTTGAGCGCATGCTGTTTTGCTGAGTTCATTCCACCAGACGAACCGAAGCCTGGTAGCTCTACTCACGTTTGCCTTCTCGGCAAAGTCACAGGGCGGCTCTCTGATGAAACCGTGAGGTGCCTGCCTGTGTCCCGCACCGTCCAGGCCCTCTTCCGTCTCGGGGCTCTTGACCGCCCCTCTCGATGCTGGGGATCAGGGTCCCTCCAGGACCGAGCGTGTCTTCCCGGTTTCAGACAGGAACGCAGGCTTCGGGGGCTCTGATCTCTGCCCAGCGTCTCTGTCTGACTCCAGACCCCCATCTGCCCCGCAGCCCCGCGGGTGCCCAGGAGGCGCCCGGGGTTACCGTGTCCACCTCTGAGCTCCGTCCTCTTATGTTTCAAGCCGCCTGCCCGTCCTTTTCCATCTTCACAGAGGACATTTCCCAGCCGTTCCTGTACCGTTCAGGTCCTCTCACCGCAGGCCCGACCCTGCCCACCCCTCAGGAGCGCCTGCCGCTTGTCTGCAAAGCTGTGGGGGCTTCTCGATTCCTCTCCATCATCACCCGAATCAGGAACCCAGGCACGTCGACTCTGAGTATGCCTGGGCTCCAAGGCCATCTCATGAAATCCACCGTCCACTCAGCTCACGGCTCCCGCCTTTGCCTGCCGCATGCACGGCCCCCAGGGGTCCCCTACACCACCCGAACCTCTGCACCTGCTCCCAGTGTGGCCGCCATGGGGGGCTCCTAGCGCAGAGCCCGGGACCCCCCTTTCACTCCAGGCTGAGAGCAGAGCCCAGGACCCCCCTTCACTCCAGGCTGAGAGCAGAGCCCAGTACACCCCTCTCAGGACTACCCCTTCACTCCAGGCTGAGAGCAGAGCCCAGGACCCCCCCTTCACCCCAGGCTGAGAACAGAGCCCGGGACACCCCCTTCACTCCAGGCTGAGAGCAGAGCCCGGGACCCCTCCTTCACTCCAGGCTGAGAGCAGAGCCCGGGACCCCTCCTTCACTCCAGGCTGAGAGCAGAACCCGGGACCCCCTCCTTCACTCCAGGCTGAGAGCAGAGCCCGGGACCCCTCCTTCACTCCAGGCTGAGAGCAGAGCCCGGGACCCCCACTTCACCCCAGGCTGAGAACAGAGCCCGGGACCCCCCCTTCACTCCAGGCTGAGAGCAGAGCCCGGGACCCCTCCTTCACTCCAGGCTGAGAACAGACGGGCCTCCATGCTCTGGGGCGAACCCCCCGAGCTGGTCGCCGCCGCAGCCCTGTGCTCCCTCTCCTCGGGGCACCAAGGCTTCCTGCGTGTTCTCACTTCCTTGTTGCCTCCACCACCAGGTGTAAAACCACACCCTCCCTCTGCTGCGCTCTCCCTGCCTTCTTCCTACATTAACTGCTGTGTGTAACATAGCCAGCGAGCAGGAGCTGCTCCACAGCACAGGGAGCTCCGCTCGGTGCTCCGCGACGACCTAGAGGCGTGGGATGGGGAGAGAGGCAGGCTCAAGACGGGGATACGTGGATCCGCACAGCTGACTCCCGCTGCTGCGCGGCAGAGACCAGCACAGCGCTGAGAAGTAGCTGTACCTCAATAAACGGAAGAAAGTGTGCTTCGCGTCTGCGTCTCCCCTGCAGGACTGCAGACTCTGTGACGGTAGGAACACGGCTCCGCCAGGTGTGCGCAGGGCTCGGAAACAAGGGCGTCCGGGAGGCGTCAGTCCTGTGTGGATTTAAGGAACAAGCGAACTGGAGAAAAAATGAACGGAGGCCCCGGCACGCACGTCAGGAAGCCTCCCAAGGCCGACATGCAGCCAGCCAGACAGGGTTGACACCTGAGCAGCCTGTCTGCCTCCTGCAACGTCCCAGCCTGGGCTGACGGCGGGGGCTGAAGGGGGCCGGCCAGGCCCCGGAGACCCGCTGGCCGGCAGGTGTGACTGGCGGCGGGTAATTGGGCTCCGTGCTCAGGGCTGTGTCATCAATTCTTGTAAATGTCACTTGGCGCTTTGCTTTTTCCTGGACCCAATGTTGTTTTTCCCCCGAGCAGCATTTGGGAATTCGGAGATTTCCTATGCATTTGATTTACCATCCCACACCTTCAGGTCCTGATTAAACCTGACATTGTCTTTATAGAGTGAGTTGTTAATAGAGGTGAAACTGTTTTCACAATGATTCCTTCTCACATCCCACGAGGTGCCTGGGAAGACGTGCCCTTGTTAAGACGAGGGTTCTGCTTCAGTCTTCTGCAGGGTGACACGGTGTGAGGTCCGGGAGGCTGCCTTGGTAATTATGGATGCTTAGATCACATCACAGAGATGTGGAATTATGCCTGATTAACTGTGGAATCTACTTAAGAACCTTACAGATTTTTAAGTGACATTTAAGATACTACTAGGATGTTGGCGCTGAGTGAGAGAACAGAATCGTGCTGTCTTGGCTCATATGTAACTATTTCCTGAACGTATGAAAAAAAAAATCCTTCCATGTAAACTAGAGAGCTGAGCCCATAGGTCGGCACTGCTTTGAGAGTCAGGACTAGAAACGATCCCCCAGCTTTCTCAGGGTCACGGGCGACTTCAGTGCTGGGGGTGTCTCCCCCGGCATGAAGACCACAGCATAAGCAGGCTCCGGGGCCATCTGTGGCCCTAAACCTTTCAGGGGGCAGGCGGGCTTGCCCCCCACTCCTAAGGCAGACCCCACCCTCGGTGCAGAGTAAGACGCGGCTCAGAGACTCGTGCCCAAAACGGAGGCAAAATCGCTCTCTGCTCTGTGATGAGAGTCGAGGCTAATTTTATCCCCCCTGTGCGCCAGGGCACTCGGAATTTTTCATGAGAAAGTAATGACTTCCAGGAATGAAATAAACTCTATACACATTTTCATGGGAGATGGATCATTTCTGGAAAATAATTAAAAAGAATCAGATGAAGTCTTTTCTGCCCATGAGATAGAAATGGATCGTCCGTAACCACAGGAGGGGACTCTGGGGGCCGACGGATGACTGTCTTGGGCTATTAATAAACTCTCTGAACAGTGCCAGAAATGGAGGATTTCCTTGTTGTCTTAGCGCCCTGAGCCCTGCTCGTCTCGGGGCTGACCACGCTGGCGGGGAAAACGCTTGAGCTGCGTGCGACAGAGGGTGGCTAACCAGAAGACAAGTCTTTGCTGGAAACTCGGGAATCTCGACAACGTGTGACTCCTCGCGACAAAACGGCGCCGAGGCTTCCCCTTCAGAGCCGACGGCGGTGGGGCTGTGTTTGGGCGCGTCTGGCGCCTCCGGGGGCGGGCGGGCTGTTGGCAGAGGGTGAGGCTGGGCTGGGGCTCCCGTCTGAGACAGTGTCTGCCTGCCCGCTCCCCAGGCAGCTGCTCCACGTTTCTCACTGGGGTCCTGGACCCCGGCAGCACTGACATGCAGAGCTCAGGGTCACGTGGCGGGAGAGGGACGCCCTCTGAGCGCAGGGGCGGCCCCACGGGACCAGGACTGCACACTGAGGGTGTGGACGGAAGGGCTTCCTGGGGGGACCCCCAGCCTGAGGGTGGGTGGCTATTCTGACGCCTGTGTTTCTTCACATCTTAAAAATCCCCACGAGTTCCTCTAGCTTTTGTTGCAATCCACTGATATGGCTTTTACTTGACTTTTTCCTCCCAAATCACCGGTGGCTCAGCGTGGTGCCCTGCAGCCCAGGGTCCAGGCTCACAGACCCTCAGCCTGTGCGTCTGCTGCAAAGTCTGGGACTACATCTCGTTGTCTGAAGCTAATCTATACGCTTGAGAGGTTTGCGGCTTTTTTCTCATATTCTAGGGTAACATTCTCCTTTATTGCTATTCTTTTTTGCTTCTGGGTGAAATTTCAAATCAGCGCATTAAGCTCCAGGAAGGTTCCTGCTGGGAGCTTGTCCGGGTCCTCCCCTCTTCCTTCATGCACCCCGACTGGGCTACTGCTTTACTCTGGGTCCCCGGCCTCCCCAGCTTCCAGGACTCCAGTGGAAATCTGGAGACAATGAGCTTCCTCCCAGAACTGTGACTGAGCTCACATCCACCCCAACCCCACGCCACCACGGCTCAGGTGGCTGAACCCCCCTGACCGGGTGGTGTAGAAAGCAGATGCTTATTTCTCAGTTCCAGGGGCTGGGAGCCCAAGATCAGGATGCCGGCAGATCCAGTGTCCGGAGGACCCATCTTCCTGGCTGGACGGCGGCCACCGTCTCCACGTGTCCCCACAGGTGGACAGAGACGGGTCTGGGCTCTCCTCCTCCTCATATAAGGGCTCCAATCCCACCAGGGGCCCCACTTGGTGACCTCACGGAACCCCCTAACTCCAGCCCATCAGAGGCCGGGGCTGCAACAGATGGACTCGGGGGAGGCAGACAGTCCAGGCACGCCCCGTCCTCCCCCTTTGGCTTCATCTTCCACAGGATGCTGCCTTTCTGCACAGAACTCTTGCTACTTCTTGTTAAAAACATTTTATTTTTAATCGGAGAGTGATTGCTTTACAAGGCTGCGCTGCTTTCTGCAGTACAACAGCGTGAGTCGGCTGTGGACGTGCGCGTGCCCCTCCCTCTCGGGCCTCACTCTCCCCGCGGCCTGCTGCTCCGGGTCATGGCAGAGCACAGAGCGCCCTGTGCTAGCCAGCGGCCTCCCGCTCGTGCCCGCTTTACCCCCGGCAGCGTGTGTACGCCAGTGCTCCTCTCTCCACTCGTCCCACCCTTTCCTCCCCACGCTGTGTCCACACGTTCATTCTCCACGTCGGTGTCTCTGTTTTGTCTCCTGATGCTTAGTTTTGAGACTGTTGTCAATGTAAAAAGACGGCTATTTATGTCTAAGAGGGCTCTGCCTATGTTTTCCTCTAAGAGTTTTAGAGTGTCCGGCCTTACCTTTAGGTCTTTAATCCACACGAACCCGTTTGCAAAGCAGAAATGAGAGACATACATGCAGAGAACAAACCTATGGACATCGAGGGGGGAAGGGGTGGGTGGGATGAGCTGGGAGCTGGGGTTGGCATATATGCACCCTCACGTATAAAACAGAACTGATGAGAACTTCCCTGGTGGCTCAGACGGTAAAGCGTCTGCCTGCCGTGCGGGAGACCCGGGTTCAATCCCTGGGTTGGGAAGATCCCCTGGAAAAGGAAATGGCAACCCACTCCAGTATTCTTGCCTGGAAAATCTCATGGATGGAGGAATCTGGTAGGCTATAGTCCATGGGGTCGCAAAGACTCGGACACGACTGAGCGACCTCACTTCACTTCAATGAGAACCTACTGTGTACAGCACTGGGAACTCTTCTCAGTGAACTGTGGGGACTTAAATGGGAAGGAAACCCAAAAAAGAGGGGATCTGTATGTACGTATGGCTGGGTCAGTTTGCTGTACAGCAGAAACTGACGCAGCAGTGTAAAGCAACGATACTCCAATAAAAACTTGTTTAAAAACACGATTACATTTCCTAACCTGTTTTTGCTTGATTAGAGAGCTACTGATTACGCGGGCTGATACAGAGGGCCGGGGTTTCTCATTACTTCTGGTCATTTCTCAATTTTCCTGTTGAATTTCCAGGTGACGAAACGTCTTGTTTCCAAACAAGGATCCTTTTTTCTGATGCTCATTTCTTTCTGCGTCTGGTCACCAACAGGGCAGCACAGAGACAGCGTGTCTGCGTCTGGACACTGATCCAGCTCCCGGGTCTGTGTTCAGCCCCCAGTCCCTGGGCCTAAGCCCCGGATTCTCATCTCGGCCGGGGGGTCCTAACTGTCTTCGTGTCAGAGGTCATTAGCTCCCTGCCCGGGGGCCCAGGAGAGGCGCGGGGCACGTGGTGCAAAAGGCCAGCCGCGTGTGGCCCTGCGCTTTCTTGTGTGATAAGGCTCCCGGAGGACGAGGAGGGGCGCAGGCAGCTCGGCGGCCTGACCGAGGCCGAGGGCAGCTCTGAACTGCTGCTACAGCGGGCCTCCGAGCCCTTTGAGAACACAGCCTGTCAGACCGAGGAAGCCTCCCTCTCCAGTTCTCCTTCGCTCTGTTCTTTAAGTAGGAATTGGTGTGGAGTTTTGTCAACTGCTTCTTCCCTGTGGCTCTTGTCTGATGATGGGGAGAATTCCATTAACGGGTTTTATTAATGGGACTCATCTGTGAATCCACCCAGAGGGTGCAGGCAAAGAGGTTTCCGGTGAGAGTGTGGAGGAGGGACCCATTGAAGGGAGCTGCCTGCACGGACCCACTGAGACAGAGGGAAGAAAAAGGACACCCCTACTTCTACCCCCGAGGATGACCAGGGTGCAGAAGAGCCGGCCTCTGAGGCTTTACAGGTGAGCTCTGAGCAGAAGGGCGTGGTCAGGGTCCCCAGGAAGTTTGTGATTGCGCAGAGCTTCACAAAGGACCCCTGCCTCTCGGGAAGCTTGCAGAGTTTGGGGACCTGAAGACCCCCGGCATGCTGAAGACCCAAGGAGTGGCTGGAGGCCTGAGTCTTAGCTGGACTCTGCTGGCCCAGAGCAGGGTATTCAGAGGAGCAGGGCAGTCAGCCCAGGACCACGGGGGCCCCAGCCCGCCCCCCTACTTCCTGCCCTGTCCTCACCAGACTGAGCTCTGCTGGCCGTGAAAGGACAGGGGCTGAGATGGGTGACTGCACAGAGGACCGCCAGGTATGAGAGGCCGAGGGGTGTATCTGGAGAGGCTGGAGGAAGATGCCCAGCCTGCAAGAGGCATGGCTGTGTTTTCAAAGGAGAAGGGGATGTTTCCATAAAATCCAGAAGAGACGTGTGGCTTTAATTCAACTTTCAATGGTCAACGTGCTTGTGGAAGGAAAGCAGATATGAGTGAGGCTCCTTATTTGTTCACATCATAAGATTGTGCCTAACAGAGGCAGCCACAAAGTACCAAATGCAGGGAAGATTTAGACGAGTCCATCTGTACACAGCACTTCAGGACAGGAGGGTGTGGACAGTGTTCCTTCTGCCCAGAAGGTGGTTATTGCTCAGTCAGTCAGTCGTGTCCACCTCTTTGGTGACAGTTCGCTTACTGCCTCGAGTGGGAGACATGCTGACCTGGGCCAGCAGGAGGCACTTCCAGACTGGGCCCAGAGGCTGTCTGCTCTCCAGCTGTGATGTGCGTTGCAGGTGCCATTTCTGTTTGCACTGAGCTGCTGGGCGGCCGACACCGCGCCCTGAGTGCAGCCGCCCTCGCCCTGCCTGTGCCCGAGGCTGTGGCCACTGGAGAGCAGGGTGTGCTCTGCACCTGCAAGACGAACCCGATAAAGGCGGTTTCCTTACTGCGGCGCTGGCTCTAACTCTTCATCTAACTCAGCCTCTGACCTCGGAGAAGGCCCTTTATCTCTTCGGGTCTCAGTCAGCTCCTCTCTGGGCTGACGTTGCAGACCACTGGCTCCAGGCTCCTCACCAGGGTCGCCAAGCCAGGAGGATACACAGCTCTCCCCGTGGGGACTGTGGCCTCATAAGCGGTGACATCGTCCTGGAGTGGGAGCCCTGGATCAGAGAGCCCCGAGCCCCCTCCTGCTCCAGCATTGCCTGTCCCTAATTGATTACTGTAGATACGTGGATGGGGTAGCTTATATTAACTTGTAGATGAGATATGCCTTCCTGGCGGGTACTCGGTGCAGGAGAGGCAGGGGGCAGCGGGATGGCCACCCTTTTATGTGTTTGGGCAGGATCAGTCTGATCTGGTCATTAGGAACGTGGGCAAGTACTCACATTCTCCTGCTCTCTGTCCTGAGGTGGGGCGTGGCAGCCAGAGGCTGACGTCCTGGCAGGAACCGTGCTGTTTCCCTGGCTCACCGTCTTCTTTCCCCCTTCCTCTCCTTTCTTTCTGCCTCTCTACTCCTCCCCTCCCTCCCTCCTCTCTGCCCCCTTCATTATGGAGTATCTCACACACGTGCAAGAGGAGAGAATGACCTCCTGGATTCCCTCTGCCCATCGCCCAGCTCCACAGCTCACCAACACAGTGATTTCCCTCCACCGTCAGCAGGGGATCAGACGTTGCGTGCATCGTAGGATCAGCGTGCAGGCTGGCTCCCAAGCAGCTGTCGCAGCCTGCTTGAGTTCACTCACATTCCCATCGTGACTGACTCATTTGACAGAAATAATACATTTGCACGACAATATCTATTTTGACATGTGATTATGCCTCAACAATACGCACCTTATATTAAGTGTTTATGTTAACAAGCAGTATGAGAACTACAATATTTCTTTTTTCCTTACTTTTATGGCAACATATGTTGGATAAGTCTGGATACTTGAGTAATACGTACAGACTAAAAATTGCAAAGATAGTATAGAGAAGAGGACAGTATTTTAAGAACAGAAAAATAGAGAAGCATTTTGAAATATGCTGACACCCAGATTAATGGCTCCTTGTTCCTGCTGCTGCTGCTGCTAAGTCGCGTCAGTCGTGTCCGACTCTGTGCGACCCCATAGATGGCAGCCCACCAGGCTCCCCTGTCCCTGGGATTCTCCAGGCAAGAACACTGGAGTGGGTTGCCATTTCCTTCTCCAATGCAGGAAAGTGAAAAGTGAAAGTGAAGTCGCTCAGTCGTGTCCGACCCTCAGCGACCCCATGGACTGTAGCTTACCAGGCTCCTCCGTCCATGAGATTTTCCAGGCAAGAGTACTGGAGTGGGGTGCCATTGCCTTCTCAGAGTATCCCATGATGTAATTGAACACTATGGTATTTATGTATATATTTGTTTCCCTCTTACTCCTTCATAAACCTGCAGCATTTTAATCATTCTCCAGCCATAGATGAAGCTGGTGAGCCTGGACTTTCCTGCTCACTGCAAGGTAGTAGAGGTTGGTATGGTCACTTTCAGTTGAAAACAATTTTTTGGTCAAAAATGAAATGATCATTCCCTGAATTTGATTTTATATCAAATTTTTCTCCTACAAAAATAAGTCAGAAAAAGACTAAAAAAGGAACAAAAATCACACAGGACAAATAGACAGCAATTTGCAGGATGATAGACATAAAGAATACCAGTATTCACATTAAATATAAATGATGCAAGTGTTCTAATTAAAATGTGGAAATAGGTTAGTGTAAAAAGACTCAAATATATGCTATTCATAAGAAATTTAAATAAAAAGACATATAAGTTCAAATTAAAATAGTTAACAAGTATATTCCATGCTCACCCTCACATATAATTGACTATATTTTAATAAATATCAGATCAGCATGTTCTAGAGCTACAAATATTACCAGGGATAAAGACTATCTCTTCATAATGATGGTAAAAGGGTAAACTCACCAAGGTCACGCAGCACCCTAAACTCCTACACAGCTATAAGCTTGAAAATATATAAAGCAAAAAATGATATAATAAAGTTAAAGATTAATTATAGTCTGAGATTTAAAAATTGCTCTCTCAATAATTGACAGCATAAGTAGATAGAAAATAATTATACATAAGACCAAAATTCTACCAACAACCTTGAAATAATTGACATTTGTAAAATCCTCTACCTACCAACAACAAAACACAGTTTCTTTTAAAATGCACATGGAACATTTACCAAGACAGGCCATTATGAGTCATAAAAAGTCACAATATACTGAAAAGTATTTAAGTCATACAAAGTTGTTTCTGAATACAATAGAATTAAATTAGAAATCAATAAAAGAAAAGTCTTTGAAAAGTCCCCCAATATTTAAAAACTAACATATTCCTAAATAACCAGTAATTCAAAAAATTAAGAAATATGGAAAATATTTAGAATTGACAGAAACTGCAATACAATAGATCAAAATTTGTTTGATGCTATTAAAGTAGTTGTTGGTGGCTCAGATGGTAAAGAATCTGCCGGCAGTGTAGGATACCTGGGCTAGACTGCTGGGTCAGGAAGACCCCCTGGTGAGGCAACGGCACCCACGCCAGTGTTCTCGGCGGGAGAATTCCACGCACAGAGGAGCCCGGTGGGCTGCAGTCCATGGGGTCACAGAGAGTCGGACACGACTGAGCTATTAACACGTTCACTCTCACTTGCTATGGCGTGAATGGTTATATTAGGGGAAAAAAATCTTAATCAAGATCTCTTGGAGACTAAAATAAAATCAAGTTAAGCCAAAATTAAGTAGAAAAAGTAAATCATAAACTAGGAGCAGAAACCAATGAAAGATGAAACGGACAAACAGTAGAGGAAATCCACAAAAGCCAAAATCTGCTTTTTGGAAAGATTTAAATATAGATAAATCTCTCGTAAGGAAGACTCCAAGTCCAGATGACTTCAGCAGTGAATCTATCAAACATTTAAGGAAGCAACAGGGCCAGTTCTACAGACACTCGTCCTTGCAGTTGGACAGAAGGGCGTGCTTCTCACGTCGTTTTATGGGGCCAGTGGTTCTATGCCGCAAAACAGAGCCAAAAACACAGACAGCCATCACAAGCATTCTTAAGGACGCAAGTATAAAAACTCGCAACAAATTGTAGCAGGTTGATTTCAACAAAGCATGAAAAAACAAATAAATCATTGCCAAGTGGGATTTATCTCAGGAAGGCCAAGTTTCTTTTAACATCTGAAAATCCATGAAGGCAACCAAACATATTAGAAATGCAGAAGAGGAAAAACATACAATCTTCTCAGTAGATGCAAACAAATGAGCAGAGCCCTTGATAAAGTCCAATATGGCTCCATGATAAGAATTCTCAATACACTAGGGTTAGAGGGACTTCTTCAACCTGAGTAAGGGCACCCACAGCAGATTAACATCGTAACTGATGGTGAGAGACTGGAAGGTCCCCGCTAAGGACGAGACAGGATGCTTCTCATATCGTTGTTCACCATGGTGTTGGAGTTTCCGACCAGTTTTATGTTTCTATGTAAAATCGGGCAAGAACGCATCCAGAAGTACACAGAATCTAGATTAAGATACTGGGTACATCGTGTCTAGAAGCAAGGAAATAAAGCTATCTCTGTTCAGAGACAGCATGATAATCTATTCAGAAAATCCAGAGACTTGCCTGGTGGTGCAGAGGTTAGGAGGCCGCACTCCCAACGCAGGGGCCCTGGATTCCCTCCCTGGTCAGAGAACGAGACTCCACCCGCCACGATTAAGGGTTTGCACCTGCAAGGAAGGTCAAAGGCCTCGAGTGCCGCAGTTAGACCCAGCGCGTGTGTGCTCAACTGCTTAATTCGTGTCTGACTCTACGACGCTATGGACCGTAGCCTGCCAGGCTGCTCTGTTCATGGGATTCTCCAGGCAAGAATAGTGGAGTGAGTTGCCCTGCCCTCCTCCAGGGGATCTTCCTGACCCAGGGACTGAACCCACGTCTCTTATGTCTCCTGCATTGGCAGGCGTGTTCTTTAGCACTAGCACCATGTGGGAAGCCCAGGACCCAGCACGGCCAAGTACATAAATAAACAAATCAAACAAACAAAAAAGAAAATCCTGTGGAATATACTTAACAGCTACTAGAAATCATAAGAGTTTAGCATTATTTCAGGATAAGGTATATACTTGTAACTAGCAATCAGAAAATACAAAAGATAAATATTCTTTACAATAGTATAAGGAAGTGAAATGCTTATAGACAACTTTGATGGCGGATGCAGAAGACCTAGACACGGACACCCATAAATCATCACTTGGAGAAACCACGGAAGAACTGAATGAATAGAGACTTCACTCGTCCAAAGGCTCAGTACTATTGGGATGTAATTCTCCCCAGTTATCTGTAGATTCAACACAATCCCAATCAAAATTTCATCCAGAGCTTGTGTATAAATTAACAAACTGATTCAAAAATTCACATGAAATTTCAAAGAGCCTAGACTAACTGAAAAACTTTGAGCCAAAGAACAAAGTTGGAAGACTTATGCTACCTGATTTTATGACTAAAAAGCCACAGCAGTCAAGACACGGTGGTTTAGAAGCAGATAAATAGGTGAATGAAATGGAATAGAAAGTTCAGAGATGGCTCTATATGTGCATGAACAGCTAATCTGGAGAGCTGCAAAAGCAACTCAGTAAAGAAAAGATGGTCTTTACCCCACATTGTGCTGGGAGATTCAGATATCAATATGAAAAAAACCCAAACTTTAACCATACTTCTCACCATATGCAAAAATTAATTCAGAGTGGGTCATAATCCTAAACACAAAGTCTAAACTCTAGCACTGCAAACAATCTACAGAGAAAAGATCGTTGAGACCTTGGTTTCGGCAAATAATTCATAGATATGCCACCAAAATTAATGTCTATAAAACAAAAAATTGATAAATTAGACTTCTTTTAATTTAAAAACCCCTGGTCTTCAAAAGACTATTAGTAGAGTTAAAGGACAAGTGGCAGCCTGGGAGAAAGAAGTCTTTATAAAGTGTGAATTTAATAAAGGGTGCGTGCCCAGAGTTCATAAGGAGCTCTCAAAGCTCACTAAGAAAATAACATGTAAAAAATGGACAAGATATACAAACAGTCCATTCAGCAAAGAGGTATGGGTACCAAATAAGTGCATGAAAAAATGGTCATCAGGGAGAGGCAACTAAGAGAGTGAGGACACATGACCACGCGCCTTCAGCATTAAGGCTGATCCTGCTCATGGGGCTGGGGTGGGGGACTAGAGGGCCTGTGCGCTGCTGGTGGGGACACGGCCGCTTGAAACACTGGCCGTTTCTTAAAGCAGATTAATAGGCTCTTCAGTCCCCTTGTCCACTTCAGGCCTTTTGTACTGGGAGGACAGCTCTCCCCCCCGGGTCTCATGGGGGTGAAGGCTGTCCGTAGGGCACGGTCCCATTGCGGGCATCGTGGGAAGACAGGTGTAAAAATACTGCGAGAGCCAGCAGGCACGGGAGGGGGCTGTGCCTCCCCACTGGGGCCCTTGCGGTCGACCTGGAGGCCCACATTTCCTTCTGGCTGCAGGGCCTGGCCTTAGTGCCAGTCCTGTGGACTTCCATGGCACACTGACCACTGTTAGAGACTCCGTTAGTCATATGAGCAAAAAGCTCTAGGAAGACCCTGCAGGATGTTAAGCCGTGTTGTTGAGTCCCAAATCAGGCTGAGGGTGACTGCCTCCAAGCTCCATCCCTTATTCCCTGGGCATCCTCCCTTTCAGAGGAGCAGTTAACTTGGGGCTGCTGGTAACACCTTAAAATATTTCTCTTTTTAATCTGCTGAACCTTGGCCACATAGCCCTGGTCGGCATCTGTGCTTCTGGAGGAGGGTCTGGTGGGCACTGCTCCATCCGAGCCAAGGACACAGGCGCACCTGCCCCTGAAGCGCTTCCCGAAAGCCTTTTTATTTTGTGTGGGGGCAGAGCCGACTAGCGGCGTCACGGCCGTTCCAGGTGAGCAGCGAAGGCACTCAGCCACACGCGTACACGGATCCATCCCCCCCAGGCTCCCTCCCGTCCAGGCTGGCCCATGACGCTGAGCAGAGTTCCCTGTGGTCCACAGCAGGTCCTTGTTGGTTCTCCATTTTAAAGACCGCAGAGTGTACACGTCCCTCCCAATCTCTCTACCTATCCCGACGTCCCCGCCGGCAGCCACAGGTTCATTTTCTAAGACTGTAAGTCCCTTTTTGTTTTGTAAGTTCACTTGTGTCATTTCTTCTTTGTCGAGTTGAGCTGCTCACATCTTTGTGCCCAAGTCTCCTCTTGCCTGAAACGCACATCATCACGAAATGCAGACTTAGTACAAACTCTGCTCACCCCCTTTTCTTTCACGGGGTGCTTTATCCTTCTCAAGGGTGATAAAATGGTGGATTAATCAGATGTTTTGACTCAGAGACGAGTCGCGCTGCTGAGTATCTATTTCCTGAATCCAAGTTCCTAATTAGCATGAGAGTTTTTTTGCAGCCCAGTAAAGATAATCAAAACGATATCTGTTTAAACTGAGAATGCTTTCTCAGTCAACCGTAATTTGATCAGATTTCAGAGAGGATTTTTTGTCCATACTTGCGGAAATGTGAAATAACCAAGCGGTTAAAATTCATGATCTACACTTTTGTGTCATTATTATTGCATCAGCATGGAATTATACTCCTAGTTACTCATAATTATACTCATAATTATTCAATTTATCACTATAGGTCTTCCTGGAAGTTTTATTGGAGGATTTATTAGCATTAATAAATTGTTTTTCTTCATCTCCATATTATGAATTCTTCTCATGTGTGATATGATCTATTATCCATAAAATTATAACAGACCCCAAGTATTGCTGGCTTCTCAGCACGCAAGGGGAGTCTGTCACTCGGTCCAGTATGTGGCCCAACCGTCAGTGTCCGGGGGACTAGCTTAACGCCACCAAAGCTGCTGCGGTCGGAAGGCAGTCCAGCCTCACAGAAGCTGGAAGTGGACGGGACTGGATGTTTTCTCCCAGGCCACTGGCATCTGGAGCCACCGTCTGTCGCTCACAGGAGGTGGAGGCAGCGAACACGCGGCCAGCTGGTCCTTCTGCCTTCAGACAGACCCTGCCAGACACAGTGCCGCTTCCGCATCTCGCTCAGACTAGCTTTCCCCCTTTAACTCTCCTCCTCGGTCCCTTTTCACTAGGCCGTCACTGACCACTGCCCATCCACCATCCCCTCTCTCTCTTTGAATTCTTGGGGCAGCTTCCTGTCTTTCTTTTTTTCTAAAGACTTACTTTTTGGATGTGGACCATATTTAAAGTCTGTGTTGAATTTGTTATGATACTGCTTCTGCTTTACTTTTTGGGTTTTTGGCCACGAGGCATGTGGGATCTTAGCCGCCCCCCACCAATCAGGGATGGAGCCCACACCCTTTTCACGGGAAGGTGAAGTCTTAGCCACTGGACCACAAGGGAAGTCCTGCTTCCTGCCTTTTAATCAGCAGAACTTTATCACAAAGCTTTAGAATGTTTGTAACCTCTGGTGAGTGTTAGCAACTGAATATTCATGTCCTTCCAAATCCACACTTGGCAGCCCTAACCCTCAGTGTGGCTGTTTTTGGAGATGGCGGCTCAGGAAGTAATTAAGGTTTAATGAGGCCATAAGGGTGGTGCCCTGATCCAATAGGGTTAGTGTCTTTAGCAGAAGACACCAGAGGGTCCGTGCACATGACCACAGAGCAAGAAGATCCCATCTACCACCAGAGGGGAGAGCATGCATCAGAAACAGACGCTTGACCTTGGACAGCCAACCTCTGAAACCGTGAGGGAATGAATTCCTGTCATTTAAGGGACCTGGTCTGTGGTGTTCTGGCTGGAGCTGACTGGTACAGTGAGGAACGGGGTAGGACTCACTAGTATTTAGGCTTCCCAGGTGGCTCAGTGGGTGAAGAATCTGTCTGCAGTGCAGGAGACCTGAGTTTGATTACTGGGTCAGGAAGATCCCCTGGAGAAGGGCATGGTAACCCACTCCAGTATTCTTGCCTGGAGAATCCCATGGACAGAGGAGCCTGGAGGGCTGCAGTCCACGGGTCGCAAAGAGTCAGACATGACTGAGTGACTGAGCACACATGCACACTAGTATCTACTCAACTCATGTGCCACGTGCCACGCTGTGATGTACACACACTGCTTTACACTACCGTTGTGCGAAGCATGTTGTTCAATCCTCATAGTACTTCTATGGAGTAAGTTCCATCATTGTCCCCCTTCACAGATAAGACCCCTGAGATGGGGCCTAGTGGCCCGGGCAGCAGCTGGCGGACCAGGCGAGGACCCATGCTGGCCCCTTCCCAGCTTCCACACGTGGGTTTTGCCTGCACATCCTCACAACAGGCTGTACTCCCTGAGATCTGGGCTGCCCAGCTCTTGCATCTGGTTGACCCTGCACCAAGGCAGCCACGGGTGCACAGAATCCCGGGGCCTTGCTGTTGACCACGCCACCCCCTCCACTGGACTGTCATCCGGGGGCCGCCCCTCCCTGGTCTGGGGTTGAAGGGACCTTAAGCAGTCTCCCTCCACGTGACAGGGGTCAACGTGCAGCAGCCCTGCAGCTGGTGCCCCCGTTATGTACTTGGTTCAGAGACTGGAGTCAGGATTGGCTGGGCGCCTGTCAGGGGCCCTGGGCAGTGCTGATGCTGAAGCCGTGTGGTCTAGCAGGGCCCTTGGTCTTGGGACATAACAGCCTGCAGGGGCACAGCCGGTGCGAGTTCACCACAGAGCAAAGACGGCAGGTAGGGTGAGGGGGTGCCCGTGCCAGGATGCTGGGGGCACCTTAACAGGCCTTGAATCTCTCAAGGGTCAGGGCTTCTGCCTTCACTGCCCACTAGCAAGGGCTCAGGCAGGGTGCACCCCACTGAGGGGTCAGCAAGTGCATGGGGGAGGGGCCCAGGGGATGCGGGGTTGACGAGATGTCCTTCCCTCGTGTTCTGACCAACAGAGCATCCTGGGCCTGGTGGCTGTGGGACAGGGCGAGCTTCCAGCTCTGTCCACTCTTCACCTGCCCCACCCCGCTCCCCCTCCCCAAGGGAGGACGAGGGGCCGGAAGCTCTGGCCTGGTCTAGAGAGCCCTCCTGTTGGGTCCAGCTCAGGATCCCTCATCTGTCCCTTGGGAAATTATTCCATAATTCATTTTGCTGCAGGAATAGTATCACTCTGCATTTATTTACATAGCTGCGGGTAAGGAGGTAAATAAAAATAATGAATACCCATTAAACAAAAATACATAATGAGCAACCCCTCCCCTGGCGGTTCCTCGGGGCTCCACTCCTGCGTGGGGGAGGGGCCCGTTTCCCACCCGTGTGGCCTGAGCATCATGGTGGTCTCCAAGGAGGCACCCACCTCAGGTGAGCTGCTGGGGCCTGCTCAGGGGTCCTCGGGGCGCAGGTCAGCTCTGCTGATGGGGTTGAAAGCTCCCCGTCCATCCAGCCCAGCCCAAGGGGCTTGTCCAGCACGGCCCAGGGCACCCGCCCCTGTGGATGGTTCTGGAGAGCAAGCTTCTCACAGCTCCAAGCACAGAACCGGGCAGAGTCTGGGGTTAAGGCGTCGGGCTGGCCGCGGCAATATGGTCAGTGGAGCCCTCGACCCGCCGATCCCTGCCTTCCCTTGCCCGCACAGGTGAGTCTGCAGGATCCGAACCTGGCGACAGCCGGAGCACAGAGAGCCAGAAGCTCTGTGTCCCCCTCTGGTCTGAGCACAGGCACCCACGGCAGGGCGGGTCCTGGGAAGGGAGAAGGTCGGCTTGCCGCCCACAGCTGGTGTGCTCCATGCATCTGCCCCACGTGGCCAGCGGCTGCTGAGCCCCTGGGTTCTGGCGACACAGGGTGGGATCCAGGGGCCTCTGCCCCAAGCATCCCATCCCCGGTCCGTGCAAAAGACCCCTTGTTTTGTATATACTGTCGACGCGTTAACACCGGACTCAGCTGACGCTGCAACTCACGCCTGACCCAAGGGTCGTGCGATCCAGCGCCTCGTGCAGTCGGCCACATTGCCCACCAGGGCCCTCCCCTGCCCCCAGCATCACTTGCTACTTTCCCAGGTGGACGAGCTGGCCAAGGTGCCCCCATCTTGCCTCCCTTCACTCTGGCACAAGGGCCTTGGGGCTTCACCTGCCAAAGCCTCACTCTGGAGTCGTGCCTGCCCCGTGACTGATGGAGACCTAGTCCAGAGCAGAGATGGGGCTGGGTGCCTAACCCCAGTTTATCGTCTCAGCCTCACACTGGGGGAAAGATGCCTTGGACATTTTGGAATCGCAAATGGACAGGCCAGCGGAGTCTAATTGGAGTCGTCGTGGTTTAAATACAAAGCTTTTAATTCATTTCAGACGTGCAGGGTCCGAGAATCACATGAAGATAGAGGCAAATAAACTCAGCTGTGTTGCCAAAAATGGCTCCACCATATTCATTACATGATTAATTTAATACTCGGATTTACAGTTGTCCACCAATTGTGAGTTGCTTTAAAACACATCCCAAATTGAAAATGCATTTCAAATATTGATGCATTATTACAGATCAGGGCAAAGTAATCCCAGCTGCACTTAACAAGCAGAGCGAGCCTCTTAATGGTGGATTTCACCGGATAATGTGCGCAGAGCCCCGTTGATGGCGAGGTACCCGGCCTCCTCCGCGGGGCCTCATCTCCCAGCCTTCAATAAAGAATTTAAAGGGCCAAGAGCTTTACGGGTAGTTGTGGAGAGATGGGTGGCATTCATTACTTCTTACTTAATTTTTCTCCTAAATGTGGAATGTGAGGTGCAGACCACTTTTAAATTACATTCTTACATGATAAACCAGCGGCCCAGAAATACGCGCTCTGTAATTGAATCAAGATGAAAACGTTAATGCAGAAGCGATGACCAGCAGGCAGCTATTTCGGGACGTCGCAGAAGAGGACGGGGAGGGAGCCTCGGGCCCCATTTTCATCCCAGTAACAAATGGGCTAATTTGGGGACAGCGCCCATGACCATTCCTATCCCGGCGTGACGCAGCTTTCAACGCCCCGGCCAGCAGGCTGCTCTGTTTTATCTGCACCTCCAGCAGGACAGCGGTTCTCCAGCACTTGGGGACTCCTGGGCACCGGGAAGGGCCTTGGCCCCCCAACCCTGAACAAGGCATCTCTGAATTCACACCAGGTCCTGTGAGGCGCTGTGACCACCCCTGGAAGGGCTGGCAGGCCACCGGGGATCCTGGGGGGAAACCAGGAGAAAAGCTACATCCTTCTCATAAGACCGGCTCCTGGTGTGCTGGGTAGGAAGATACATGTGTACGTGCTAAGTCGCTCAGTCGTGTCCGACTCTGTGCAACTCTGTAGACCATAGCCCTCGAGGCTCCTCTGTCAACGGTATTCTCCAGCAAGAACACCAGAGTGGGTCGCCATGCCCCCTTCAGGGGATCTTCCTGACCTAGGGATTGAATCCGGGTCTCTTATGTCTCCTTCATTGGCAGGCGAGTTCTTGACCATTAGCACCACCTGGGAAGCCTGGAGAGAGAGATATATATTTACACTTATATATAAAATACACATATTGGCTATAATTATCTGGATTTCTACTGTAAATTTTACTGAGGTTTCTTGTACTAGATGGGAGACCTCTGAGGTAAAATGGTAATATTTCTCAACTCATAGAATATGGCGGGTTCAAGGTGGAAAGGCTGTTTTATGAAACTGAAGACCAAGAAGGAATCAGACACAGGTGATTAAACTTCCCTCTGGGGTTCAGAGTATCCTACGTCCTATCGGCTGGTGTTTACTAAGCTGAGCACAGCCGTGGAACGGAAGTCCTAAGACCCCCGGCCGAACCAGGGGAGCCTGCGGATGTGCTGGGGTCTCCACTGAACCCCCAAGGCTGTGATGAGATGCAGCGAAGGCCTGTCTGCCCTGGGGCTGGGCTGCCAGGCAGGTGGGCTGTTCCTGTCCCAGCCACGGCCCTGCCCCTCTCTGGGGGCTCAAACCCCCGGACAGCGTGCCCACAGAGGGTCCCAGAGATTCAGTAAATGACCCATGGACATTCCAGAGGGCAGGTCCTGGGCGGTGAGCCCTGGACCCTGAGGCCTCACAGACACACCCAGATGTCCCGGCTCTCCCCAGAGCCATCAAGCTGACGCGTGAGATTAACCATCACCGCCCCCGACCCCAACACACACGGCGAGGGCACAGGAAGGCAGGGCCAGAGCCGGGGTCCCTTCCTCTGAGTGTATTTGGGGCAGCTGTGTGGCCTTCGTAGGGTCGCCCCTTGCCAAGCATCAGCGTCCCTGGAGTAGAGGGTTTTCCAGACTTGGAGCAGGGGGACGAAGTTCCAGAGGCTCAGAGAGGGAGGCTGAGAGGCCATCGGTCGATCACGGGCTGGAGGATGAACCGGGTATCTCCCGGGGCCTACCTGCGGCTGCAGGAGCTGGATTTGGCCAACAGCCTAGGGTGTGGAGGAGGATTCCTTCCAGACAAGGACCGGCCCCGACACCCGCATTTCCACCCTGTGAGACTGCGTGGAGAAGGCGCTTCGGCTGCCAGACCCTGACCTGGTAGCTGATGATTTTCAGGGGCTTGTTTGTGGCGGTGGAAGCCAATGCCCTCTGCCTCCCCTTGGTGCTGGAGAGGGAGCCGGGCGTGGGCACAGTGGGCAGGAAGGCTCCGGAAGGTTCCAGCAGGATCCCCAGAGGCCCCGCCTGGAGAGTGTGGCTGGGAAGGGGCTCAGGGGTCTGAGGCCCGTCCTCACTTCCTGTGTCCCCTTTCCCAGAGACCAGGCGTGGCCGGACTGCCCCTGGACCTCACACCATGCAGTGGCCTCCTCGGGGGTGGCAGAAAGGGCAGCTGGGTCCCTGAGGGGGCCTCTGAGAGGCTGGCCCAGGCACACCGACTGCCGCTCCGAAGGGGGATGAAGGTGATGTTCATGATGTGTGGGGACCCCCGGAGCTCCCCAGCTGTGCAGCAGGCCAGCTGTGGGGATGGGGCCAGGCCGCCCCCTGGGTCCTTGTCATCCGCAGGCCTGTCCTAGCCCATGTTGAGAGCTCTCCCTGTGGGGACCGGGTCGGGCTGGCGGGTCCAGGGTGGAGGGCCCACCCTGCCCGGGGAGCGTGTGGGGAGCCTGTCTGCCGACCGGCCAGGCTGAGCAGGAGGAGCTCACCACTTGGGCCCCAACAGCCCCCAACAGGGCTGGGCCGCAAGAGCCTGGCTACCCGGGTGCCCTGACAGGACCCAGCTGGGGGCCGGCACCCCCGAGGGGCCTTGCCAGCATTCTAGTGTGATGCAGGGAGGCTGGGAGGGAAGGTGCCCAGAGGGGAAGGTGCGGGGAGGGCAGAGCGCGCTCCATGGAGACCCCGCAGGCCCGTCTGTGCAGAAGCCTGTGAGCAGCCCTGCGTCTCCTTCTCATTCCTGCCCCCTCCATGTTCACGCGTTAGAGTCCTAAGGCCCCACCTCAGGAGGTGACTGTGTTTAAAGACAGGGGCTGTAAAGAGGTGCTGGGGTAGAATGAGGTCACTAAAATGAGAACTGTGAGAGGATAGATTTCTTTTGTTCAACCTGCCCAGTTTGTGGGACTTTGTTAAGACAACCCCAGAAAACTGGTACGACGGCATCTGGCTCAGATGATAAAGAGTCTGCCTACAATGCAGGAGACCCAGGTTCCTGGGTCAGGAGGATCCTCTGGAGAAGGAAATGGTAACCCACTCCAGTATTCTTCCCTGGAGTATCCCAAAGGCAGAGAAGCCTGGCGGGCTACAGTCCATGGGGTCACAAAGAACTGAGCATCTGAGCGCCTAAAAGAAAACCAAAAGCAGTCAAATGAGCAAGGATGCAAAACGCACGGATTTATAAATCACTGAATTCCACTTCAAGCGTCCCTGCACGCTGCGGGGACTGGGCGGGGGACGTCAAAGCATCGCTGTGGAGCAGTGAGGTGTCATGGTGATTTGGTGCTGTTTGCCCTTTGGATGTGTGATTTCCCTCCCTTTCATCGAGGTTCTCACATTTTCACAGATGTGGTGAGATGCCTGCCCCATTGCCTCTCACTTCGCTCCTCATTTAAGTCAAAGTTTAGTCTCATCTGCAGATAAGCCCTGTTAAAGGCAATTAGCATAGCAATTCATTACAGAAGCAGATATGGATACATTACACATATAGATACAGCTGTAGATACTTATATCGGAGACGGCAATGGCACCCCACTCCAGTATTCTTGCCTGGAAAATCCCATGGGCGGAGGAGCCTGGTACGCTGCAGTCCATGGGGTCGCTAAGAGTCAGACACGACTGAGTGACTTCACTTTGACTTTTCACTTTCATGCATTGGAGAAGGAAATGGCAACACACTCCAGTGTTCTTGCCTGGAGAATCCCAGGGACAGGGGAGCCTGGTGGGCTGCCGTCTATGGGGTCGCACAGAGTTGGACATGACTGAAGCGACTTAGTAGTAGTAGTAGATACTTATATAGACACAGCACAGATACAGACATAGATACTACAGATACAGATACATCACAGATGCAACAGGTCAAACCCCAGCGTCTGGAGGGTCCCTGACACGCAGTGTCTTCTCTGGGGTGTGCACGTGTGTTTAATCAGAGAAGCTAAGAGTGGCTTCACTTGTCACACAGTCATTATAACATTAAGAACTGAATCCTTTGCAGGTTTTAAAATTCATGAAGTCCTCTGCATTTGCAGTCCCTGAGTGGGAATTGGCAGGGGAGTGGAAGAGTCCAGAAGAGTGGGGCAGAAAGCGCTGGACTTTCTAGGGCCTGACACTGGCCTTGGTCCCCACCCACCGGGACTGTGAAGAGCCTCTCCCGGGCTGGGCAGCCTCCGCTTCTGCTGGACGAGCAGGGCTGGCGCGTGGGTGACGCTTGCTGTGAGGTGCGGCCCTGGGTGGAGGCTCTCACAGGGCCCCAGGCCTGGGGAGCCCAGGATGTCGTCTGTATTGGTCAGCTTCCCCGAGACACAGGACCAGTGGGATGTGGATGCAGAGGCAGGTGTGGTTACAGATAGAGACCCAGATACAGTCAGAGCTATATAGATGTAGACACAGTTTTAGATACAGGTATGCATACAGATGTAGAGACAGAGACGGACAGAGACACACACAGAGTCAGACAGGCGTCCCTGGTGGCTCAGCGGTGAACAGCCCGCCTGCAGTGCAGGAGATGCGAGACTCAAGTTCGATCCCAGGGTCGGGAAGGTCCCCTGGAGGCGGCCATAGGTAACACACTGCAGCATTCTTGCCTGGAGAGTCCCCATGGACAGAGAAGCCTGATGGGCTACAGTCCATGGGGTTACAAAGAGTCAGACATGACTTGATAACTCAGCACAGCACAGGAGCACACACACATAGCTGCAGATATAGACATAGCACAGATACAGATACAGATATGGATACATCACAGATGCAGGTAAGGATAGGGATACATCACAGATATAGACATAGCTGTAGATACTTATGTAGACATAGCACAGATACAGATATAGATACTACAGATATGGATACATCACAGATGCAGATATGGACATGGACACATTACAGATATAGACATAGCTGTAGATACTTATATAGACATAGTACAGATACAGATAAAGACACACGTACAGATACGGACACATTACAGATATAGATACAGATGCAGTTACAGATATAGAAGTAGCTGTGGATACAGATATAGACATAGACACAGACATAGTTATAAATGCAGTTATATATACACTTACATATACATGTATATTTATTGTAGGAATTGCCTCAAACCATCACGGAGGCTGAGAAGCTCTGGCACCTGCCCTCTTTCGGTGGAGACCACGCACAGTCAGAGGTGTGGCCCCAGACCCGCGGCAGGCGAGGACCCCTGTCCTGGCTCCGACAGTCAGGTCGAGAGCGCCCACTCCCTTCCTCCACGCATGCCCTGTTCCATTCAGTGGGTTGGAGGAACTCCTCCCAGCACACACGCACGCACACACACACACTGACTCATGCACACACATGTACACACCGAGGACACAGATGCACACACACACAAGCACACTCAGGGCTGAGGCTTAACTACACATCTGGGCACCTCGTGACCCACACAAGTCCACACACAAGATGAACCGACACAGCACTGGGCCCCAGGAGGAGGGCCTGAAGAGCCGGCTCAGCGCCAGCCTTGCCCGCCAACCTCCCTTGCTTGCCCCCTCCTCCTGGAGCTGCCCCCTCCCCGGGCCTGGGGGAGAGAGACGGGCTGAAGGGGCGCTGAGGGTGCTCTGAGACCCCTCCCCCTCCCTCCCACACAAGTGCACGAATAAGGCCAGCCCAGCACGTGCTCCCCAAAGTGGAGGGGAGCCCGAGGAGCTGTCCCTGCCACATCCACAGGAAATGGCCCTTCACCACACACACCGTCCTCCGCCTCGCTCTCCAAACCCTGCCCTCAGGGTCGTGGAGCCAGAGCCCCCGCTGTGTGGCATGGTGGGGGCAGAGGTGAGAGTGGTGGCTGGGTCTCGGGGAGGACCTGATGGGGTTGACAGGTCGGTGGGGAAGATGCAGACCAGGCACCCCTGGGCAGGCTGGGGTCGGAGGAGACTGGGAGTCTGGGGCATTGACGGCCAGGCTGACCAGGTCAATAACAGGGGACACTTACTTCATTTAAGCCTATTCCTTTTTTATAGATTAAAGCGTTCTGTCTGCTCACTCCGATCTTGGTTTTGCTGTTGAAATTGATGCTGCTTCTGGTAATTCAGGTGTGGGATCCATTTCTCATTTCACATTTCCCAGTGTTCACACCCTCTGACAGCTTCCCTCCCGCAGAGCGTTTGGGGGAGCGAAGCCCTGCAGTGAGTAAAGAAACCCGGAGCTCACCGTCCTGGCTGGGGCAGCAGCACAGGGTTGCGGGTCCAGATTGCCCTCTGAAGGACGTACTCTGCTTCCAGACTCATTCCTGGGACCACCCTCAGGGTTGCATACAATGCACATTTTGTACACAAATGTACTTGTGTATCTTTTTTGCGAGGATGATGCTGTTAGCAGAAGACGGCTGTGAACAGGCAGTGGCAGGACTGGATGGCCTCCCAGAACCTCCGATCCAGACCCGGGGACTGTGCCAGGACCTCTGACCCCGAGGCCCTCCTGTCCACCTCTGGCTCCTCCCTCGGCTGGGCTCCTCCCCTCTCGTCCAGTATGTGCCTGCCGTTGGCCTCGCTTTGACTCTCGCAGGGGAATTACAGGACATCCCTCTCCATCCCCCAGGTCTCAACTCACTTGTTTTGGGATTTGAAGTATGGAGAACTACAAACTTCCCATGGAATGCCGAGAGGAAGCACCATTCCTAGGTCTCCAGGCACCTCTGGGCCTCTTGGCTCTGAAGGGGAAGTCTCTACGCCAGTGGAAATGTCCTGGCGTCCACTTACCACACTCACGGGATGCTGCCCCCCACGGGGCTGGCTCCCTCCCCCTACACAGAGCTGGCTCCCCTCCCCCCGCAGGGCTGGCCCCCCTCCCCCGACGGGGCTGGCCCCCCTCCCCCCACAGGGCTGGCTCTCCTGCCCCCGCAGGGCAGGCTCCCTTCCCTCCCCCCGCGGGGCCAGCCCCCTCCCCCGAGCCGCACTCACGCTGCCTCCAGTTGAGAATCTTGCTGCTTGGCGGCCATGTCATTGCCATCCCTGGACTCCCAGCTTTCCTGAGGTGCTCCGTGTTCCCCCACATTCCCCATCCACCTCGCGCCAACCGTTCAACATCCCACCTTTACAAAGCATTGCGTTTCTCAGAGCAAAGGCAGACGCCTGGATGCAGGAACTTGCCCGGCTCCCTGGCGGGGCTGGGGGAGGGGGGTGGCAAGGAGACCCCAGTGCCTGGACGCATCCCGATAACTCTCCTCGGACCCCTGCCTCTCTCTATCCAGGGGAACCCGAGAAGTCCCCTCCTCCCCACCAGGAAGCCTGAGGAGTTCCCGAGGGCTTGTTGTTCAGTTTTGTCCGACTCTGTGACCGTTTGGACTGTAGCCCGCCAGGCTCCTCTGTCCATGGGATTTCCCAGGCAAGAAGACTGGAGTGGGTCGCCCATGCGCTTCTCCAGGGGAACTTCCTGACCCAGGGATGGAACCCATGTCTCTCGGGTCTCCTGCGTCGGCAGGGGGGTTCAGTACCACTAGCACCCCCTGGGAAGCCCGAAGGGCTAAGCTTCTGTTACTGGCTCAGCAGACCCGCTGGCCTGGCCTGCCCGGGGATCCAGAGACCCCAGTAAGTGTGAAGCCTGGTGTGTGAGCCCCATTGTTGAGAGACACGCTGTTTACAGACAGTGCCTGGTGGAGGAGAGGACGCTCGGGTGGTCCTGCTGAACTGTCATTATTCCACCTGGTCCACGGGAATGAATGCTGAGCAGAGACAGACTGGAGGGGACGGCGATCTCAGGGTCTGAGTCGAGGCGACCCCAGCACACCATCCGCGTCACCCACCACATGTAGTCTGCACTGACTGTGCCTTTCACACACTGGGTGAGACGGGAGTGGTGAGTCAGCCCACACCAGCCCCACCCCCCGCCCTGGCTTTTATTTGTAAAATGATTAAGACGGAACCAGATCCTGACCTTCCTGGTCTCAGGAGGTGGTGGGCAGGCCTGGGCGAGCCAGGCGGGTTCATCCCCTGCAGGACGCCCAGCTCTGCTCTCACTCTGTTCATGCGGGTTCCTGGAGGAGGACGCCTTCAGACACCGTGATGCCGGCCAGTGAGAGTGATGGAGGGGCTTCTGTGTTCTCCGCACAGCAGCCGGCTTCCGGGGCCCTGGGTGCAGACCCGGAGGAGGAGACACAGCCTCTGTGTCCACATCATCGGCTCCGAAGTTGCTGACACAGCTGACCATGTGGGACGCAGTGGCTCTGACCTTGTCCACAGGGATACTTGGACCCCCCGCCCTGTCCTCCCAGGTCTCCTCCAGCTCCTGGTGGCTTCTCCCCGGTTCCTCCCACTGACATGTTTCCAGCATCACCTCCTGCAGCCAGGGTCCCTCGGAGCAGCCTTTGGGAAACACCGCCAGGCCCTGAACTTGCCCGCACACGGCACCTCACTGAAAGCCTGCGGGCCCTTTCCGTGTCCAGCAAGAGCGCAGGACGGCGGGGAGAGGGCAGTGTTGGGGCTCTTGTCCCCTGGATCCAAATCACGACTCCAGGCACCTGGCCTGTCTCTCTCTCTTTTTCAAAATTTATTTACTTTTGGCTGTGTTGGGTCTTGGTTGCCGTGCATGGGCCTTTTTCTAGCTGTAGAGAGCGGGAGCTCTTTCTAGCTGCGGTCTAGTCTCCTCTTTGCAGTGGCTTCTCTTGTGATGGAGCAGGGGCTCCAGGGTGTGTGGGCTTCAGCGGTTGTGGCTTCTGGGTAGTAGAGAACTGGCTCAATACTTGTGGCCCATGGGCTTTGCAGCCCCTAGGCAAGTGAGATCTTCCCAAATCAGGGATTTAGTCCATCTGTCCTGCATTGGCCGGCGAATTCTTCACCACTGAGCCATCAGGGAAGCCCCCTCTCTCTCTTGGTCTCTCCTGAGTTGCCAGGTGTGAGTGGGTCTGCTGCTCTGCCTGTGTGAGCAACGGCTGACGGTCACCTGCCTGGAGCCTGGGCGTCACCCGTGAGCAGCTGGGCACGGTGGGCAAGCCCCTGAGGGCTGTGTTCCAGCTTCTGTGGGTCACAAAGGGTGACGTTTTAAGGACAGCTTTGACGGGCATGTCCTCCAGTGAGGAACCCTGGCCCTGGAGCCTTGCCCAGCGCTGACCGTTGTGCTGGCCAGCTGCTCCCCTGAGCTGCCTGAGGAGGGTGGATGGTGAAGTTCTGCGTGTTAGGACAGCACCTGGCCTCTCATAAATGCCCCTCAGAGCTGCTAGAACTGACTGGGAGCTGACAATTTTCTGGCAAAAAGTTCCTGCCACTCTAGAGGTTTTTCTCAACTGGGGCAGCCAGTCAACCCACAGACAGTGGTTTATTTGTCCCAGTTCACCTCCCTCAAGTTGTTCTGCCTCCAGTCCAGCCTGTGCCCCAAATCTACCTTCTAAGCCACCAGGAGTTGGGGTGGCTTCCCCCGAGGAGGAGGGAGAGGCAGGTTCCTCCAAGCTGGGCGCTTGGCCCTGATGTCTCCTCACAACCCCGCCTGGCACCAAACAGTGGCTGGTAGGGGGCTCCCAGGTAGCTGAGCACTGGAGGTCAGTTGACCAGTCTCCAACTCAGACATCATCTCACCTTCTATATGAGTGATTTTGAAGGAATGACTTTCATTCACATTAGGGAACTGAGTGCTTTTCTGAGAAGGTGTTAGATGCTGAGGCTTTTCCAGAATAAGCAAAATGGGAGGCACAGCCTGGCGTTTCTGGGTGGCTCTGGAGCTGAGCATCCCTCCTGGACTGCTGGTCGGTGGCGAGGTGGGAGAAAGCAGGGGGCTTGGTCGATGAGGGCTTGCCTCGGTGTCCGTGTCGTCACACGAGACTTGGAAAGTGTGAGGTAAACCCTGCTGGGTTTCCTGAGTAGAGAGAGGACGGAAACATCCTCAGGCCTCTGTGTCACTCTGTCCCAACCACCCACCCGTGGACAGCCTGATCCCGAGGAAGATGCACTCAAGCTGGTTTCCCCGAGGCCCGGACCTTCCTCCTTCCACCATCGCTGGCACCATGTGGACTCATAGAAGAGTGGGTGCTGCAAGGGGACTGGAAGTGGGAACTGACTGGTCTGGGTCCATGGAAGTCCCGAAGCGGAGCTGGGGGCCAGCTGCTCTCTCCCTCACAGCACGTTGTTCAGATCCTGGCTCTGTTGACCCAGTCTCTCTCCAGATGGAAGCACCCCGACCTCTAATTGGGAGCCCCTCCCACTCCCAGCTGGACCCCAAGCTGGGCTTGGGGGCTAGGATCCCACCTCCCTGACCCTCCATCAGAGAAACCTTGCCCGCTGTGTTCAGCTGGGGTCTCACATTTTGATGATGGATTTGCAAGGTTTGCAGTAAACAGAATGATAAGACTGTGTATTTGAATAAAAATAAAGTCATGACATCTTGGTTCTTCATAAATAAAGTCAGTATTCACATAACTGAATTTGTCCTTTTAACATCTCAGGGTGAAGGGCCTGTGGGGTCCCTGTGGACTGAGCTCCAAGAGGGAGGCAAGTGCACAGAACTCGTCACAACTCCCTCCCGGTGACAAACGCAGGACAGAAGGACATGATGTCCCAGAAGACAGCACTGTCCGCCCCCACTGCCCCCACTGCCTCCACTGCCTTTGTGAAGCAACAAGCTGCGGAGAGCCCTGGGCTTCCGGGTGGTCCAGCCCTGCAGGGGACACTGTCTGGCTGTGTGTGGACACTGGGGTCGGCTGGACATTGCTGTGCTCCTGGTTACTACCCTAACCCAGGTGCCTTATGGTCCTTGACAAAGAGGCTGGGAAGGGTGAGTCTCCACCTCATAGTTGACAAAGAGAGCATGGGAGAGAAGGTGCGAGAAAAGAAGGCCTGATGTGGGGCTGGGACAGTGGAGGAGGGCCGGTGAAGAAAATTCACACAACTCAGCTGGAGACCACAGCATCTGCACACCATGCCCATTGCTTTTCATGTATAAAATACAATGGCACGTGTTTAAATTTTATACAATTCATTAAAGCAAAGGTGGGAAGTGCTTTCTGATAATTAAAATTCAGACAAGCCCATTCTCGGATTTGAGGCCATGAATAAAAGTGACACTTTGCCGATTGCACCTTGCTAGGTCACCATTTACCCTCAGCCAACAACACCTCTCAGGTAATTGATTGCTCTTTGCCGGGGGAAAACAAATCCAGGATGAGCCAATTTTATTGCTACTTATTACGCTTCACTTTAACATGGAAATTGGGGCTCCAAATGAGACAAGTTAACCCAGAGCTGGTGGAAATAAACAGAATCGTTTTAGAAGACAGGGTCCAGGTTTGCTGAGACCCACTCTGGGCAGGGGCGGTCCTTGTATCTCAGCCCCCTGTTCTCACAACAGAGGGAGGGAGCTGTCCATCCCCGCAGTGCTGAAGGGCTGGGCAGCTCTACCTCTGCCTGGGCCCCACCCCCTCCAGGGGACCTCGCTTCTTTGCCTCAGCTGACCCCTACCCCGACCTCGCCTGATGTGGTCAGAAGGGTCAGACCTTGGCTCTCCTTGGGCTGCTGACCCTGAGGAGATCTGAGTGGGCAGCTGGATACACCGGGTCCTCGGAAGGGTGAGCCCAATCTCCATCCATTTTTCTGCCCATGGCATCTAGCTGCCATCCTGGCCCCACCTGCTCTCACCTCTGGGCTTGGAAGAGCAGAGACTTGGTGGTGGGCTTTGAGGACAGTCCTTGGCCTGCCCCTCGCCTGGCCTGAGCCTCGCGGGGATGAGGGGCTCATCTCAGGGTGCAGGTGGGAGGGTCCTGGCACCCAGAGCTCCTCACTCAGGAACAGGGTGGGGCTCCCACTCCAAGCTGCTGCTGTCCCACCTGGGGCGGAGCAAACTGCCTTTCACAAAGCAACCGAGCACGAAGCCACAGGGCCACAAAGCCAGTGTGGAGTCTGGAGGTGACCAGCGCGGCTGAGGGAACAGAGTGGACTCTCCTTCTGAGCCAGGGGCCGAGGAAGGACTCAGCTGCAGGTAAGGGACAGCTGAGCAGAGGCTAGGAGGATGGTGGCGGGTGCTCCAGGCAGAGAGAAGAGCGAAGGCAGAGCTTGCCCGGAGCATTTGGGGGACAGTAACGAGGTCCCCGCACCCTGGGGTTCAGTTGCACTCACTGAAAGAATGCTGTGCCAAACAGTTATTTCACACAGCTTGTAAGAAGCATCTCTATATATCTAGTGTGGGAACAAGTCCTTACCTGCAGACAGAAAGGCTTGCAATCCACTTGCTGTTAGGGCACTAACAACTCTGGGAAGCTGCTAAGTAGCCCTGGAAACACCAGAGTTACCGATCTGTTAAGTGATTCCCTACATTCACCTCATACTGGGCATAAGTTCCATTCTGTGAAAGAACATTGCCATGGATTCGCCTTGCAAGTAGCTTGTTTAAAACCTCTCATTGTTTGTATGGAAACCGTTTCAGTGTAAGCATTTCTAAAAGGCTTTTTCTTCCATTCATAGATACAACAGTGAACTGAGAGCAGCTTCAAAGCAGCTTCTAGAAACTCGAGTGTGGCAGGTCTGTGTGTGCTGTACACGCCACACACTGAATCGAGGGGTGAGTGGGGCTTCAGAGCACAGCGAGCGCGATGCAGACCCGAGGCAGAGAAACCAGAGAGAGCTGAGTGAGAAGTCCAGGCCGGCCATCAGGGTCCTGGGCTTCCTGCACAGACTGCGTCTTTCACGTCAAGTGAGATGAGAGCCTCTGGAGGGTTCTGAGCTAAGAACTGGGCTTAAACGTTGTGTTCAAGACAGGCTTCAGGTGCGGGGGGCAGAGTTAGGAATCCAGGAGGGGAGCAAGTCCATTGGTTCAGGAAGAGGTGATGGCTTGACCAGGTGATCCTCAGAGGGGTTTGAGATGTGCTTGGATTCCAGATGTACATCTAAGGCAGAGCCAAGCAGAGCCGGCTGATGGATCAGATGTGGAGGGTGTGTGTGTGTGTATGTGTGTGTGTGTGTGAGAAAGAGAGACGGAGACAGAGACAGAGACGGGGGAGGGAGAGAGGGGCACCAAGAATGCTCCAAGCCTTTCCCCTGAGAACCTGGAAGGGCTGTAGCTGAAAGAGTGATGAATTAGGTGATGAATTAGACTCTGTAGGGGCAGTTTGATGGTGGAAAGTGGGCAGTGGGCCTTGAGACTCTGAAATTTAGTTTTCAACATTTTTTAAGGAGAGAACCCAGCAGAGATGCTTACACATCGTTTAGAGAACCACCCAGATTTGAGGGGAGCAGCTGGGCTGGACACATGCATGGAGGGTTATGGGCCCAGCAGGTACGATACGTAAAGCTGCGAGATGGGTCAGGTCCCTAGGGAGTGGCTGGGTGGGCAGAGAGAAGGCCTGTCCCATCCCTGGTCCACACCGTCAGCAGGCTGAAGTCCAGGCCTGAGGGTGATGGCGCCTGACTCCCATCGTAAGAACCTTTGGCTTCACCATTCCTTCCCAGATTGTCCACTCCAGAGACATCTAGGGCCAATTAACATGTAGGTACATGAGCAGATTGAACCAGGACTTCACAGATGTGGCCTGGGAATCTGAATTCTTTTAAAAAAGCCCCCGTTCCCATCCCCTTGTCCCTGTTGGATGCTGTACAGATCACAGTTTGAGAAGCACCCCTCTCGAGGCAGGGCAGACTATCGAGGCTGGCAGCTCCTTGGAGCCCTGCCCCCCCAGGGCATCTGGACAACCACCCCTTTTGCACTGAAGTGACAGCCCCTCAGATCAGAAAGACACTTTCCCACCACTTTACCCAGCTTCTCAGAATCCCCCAGGAGCATTGGAGGAAGTACTCAGGTTCCATCACAGGAGTAGACAGGTGGGGTCTGCTAATCTAGACTGGAGGCGCAGGCGGGGTGAGGGTTGCACACAGCAAGGACGGGAGAGCTGCTCTCAGGCATCAGCCTGCTCCCCAAGGAGGATGCAGAGGAAGCATCTCATCTGAGATGACGAGTGTATTTTGGTGGGGAGGGTGAATTTGAGCCCAAAGCGCATTCCCTCGGCTGTAGCTTCAACCCTGAAGTTCCAGCCTGAGATTCATGCCTTTGATGATGTCTTTTCTTCTGTGTTGGGAAGGAAAGCTCTCCAGAGGAACAAAACAACCATCTTCATAGGTGTTTTTTTTTTTTTTTAAGTAACACCTTTATAGACATACAATTCACATAGCATACAATTCACCCATTCAAACTACAAAGTTCAAAGTTTTTGGTCCATTCACAGCTATACAACCATCACTACAATCAATTCTGAACGTTTCAATCATCCTAAAAAGAAACCTCACAGCCACGAGCAAGCACTCTCCGTTCTACCAAGCCTCCTCCCAGATGGAGATCACTAATCTGCATTCTGCCTGTCTACACATTTCACATAAACGCAATTATGTTATGTGGCCTTTCGTGGTTGACTTCTTTCACAAAGGATGAGGTTTGAAGGTTCCTTGAGGCCGCAGTGTGCATCAGCGTATCATTTCTATTTATATAGCCGAATAATAGCCTGTTGTATGGATATACTGCATCTTATTTATTTGTTCAGTAATTGATGGACATTTTCCCTCTCTGGGGCTATTGTAAATAATGTTGCTATGAACATTTGTCTGCAAGTTTTCATTTCTCTTGAGTAGGGACCCAGGAGTCGAGATGTGGTCAGATGGTATTATGATGCTTAACGTTTAGAGGAAACTCTAGAGTAGCTACATTTTACATTTTCATCCCTGTTTATTTTCATCAACAAGGCCTGAGGCTTGCAATTTCCCCACAACCTCACCGACACTTGCTATTATCTATCTTTTTATTGCAGTCATCCTGGTGGGTGTGAAGCTGTATCTCACTGTGTTTTGATTTGCATTTCCCTGATAACTAATGGTACCCAGTACATTTTCATGTGCTTATTGGCCACTTAGATGTCTTTTATGGAGAAGTGTCTATTCAAATACTTGGCCTATTTAAATTTGTGTTGTCTTTTTGTTCTTGAGTTTTAAGAGTCTTTTTTATATTCTAGCAAAAATCTCTTACTATATATGTAACCTAGAAAAAATTCTCCTAATCTGAGGATTGGCTTTTACTTTCTTGATGGTGTTTTTGAAGCACAAAAGTTTTAAATTTTGATTATCTTTTTTTTTCCTTTTGATTTGTTTTGCTTCTTATGCTTTGTGTGTATTATCTAAGAAACTGTTGCCTGACCTAACTGAGCTCACAAAAATTTATGCTTATATTCTTTTCTAAGAGCTTTATAGTTTTGACACTAAATTTAACTATTAGCTCCATTTTGAGTTAATTTTTTTTATATCATGTAAGGTAGGGTGCAAATTACTTCATTTGGGTCATTTATTGAAAAGATTATTTCTCGCACTGAATTGTCTTGGCACCCATGTCAAAATTCAACCGATCAGAAAAGCTTATTTTCTGGGTTCTATTTTATTTTATTCAACTCTATTTTATTCTGTCCCAACCGGTTTCACTGAACTGTCTGTCCTTATGTAAACACTACACCACACTGTCTTAATTGCAGTGGACGAGCAGTAAGTTGTAAAAATCAGGAAGTATAAGTTGTCCAATTGAGTTCTTTTTCATGATTATTTGACTGTTCTTGAATTTCTATATGAATTTTAGGATCAGCATATGGGCTTCCCTGGTGGCTCAGCTGGTAAAGAATCCACCTGAAATGTGGGAGACCTGGGTTCCATCCCTGGGTTGGGAAGATCCCCTGGAGAAGGGAAAGGGTTCCCACTCCAGTATTCTGACCTGGAGAATTCCATGGAGTGTATAGTCCATGGGGTCACAAAGAGTCATACATGACTGAGCGACTTTCACAAATTCCTACAAAGAAGTCAGCTGAGAGTTTTGTTAGGAATTGCATTAAATCTGTATACCAGTTTGGCAAGTATTGCCATCTTAATGCTTGTATATCTTCTGATCCATGATCATGGGGCATCTTTCTATTTATTTGGGTGTTTGATTTTTTTTCAACACTATTTTTTTAGTTTTAAATATATGTTTTGAATTTCTCTTGCTAGCTTTATTCCTATGTATTTTATTATTTTCATAGTACTGTATAGAGCTGTTTTTTAATTTCAACTTTAGATTGTTCACAAGTGTATAGAAATATAATTTATTGTCATATTGATCTTGTGTCCTAGAACTTGCTGAATTTGCTTTGTTAGTTCTAATAACTATAATAACTTCATGGGTTCCTTAGAATTTTTTATACACAGTGTCATGATATCTGCAAATAGAGATAGATTATTCTTCCCTTCCAGTCTTCAGACCTTGTATTTATTTTTCTAGCCTAATTTCCCTGGGTAGAACCTCCAGCACATAACTAAACAGTCGGATGGCAATGGACATTCTTATCTTATTTCTGAACTTAAGGGAAAAACATCCAGTCTTTCACCATTTAGTGCGATGTTAGCTGTGAGTTTTCCCATAACTTCCCTTCATCAGGCTGAGGAAGTGCCTTTTATTCCTAGTGTGCTGTAATCTTTTATTTTACCATGAAGTGTTGTTGAGCTTTCTTATACACATTTTTTAATATATATTAAAGGTATCATGAGGTTTCTGTTTTTCATCTTATTGATCAGTTCAGTTCAGTTGCTCAGTCGTGTCCGACTTTGTGACCCCATGGACTGCAGCACATCAGGCCTCCCTGATCATCACCAACTCCTGGAGTTCACTCAAACTCATGTCCATTGAGTCGGTGATGCCATCCAACCATATCAACCTCTGTCGTCCCCTTCTCCTCCCGCCTTCAACCATTCCCAGCATCAGGGTCTTTTCAAATGAGTCAGCTCTTCCCATCAGGTGGCCAAAGTATTGGAGTTTCAACTTTAACATCAGTCCTTCCAATGAATATTCAGGACTGATTTCCTTTAGGATGGACTGGTTGGATCTCCTTGCAGTCCAAGACACCCCCAAGAGGCTTCTCCAACACCACAGTTCAAAAACATCAATTCTGTGGCGCTCAGCTTTCTTTATAAGTCCAACTCTCACATCCATACATTACTACTGGAAAAACCATAGACTTGAGTGGATGGATGTTTGTTGGCAAAGTAATGTCTCTACTTTGTAATATGCTATCTAGGTCGGACATAACTTTTCTTCCAAGGAGTAAGTGTCTTTTAATTTCATGGCTGCAGTCACCATCTGCAGTGATTTTGGAGCCCAAGAAAATAAAGTCAGCCACTGTTTCCATGTTTCCCCATCTATTTGCCATGAACTGATGGGACCAGATGCCATAATCTTAGTTTTCTGAATGTTGAGTTTTAAGCCAACTTTTTCACTCTCCTCTTTCACTTTCATCAAGAGGCTCTTTAGTTCCTCTTCACTTTCTGCAGTAAGGGTGCTGCCATCTGCATATCTGAGGTTACTGATACTTCTCCCAGCAATCTTGATTCCAGCTTGTGCTTCATCCCGCCCAGCGTTTCTCATGATGATCTTATTGATACAGTACATTATATTAACTTGTATTTGGGTGTTCAAACAGCCTTGCATTTTCAGGAACCCTTTTTGTATGCTGCTTTGTTCAGTCTGCTGGTATTTTGTTGAGGGTTTTTACATGTGTGTTCAAAAGGAATGTCTGTAGTTTCTGGTGATGTCTTTGGTACCAAAGTGATACAGGCCTCCTGGGAAGACTTGGGATGTCTCCTCTTGTACCTTTTAAAAGAACCTGTGAAGAACCTGTATTAATTGTTCTTAAAATACTTAATAGAATTGACCAGTGAAGACATCTGGTCTACCAAGTTTCTTTCTTTGAAGTTTTTTTTTTTTTTTTCTCCTCCTAAAAAAGACCTTTTAATTGTGGTAAAATACACATAACAAGTAATGCTCAAAATTCTCCAAGCCAGGCTTCTGAACAGTTCCAGATGTTCAACCTGGTTTTAGAAAAGGCAGAGGAACCAGAGATCAAATTTCCAACATTCACTGGATCATCAAAAAAGGAAGAGAGTTCCAGAAAAACCTCTATTTCTGCTTTATTGACTATGCCAAAGCCTTTGACTGTGTGGATCACAATAAACTGTGGAAAATTCTGAAAGAGATGGGCATACCAGACCACCTGAACTGCCTCTTGAGAAACCTATATGCAGGTCAGGAAGCAACAGCTAGAACTGGACATGGAACAGACAGGTTCCAAATAGGAAAAGGAGTACATCAAGGCTGTATATTGTCACCCTGCTTATTTAACTTCTATGCAGAGTACATCATGAGAAACACTGGGCTGGAAGAAGCACAAGCTGGAATCAAGATTGCTGGGAGAAATATTAATAACCTCAGATATATAGATGACACCAGCCTTATGGCAGAAAGTGAAGAAGAACTAAAGAGCTTCTTGATAAAAGTGAAAGAAGAGAGGGAAAAAGTTGGCCTAAAGCTCAACATTCAGAAAACGAAGATCATGGCATTTGGTCCCATCACTTCATGGGAAATAGATGGGGAAACAGTGGAAACAGTGGCTGACTTTATTTTGGGGGGCTCCAAAATCAGTGCAGATGGTGACTGCGGCCATGAAATTAAAAGATGCTTACTCATTGGAAGGAAAGTTATGACCAACCTAGACAGCATATTAAAAAGCAGAGACATTATTTTGTCAACAAAGGCCCATCTAGTCAAGGCTATGGTTTTTCTAGTATTCATGTATGAATGAATGTGAGAGTTGGACTATAAAGAAAGCTGAGTGATGAAGAATTGATGCTTTTGAACTGTGGTGTTGGAGAAGACTCTTGAGAGTCCCTTGGACTGCAAGAAGATCCAACCAGTCCATTCTAAAGGAGATCAGTCCTGGGTGTTCATTAGAAGTACTGATACTGAAGCTGAAACTCCAATATTTTGGACACCTGATGCAAAGAGCTGACTCATTTGAAAAAACCCTGATGCTGGGAAAGATCGAGGGCAGGAGAAGGGGATGACAGAGGATAAGATGGTTGGATGGCATCACCGGCCCAATGGACATGAGTTTGGGTAAGGTCTGGGAGTTGGGTAAGGTCAGGGAGGCCTGGCGTGCTACAATTCATGGGGTCTCAAAGAGTTGGACACGACTGAGCGACTGAACTGAACTGATTCAAACACATAGCAAAGGTTGCCCTCTTAACCATTTTTAAATGCACAGTTCAGTAGTGTGAAGCAGCAGTGAGCCTCACCGTGGCCCATGGAGGGAGGCTGGGGGGCATGGTGGATACGTCTGGATGGACAGAGAGGTTGACACACCAGTAGCACCAACATGGGGCAGGTCCGCTTCCTCGTGAGCAGGCCTGGATGGGTGGAGAAGTGGGCGGTGACAAGGTCCTGCTCTCCACCACAGGGAACTCTGTTCAACACTGCGTGACAGCGTGGATGGGTCGGGGGTTTGGGGGAGAATGGAGACACATTTGTGTTTGGCTGAGTCCCTTTGCTGTTCACTTGAAACTATCACAGCGTTGCTAATTGGCTGTACCCCAATACCAAACAAAAAGTTAAAAAAAAAAGCCAGAGAGAAGCAGGTGTGCTGCTGACCAGGGGATCCTGGGCCCTGCTTGGGCACAGCTGCTAGGCTGGCTCAGTCCCTGGGGTTGGAGTGGCTGTCCCATCCCTCCCAGGCCCCTCCCACACCGGTGATCACGAGAATGGCTATGGATGTTGGCAAGTGGCCTCTTTCCAGAGGCGGCGCGGCTTCCCTTCTGAGAACCCCGGTGATTAGAGCTGCGGTTGACACAGGCCAGGTTTGCACACTCTCCTGACACCTGGCTCAGGGTCCAGAACGCGCAGCTAGTGGCTGAGAGTAAATACACGTGCGGGTGGATGAACATGAGAGAGGCAGCTGGGACCAGTTGAGGAGCCTCATCTGGCCCCAGGTTCCGCATAAACCCTGGGCCTGGAACAGCAACAGTCACGTGCAGGCTGTGGAAGCGGCATGAGTGCATCCCAGGTAGAGTGACGGACCAGTTTGTTCTCACTGGCTCTGGTCTTGCCAAATCTCTTCAACTTGTACCTCTATTTCCTTGTCTATAAAATGGGGTCCATTGTCCCCTCTTGGCTGGGTTCTTGCAGGAGTGGAGGTGTGTGAAGCCTCACAGTGGTATCACCCTGAGTGGAGGTGTGTGAAGCCTCACAGAGTGTCACACTCCAGTCCACATTTGCCCGATTACTGACAGTTATCATGATTACACGGGGGCTCCCTTATGTCATGTGCAAGAATTACAAATTTCACTTGTTTCATTCCCTTCCAGAGTTTTGAGGGAAGTAAAATTCCTTGGTGTGTTGAGATGTATTATCATTTCTTCCCAACGTTACGTTAAACTAAAAATTAAACCTGGATATTGACTGACAATGGTTAAAGGCCCTGCCAAATATCATACACAGGCTTTGTTCTTGTTCCTCACTAAGTCCATTCAAGCATTGGGCCAACAAAGCCCCGGGTACTGTGCAGGGCTTGAGGATGACAAGGGTGAGCACCCGGCACCCCACCCTCTGACCCCCCAATCACAGATCTTCAGGGCAGCAGGAATCTCACTCCACTGACAAGTGACTGTGAGGAAGGCAGGAACAGAAACACTGAGGTGCATCCCTTGAGTCTTCTCAGAAGCCACAAGTTGTCTGAGGTTAAAAAAATGTAGACAATATCCTATTGCATTAAAATATACATCATATATGGCATTGAGACATCAAGATTGAATTGTCTTTCAGAAAAGTGTCTTGACTGTTTCTGCTTCTCTGTTCATTCTAGGAAAGTATGAGTGCAAATACATCAGATTTGGGAGGAGAGTCGCGGTGCAGAAGGCAGCATGTTGCCTTCCCAATGAGGGGGCAAAGACCCCCAGTTGGCAGGGATGCGTCTCCCTTATACATGTGCTCCAGGGGCTGCCAAACGGCCACTGGCGTCCAGCCCAGAAAAGCTCAGCTTCTTTCAAATGGCTTTAGCAGATGAACATTTAAGATGCTGCAATATTCTAGTAATTTATTAATGATATCGCATAGCAGATGTTGGCAGCATTTCTGTGGGGGTGCTTTTTTTTTTTTAACAAGAGTAGAGCTTGTTTCCTTCCAAAGTTGATAAGCTTAAAATAAAAATGGGAGAGGAAATGATTCCAGGGAAGAAGCAAACCTGCCTTCCCAAGTAAGGGGATTTTCTAGAGGCAAAAGTAGAATGGGCGAGAATGGGAGAGAAGGGACTCTTCTCTCTCCAGAAAGTCAGCTGGCTACAGGATGGGCCTGTGCAAAAGTGAGGGGCCAGTGCTTGTCAGGCAGAGCCTGGGATTCATTTTACAACTGCATGCTGAGTGCCTCTGCGTGTGGGGTGCTGTTCTGGGGCCCCACGGTTAAATGGACAAAGTCGCTGGTGCGGTAGGTGTTTCATTTTCGTGGGGGAGTTGATGAGTCATTTTCAAGTCATGAATTGAGCCGAGCACTCTGGATGCAGAGCAGAAATTACAGAGGGCCCCCACGGCCGTGCTCAGTGTTGGTAGGCACAGATATATCCTTATTCACTGGGGCTGTGCTTAGCACGGCAAGCACAGTGTTCCAGCCATTTGTGGCCATTAGTTTACTTGTCTTCATAAGCATCTTGTGCAATCATGCCTCATTACCATGGATCACAGGGCATCACATAACTGCCACAGGGTTTCACTGCTGGGAGTGGTGGACCTCAGATTGGAACCCAGATGCCAGGTGCCAGGGCTAATGCTCTGTCCATGGAGAAACTCAGAGAGGGGCACAGAGGTGGTCACGGCTGGTGGTGCTGTGTGGTGGGCTGTCCTGGCAACTGGGGAGGCGAGGTCACAGCAAGGCCTGGAAGGATGGGGGGCCCTGGAGTCTGAGCCAGAGGCATCTGGGAGGGCAAGCGATGGACAGATGGTGAATAGTGGAGCAGAAATCCATGAGAGAGTCCCTAGTGGACAGACGAGGGTGTTCTGCCCGAACGCCTGCACCATGGGCTCTGTCTGGGATTCTGTTCAGCCCCTGCCCTGCTCAGGGTGCCTTCAGCACCTGGGACAGCTCCCAACCCATGGCGGCTCCCAGGACAGCTTATTATCTCCAGAAAGCAGAAGCGCTCAGGATTCTGTCTGCAATGACCTCTCCCACAACCCTGACCTTTAGTCCACTCAATTATCACAACAGTTCTGGAAAGCAAAGGATGTTCCCCATTTGACATATAATTACACTCATTATTTTATTAACACAGTTTTACTTTGTAAACCTCTTTAGATAATCCATCTCCTAGAAAGATTTAAGCTATGGTTTTTCCAGTAGTCATGTACAGATGTGAGAGTTGGACCATAAAGAAGGCTGAGTGCTGAAGAATTGATACTTTGAAACTATGGTGCTAGAGAAGACTGTTGAGAGTCCTTTGGACTGCAAGGAGATAAAACTGCAAGGAAATCAACCCTGAATATTCTTTGGAATGATTGATGCTGAAGCTGAAGCTCTATACTTTGGCCAACTGTTGTGAAGAGCCAAATCATTAGAAAATACCCTGAAGCTGGGAATGATTGCAGACAAAGGGAGTAGAGGGTGGCAGAAGATGAGATGGTTAGAGAGCAGCATAGACCCAACGGACATGAATTTGAGCAAACTCTAGAAGATGGTGGAGAAGGAAATGGCAACCCACTCTAGTATTCCTACCCGGGAAATCCCACAGACAGAAGAGCCTGGCAGGCTATAGCCCACAGGATTGTAAAGAGTTGGACAGGAGTGAGTGGCTGAACAACAACAAAATTAAGAACAACAGAAAAGAACACATGTGGTAAACATTTAAGAGACAAAGTTTGGGGCATGCACATTGTTTTTTATTCCAATTTTGGAAAAGTTAAAACAGTCTAAAGTGAAATCTGCACCCACAGTTCTTGCTGACTTGGATGGGGTCAACATACCCTTGGGGACTCCCAGGGCACTGAATGGGAGCTCCCTGCCTGTACTGTGTCCCTCTCATCAGATAGAATCTTCCATTAGGATGCAGAGAAAAGGAGGAAGAAGAACTTTGAGACTGGAGGTGGACACAGGGCAAAGGGGTGGAAGGGGGAGGAGACAGGACTGATTACAGGGCAGAGAGCATCGCAGGGTCAGGGTTTGGGTGCTTGGTCTCAGGGTGTTTTAATGTCCTTTCCTCAATCACAATTCCAGAACCGGGATGCATCCCATGGGGCAGGCTCTTTGGAGTGGCTGATGGGCCCCCAGAGGGGCCAGCCCACTGAGAAACATTCACACAAAGGGAGGCTGGAAAGCAGAGACCTCAGTGTTGAGGCCACTGGTTCCAGGATCTAGACCCACACCAGAGCCCAGAGCGGAACTCTGGGAGTTACTATGGGAAAGCAAGGGACCTGGGCATCTGGAGGGGATGCAGGACCTTGAGGTGCCTTGGAAGGCGGCTGTCACCTGCGTGTGTCTGATCTTCCCCTCGTGGGGTCACTCGTGCAGAGATCAGCCTGGAATAGCTCTCTCTTCTCCCTCCAAGCTGACTGTGGCCACAAACCACAGCCACATTGCTTACCTGAGGCTTTTCTTAAGTGGGATGGCTTTGAACAAGGGCCCCTAAGTCCCTGATATCCCCAGGTTTGCTCAACATTGTCCAGAATCTTCAGTTACGGCCCAGAGAAGCCAGCAAGCCTGGTTCTGCAGCCTTGGGGTTTGGGAGCTGACAGACAATTTTTGGTTACCAGGCAACCGCTGATTTTTCATAACCAACAAGTACAATGCCACACATGATACATTCATCAGATAATAATGCAGCTCTCCCACATCACCACACACTGATCAAACCCCAGAGAGCTGCTTGGCACAGACTTGAGAGCATGGGAGCTTGAGGAAAGCAAGACCTAAGAGATACAACTCATGAGGAAGAGTGTCCCAGGAGGGGAAGGGGGTTGTCCTGCCGCCGGCTAGGTCCAGGGGCTGAGCCTCCATGCGGTGGGGCTCTGTGCAGGGCCAGCGTCAGCTGACCGGAGGCCCGAGAGCACTGGAATCATGACATCCCCGGGTCAGCCTCAGACGGCGGCGCTGCTTCTGTGAGAGTCCGTCTGTCTGGAGAACCTCTTGTCTCTCTGCCCGCTTTTGGGAGAAGAAAATCATATAACCTTTGGGGTACAGAGTCTCCTCCAGGCAAGGAGAACCACAGTCCATGATGCCGATGCTTGGGTACTTGGAGGATGAGTGAGCTCCCCTGAGCGCCGGCAGCTCACTGGTAGTGGCTTGGCTGGAGGCTCAGGAATTTGGCCTGTTTTACATCTGGACAGAAGTGGGTTGTCAGAGTGGCCGCTAAGCCAGGAGCAGGCGAGCACGGTGGACGGCATCCTGACTGCAGCCTGCTGACCTCACAGCCGGCCGCTCTCCGGAGCGCCCACCTCTGCGCGGGTGTCCAGGGCCTGCCCTGCTGTGCACCGCGTTTCCTCCTGATCCTTGACGCGCTGTGGGGAAGAAAGAGTGGCACCTCCCCCAGGAGGGGGCCCTGCTGCCCACCCAGCACCCGCGGCTCCTCGCTAAGGGTAGTGGCCATTCTCAGGCTGCCCCAGGCATCGTTCCTCCTAATCACCTGCATGCCCAGGTTGTTCCCAAACAGCCGGACAGCACTGGGGACGCCTTGCTATTTATAACCCCTGCTAACATTTACACGGGCTGCCCCTGGAGATTCCATGGCTGCTTTTGGTAAATTCCTTCTGGAGAGATGACAGGGCAGTGGAGGGAAGTGAAAACACCCAGGCTGTCATAAACACTCAAGAGTCACCCACACCAAAACCCTCTGTGAGTGTTGTCTGTTTCTCTTAAAGTCCTTTGGCATCAGCTCTGAGACGGTGGCACATGCCCATCTCCCGAGGGGGAGCTGTTGTTGAACTGCTTGGTCAATACGAGTCGGGCATTTCCATGCAGAGAAATGGATGTTGGTGGATGGTGAGGGTTAACGGAGGTGGTGCCTGCCCAGGGACGGGGTCACTGCCTGCTGCACAGCCCCAGACACTCCATACCCTTTGTGCTGGAGGTGACGGGCTTACTGAGGACACGGGCTGAGGACCTGTGCTGAAGCTTGGCAGCCACCTTTGTGACATGTGACATCACAAGGGGACAAGTGGATTTTGCTCAGCAGGCATTCATGGAGAGCTGCAGTCAGGTGATGGGGGAATCAAAGGTAACTCAGAACCTGGTTCTCCCTGGCTGTCTCAGTCAGCTCAGGCTGTGTAACCAGCGGCATGGGCACTTATTGTCTCTCATTCTGGAGGTCGGAGACGGAGAAACTGCAGAGCTGGTTCCTCCTGAGGCCTCTCCCCTGGGGAGGAGGACGCTGCCTTCTCCCCGGGTCCCCACACAGTCCTCCCCCTGTGTGTCTGTGTCCTAATCTCTTCCTGGAAGGACCCTATTCATGCTGGACGGGGGCCCACCCTGGTGACCTTATTTAACTGGGTCACCTCTCTGAAGACCCCCTCCCCAAACAGAGCCTCGGGTCAGGGCTTTGATGTGGGTTTGGGGGCACAGTTTCAGCACTGGGCGGCAGTCACCTCCTTCCCCGGCTTGCCATCCTCTGGGGTGACTCTGTGGCCACAGCGTGGGCCCTTCTCACCTGCTCAGCTCTGGATGCCTCCCCTTCCCTCTCATCCTATGGCTCCTGTCTACTCTCCCTCGGCCTCTGACTCCAAGCACGGTGACAGGAGCCCCTCAGCCCAGAAATAGCCTTGATTCCTTCTGACTTGGAGCCCAGATGCACAGGGACCCCTGCTCCCCACCTCCCCAGCCTTGGCCTTCCCTGCCCTCTGGACTGAGCTGTGTTCCCAGAGGCAGGTGTTGAGGCCCCACCGCTGTGACCATATCTGGAGGAGGGCCTTTATAAGCTTTCCTTCCTGAGCACATATGAGAAAAATACCTGGGAAGTGCCTAGTGTTCAGTTATGAGTGACTGTGGGACCCCCACCGCTTGCCTGGCGCTGACCTTCAGGATGTGTCCAGAGGGAAACCAGACAGGAGGGAAGGGGGCCGAGCACGGCCCCTCCCCACCCCTCCACGGCCTTTCCAGACCTGTAAAGCTGCCACGTCGTCATGAGGTTAAACTAATCTCCAGCAACACCGTGTGGCTTGTCTTATGCCAAACGAAAGTCACTTTGGGAAGTTCGCTTTGACAGCCGGGGAAGAAGGGCCGGGATCAATACGCAAAGCTGGCTTGGCCAGTGCCATGGTGACCGGCCCGCCAGCGGTCAATAGCACACAATTAAGATAAGAAAAACTGAGCACCGGCAGAGACCTCCGGGTCCAGCGGCCCAGCCCCGGCATCGAGTAGACCGGGAGATGAGTCCCCACCAGGGCAGCGGCCTGGCCGAGGTCGCCAGCGCTCAGAGGTGCACCCCTTCCTGGGGTAGCCAGCTCACCACCCTGAGTCCACCAGGCTCCGAATGCCCGGGGAGCCCTTGCGGCCCTGCCGTTACCGCACATTCCTGTTGAGGGACTGATTCACGAAGGCGGCTCCTGCGGCTCTAGATCTATAGCCGCAGATAATGTGTGCGGGTGGCCCTTCTCCTCCTCGGGAGGGGCCCGAGGGCCTGGGCGCTGATCCTGGGGACTCGCATAGCGCGGGGAGCTCTGCCGGACACGCTGGGGCGATGGGGTGGGGTTACTGCCGATCTGCCCCGGGACGCACACGAAGAACCGTTCTGGTGCCTGAGGACTTCCGGCTCATCAACTCTGCGTGGAGCAGAGCGGGGTGTGCCTGATGCCAGCTGTACCGCGGGCGTGTGCGTTTCATCCGTCATGAACGAGGCCCCCAGAGCTTCATCACCTGTGCTTCCCTGTGACACCGGAGCAGGGTGAATTGAATATTGTTGCTTTTGTTCGGGGAGATAACAGAGGCTGAAGGGCTGTCAGCAGCTGATAATGACTCAAATCGTGCTCCTGTGAAATGGAAATGGCTGGAGAGACAGAGGAGGCTGCGGGAAACGGCAGGCCGAGCAGGAGGCGGAGAGCGGGTGTGAACAGAGGGCCAGGGAGGGGCGCCCCTCTGGAGGTGGAAGCGAGCTGACTTCCAGAGGCGGGCTCTACGCCGGGATCACCCGCTGCTTTCCCCGCGGGATGACACCGTTGGATCACATTTTATCTCAGTGACAAGCAACGGAAGCTTGTAAACCCGCAAAATGACGTATTGTCGCAAAATGACGTAATGTCTCAGAGTGACCCCCCGCCCCCTCTGCATTTTGAGAGGCCTCGTGGCGGGAGACTCCAGCTACCCCGCAGCAGAGACTTATCTGGGCGGTCAGGGCCCGGGGCGGGGCCGAGGCTCCAGGCGGGGTGCGTTCGCTCCCTGCTATCAGCGCGCACTCCCACCCACAGCGCGTGGACCTGCCCTTTGGGGGTAACGCTTAGGCATCTTTGCTTTCTCAGGGGCTCATCGTCATGGAGCTCATGCAGACCACGTGAACAGCAGGTTACATAAACAGGAAAACAGCAGAACCAAGACGGCGGCAGCAGGGGGAGACCTGCCTGGCATCACGTCTCAGGGGGAGGCGGGGTCTGCGGACCTGCTTCATCCTCCCTCTGAGGATGGGGCACAGCGTGCCTCTGAGCCCCGCCCGGCACCCCTGCGTGGCCACGAGGAGGCAGAGGGCTCAGAAAGGGTCAGCCAGAGATGTGCGGTTGGTGGGTGTGTCCTGCAGGGATCCAGGAAACTCTGGGGCTCCCCCCACAGAGCAAGGGCAAGGGGGAGGGCCCTGTGAGCTGCAGGGAGGCAGAGTCAGGAGGGCATCCAGGGCCGGTGAGGCCTGACCTTCCAGGCACAGAGTCTTGTGCCCCCTCCGTTCGTCCCATCCTGCTGTGGATCTCCCAGGGCCCAGGCAGACCGGGGCCCTGAGGCCAGGATGCGTGCTCAACTGTCTCAGAGTCTAGAGCTAGGTCGAGTGGGAGGCACACCAGACCAGAGGCCCCACGAAGCCTCCCCAGGGTCTCTCCTGCCCCACTGGGGGCCCCAGGACGGGGTCTGGAGATGCCTGCGTGGACCTGCCTTTGCAGTGTCAGGCATCAGTCTAGGCAGCCCCCGTCTGCTCTCACATAAACACACATCTGTTTCTGCTTTTGGAAAATACACGGAGAGGAGGTCTCTGGAGCTGGTGAAGCTTGGAGGAAGGTGGGGTGACCTGCAGTGAGCTTCTATAAACGGTCAGCCCTGACTCTGGGGATACACCCCATGCATGGACAGAGTGGGGAAGTGGGGCCTGAGGACGTCACTGCAGGCTGGATGCTCAGAAACCACAGAGGCTAATTTCTGCAGTTTTGGGGGCTGGGCGTCCGGGACCAGGTGCCAGCAGGTTGGGTTCTGGTGAGCGCCCGTCCAGGCTGCAGGGGGCTCTTGCCCTGGGTCCTCACACGGGACAGCCCTCAGGCCTTTTATAAGGACGTGGGTCACCGCGAGGGCCTCGCTTCCAAGCCCTCGCATGGCGGGGCTCCAAAGCGGCCTCTTTCTGGTGTGCCTCCCTCCCATCTGGGTTCCAGCCCCCGAGACGGCTGAGCACCCACCTTGGTGCTGCAGGCCTCAGGGCCCCAGGCCCCCAGCTTGCCAGGGTCTGCGGAGGAGGGGGTGGACGGAGGGAGCACGGAACCCCCGGCTGCCTCCGTGCCCCAGTCTGAGACTAGACGGTCAGGCCTCACCCGGCCCCGGTTCCCTCTGGAGGCTGTGCTCTGCAGCCTGGCAAGCAGTCCAGGGCAGCAGCACCAGCAGGTGGGGGAGTCCCTGGAGGGACACCCGCAGGAGCTCCCTCTGGGGGGGACTCAGAGCCCGGCTGACCTAAGGCGACGCGGCTGTTTGCCGTTTATATTCTGAAGGTTATTTGTGATCAACTGTGTGATCCTATTGGTACAGGACCGAATAGACCTCAAGCAAACAAAAAGGAAAACAATGATTGTTTCACGCTGATAGGAGACAGACTCTGTAAAAGTAAAAAAAATAAAAATAAAAATACACACAGATGATCAAATATCAAAACACACAGCACAACTGCAGAAGCCGCTTGGAAAAACGAGTGTCAGGGAAACTGTAGCCACGCCCTTGGCAGCTGAGCGTGACTGTGGTGTAAGTAGACTTGTTCATGTCACGTCACAGGGGTGACTCTCTGACTCGCGCCCCTGAATGCGGGAGGACCTGTGTTTACACGGCGACACAGGAAGATACAGGCTTCCACCCGCGGCCACAGCAGGCGCCGTCAGATGCCGACGGAACACTCAGACAAGTGACCCGGCCACGGCAATCACAGGGGGCACCCAGACAGACTCACCGTCGTGCCTGACACTCGGTGAAACAAACCGGAAGTCAGATATGAGCCCAGAGATGGCAGATGCGCTGGACTCTGGTCTCCGGGTGGGGGAATCAGTGACGTTTGCCCCTGTCACTTTTGTGTCCAGACTCCGGCCCTTCTGAGTAGTTTTCCTGACGACACTCCAGACAAGACACTGAGCCAAAGCGATGCTTCCTGAGCATCCACAGCCTTAAAGCAGCAAGAATGTTCCTTCAACCAAGGAAGTTAAGAAAATAATGGAGTATCCTGAATAAGGCATGAGCAATCACTGTTAAGGAAAAATAAGAAGAAGAAATATATGAATTGGAAGAGTAGACTTTATAAACATTCCTCATGCTGTATACTTCAGAAATTAGAATTTCTAAATTCTTAAGGATTCTAAGCAGAAAGTGGACTAAAGCATAATTACAGCATGGGCGAGGGTTGCATTCGTACACGTAAGCTGGATATGCCAGTAAATGTAAACTGATAAACTGGAGGACAAACCTCTGGTTAGGATGTGATTTCAGAAAAACGTGCGCTCAGGTTGATGCTAAGAGGGGAGCCCCCAGGTTTCTAGGCGCCCACCTCCCCAGGCTCAGGAGAAGAGGGCTGACTGAGGGTCTTGTCGGAGGCGGGAATTCCAGAGAGGAGGGAAATGCCTCCTTAAAACTGCCAGTCGGATGTCGGGAAAGCCAGTGCCCAGCGAGTGGACAGTCTGATGGGCTTGTTGGACTGAATGGATGAATGAATAGGTGGCGAATGACCTCGGAATTGTCCAGAGCTATACTGATGCGTGGCTCTCAATCCCAATAAGGTCTTCTGTGCTTCTGGAAGGCTCAGCCGCCATGAGAGACTGTTATCTGGCGGGTATTGAGCACATCCTTGCTCTCAAGAGAGCCCTCTTGGAGGAGCCGCCTGCTCAGGTATGAACCCCTGACAGCCAGGGGGCACCTGCTGAGCCCTCAGGTGGGCAGCGGCAGCAAGGCCCGCCGCCCCATCCCGTCAACCTCTGCCCAGGCTCTCCATGTTGCGGCCTGCGACCAGCTGGTCCCCCACTGCCCGTGGATGACCAGCGAGCCTGCCTTCCTGAGCACTGGGGCCTGAGCTCACTCTTCTCCCACTCTGGCCGCTCAGACGACGGCCCAGCTACATCCACCCGGCCACCCAGGAGAGCCGTGGGCACCGCTCGGCTTGCTCCATCCGTGCACGTGGGCCGTGCACGTGGGGCCCCCCACCCTCCAGCCAGGAGCGTGCTTCCCAGGAGCGTCCACCAGTCCCAGGCCTGCCTGCCCACGACACGCCCAGGGCTGCGATTTCCCCGTTTGTCGCCTCTGTGTTGGCTCCTTGGGGACCATCCTCTCTGGCCGAGGGCTGAGCGAGGGGCTGAGTCAGGGAGAAAAGGACAGACCACCTTCCCTCCTCTGTCTTCGTTGGTGCTTTCATTTAATGATAAAGGAAACGGTCTCCAACAGGGCTCCAGAGGGAACAGCCAACAAAGCCCAGCCTGGATCAGCAGCCCAGACAGGAAGCGCTCCTAGGGAGGACGTGCGGCTGGGCGGCTTGATGGAGGCTGTGCCGGGGGGCCGACGGGCGCAGCTGCAGGGGTGAACCCTGGGGTGAATGGGGTGTCCCCAGTGACCCCCAGCTCCCACCTGAGAGAGGACGGTCCTGCTGCTCTGAAGGGCCCAGACACCCTTGTCATGTTCTGGGGTCTGTGCTGGCGCTATGACAGACCACGTGGGGTCCTGGCAGTGCAGGGCTTCCTAGGTCAGGATGAGGAGGCTCCTGGAAGAATCGTGGGGACCACGGGCACTGTCCCAGGTACAACCAGAGATGCTCTGGATGCCCCGTTCCTGGAGACGGTGATGGGGCAGGGTCCACAGGTCCCGACCCTGGCTCAGGGTGATGGGCTCGCAGCTCATCACCTCCAAGTTTCCAGAGTGGACCAGATGCCCCTTTACTCTTGCTCCTCTGGCAGAATGAAAGCCTGTGCTGAGTCTGAGGTTCACGGCCCCCTCACCTGGAGGTAATTGCTGGCCCCGCCTCCTCCTCATCCCCTCCTCCCATCCCAGCCACGGTGCCTCCTGGATCTGAACATGGATGTCTCCGGAGCCCCTGTGTCCCTCCCCACTCCCCTACCCTCCAGAGAAGCTGGAAAGCAGAGTGGTCCTTCACAAAGTGCAGGGCCAGCTGGACTCCTCTCTCCTCACGGCGCTCCAGCAGCCTCTGTCGGGTCCGGAACCGCGGATCTCCCCTCCTGGACAGCGTCCACCTCTCCGGCCTCAGCGCCGGCCACTCACCCCCTCTGCTCCAGGCGTCTGTGCTCCACGGATCTGCCCACACGTGCTGTTTCCTGTCTTCAGAAGGTTGCGGTCATAGGGGAGACTAGATTCCTGTGAATTGAGCTGGGGCAGCCCCAGGCTCTGTCGAAGGAGCCCATCCGCCCCTGGTGGACCCCGGAGGGCAATTCCAGGCATCCCCTGGACGCGAGCAGCGGTGGAGGAGGTGGACATGGACGAGGCCAGGCTGCTGCCCCAGAGGCTGCTCAACAGGCTTGGATAAAGGAGGGGGTGGGGATGGAGTTGTCCCTGGTCAGGGGTCTGGGTGAGGCCGGAGCCAAACTGGCTCAGACAAGCTGCACGGGTCAGAGGCTCCCCAGTGTGGGTGCCTCCCGTGGGCACAGGAAGGACCCCCCAGCTTTCTACTAGAGCGTCGAGCACATGGAGCTGAAGCAGCAGTCTGGGTCCAGGTTTCTTCCTGGGGCTGGAGTGAAGGACAGCGCCAGTCAGGGTCGGCAACAGGCTCAGGGGTGCCCAAGCCCTAACCCTGGGAGCGTGGCTGCGTGTGGGGCCTCAGGACGCAGGGACACTGCCCTGTGAGCAGGAGGAGGGCTGGGGCAGCGGGGGTCTCCGGGCTGGATGGTCCACCATCCTAGGAAACTGGGCTCCCGGTGCTGGGCCCCCCGAGCCCTGGGGAATGTGCCATGGCATCCGTTTGAGAGAAAAAAACACGAGTTTACAGAACACTGGTCGACGTTTCACACAGAGCGTGTGCAGATGCCGTCCGGACTGGCGTGCGGCGGGAGGCTGCGTCTCAGGAGGAGATGGGACAGCGAGGCCCTGGCTGGCCCGGCGCCTCGGCCGACCCAGGCTGCAGGGCCCCGGGGGCCAGGCGTGTTAACAAGGCAGGGAGGCCGCCACAGGTTCCTGGAGGGCCAGGGGAGGGAGGCCGTCAGCAAGGAGCCGGCTCAGGCACCTGCGACCCGCCGGCTGGCCGGACCCTGCGCATCATCGCTCTGCGTCTTCAGCTGCAGCACAGCGGCCTCTGGCCAACGAGCTGCTGCTGCTTATAATGTTGCCACCAGTGGACGCGCAGACCAAATGCAGGGGCTGAGCCGGGCCGTGGCCAGGAGAGAGTGTGCATGGCTGCCTTCCAGCCCATCAGCAAGTCAGACCTGGGAGTCACACCACCAGGGACATACTCCAGGCCTGCCCTGATGGCTTGGTTTGACCTTAATGTGAAGAGCTGATTCATCTGAAAAGACCCTGATGCTGGGAAAGATTGAGGGCGGGAGGAGAAGGGGACGACAGAGGATGAGATGGTTGGATGGCATCACCGACTCGATGGACATGGGTTTGGGTAAACTCCAGGAGTCGGTGATGGGCAGGGAGGCCTGGCGTGCTGCAGTCCATGGGGTCCTGAAGAGCTGGACATGACTTAGTGACTGAACAACAACAACAAATTCCTTTTCAAGCAAAAGAAGGGAACACACCTACCTTCTGGATGGAAGGTCTTCACAGGCAGATCTGGAGGCAGCGGCTGTGACCCCTGACCTCACGGCCCAGCTGCCCTCCTGGGGCCTGTCTGCCCCTCGCTCTGCTCAGTGCATGAAGGAGCCACCCTGGCCGCTTGGTGGCTCCCTGTCCCCACAAGGTCGTGTGTTGGAGTCTTGACCCCAAGGTGATGGTGTTGGGAGGCGGGGCCTCTGGAGGTGATCAGGGTCAATGAGAGGATCCCTGATGGGACCAGGGCTTCCTAAGAAGCGGAGGAACCAGAGCCCCACCCCCAGGTGAGGACATGGAAGAAGGCGGCGTCTACACCAAGCAGAGACTCTCTCAGGGGCAGCATCACCTGGCACCCTGATCACAGGCTCCCTGCGGCCCGAGCAGCCTGAGATGGCACTTCTCCTCCGTCCTGTCTAGTCCTCCAGCTGCTGCCCAAACCCATGCACGCAGGGTGGCTGGGACCCCTGGCGCGGATCACCCGGAACACGGCTCCCTGCATGGCAGAGCAGGGAAGAATGCAAACATCCCGTGGGCCGCGCTGCCTCACCCGGAGCACGGCTCCCTCCTCAGCAGAGCAGGGAAGAAGGCAAACATCCCGTGGGCCGTGCTGCCCCCAGGAAGAGAGGCTGAAAGTGCTGCTATGCAGGAGGGCACGCCCCAGAGAACCCTCCCCGCTGAAACCACCCACCCACTGCCGGGGGCTCCAGGGTGCTTTTAAGTCAGTTCTGTCCCTTTGCTTGAAGCAGATCTGAGAGTAGTTAGCATCTGCGATGTTGCTGCCTGCTGCTGAGAACAAACGCCAACCCGTGCAAAATTCTGCCTTCAAAGGCTTGCGGAGGCGGCCATGGCCCCAGGCTCCTTCCAGGCCTGTGGCTTTTCTCCTCTGATCTGTCCCTTGGCTGGTGAAGGCCGTGCCCGGGAGAGCGGGTTCCTAGGCTGACTCAGTGCTGAAAGAACAGGGAGTTGCCAGGCCAGCCTGATCATTGGGGATGGCCGCATTGTGGGGGCATCCGCTCGGCCAGCACGTGGCTCGATCCCTCTAGCCGTGTGGGGTGTGGGTGTCTGGCTGTGGGGCTGCCCCCGAGTAGGAGGCCCATCTGTCCGGGACAGCGGGAGGCTGCCTGGGGCTCCGGGGTTGCTCCTCTGAATTCCCGCCAGGCAATGTCCCCAGAAGCAAGACTGAAAAGGGGTTGGGGGGAGGTATTGAAGGAAGGGCTGGCGGGAGGTCCACATCCAGGGCAGGGCGGCTTCAGGGGGGCCCGGCCCCACACAGGCTCCTGACCTGGCTCCTCCCGCCCCCCTGCCTCTCCTGTCTGAACGGGACGAAAGCCTGCCTGGGAGGCCCACGCGGAAGCCCGGGCCGTGGTCGTGGGGTCTCCCCCATCCCCTCCCCGGCCCTCCGGACACCCATAGTGCGGAGTTGCACCCTCTCTGAGAGCTGGGGGCCTGCACACCCTTTGCCTTCACAGGGCCAGGACTCTCTCCTCCCTGGACCCCCTGAGACCCCCAGCAAGCCCCTCTGAGTCCCTCATAGCTGCCCCCGAGCTGCCTCCTCCCAGAAGCCCACCTGTCCGGTCAGGGCAGCTCTGAGCACCCATAGGGGTGGGGGAAGCCCTGTCTCACTACTGTGTCCCCAGGGTGCCCACAGCGCCTGGCGCTCAGGCGCTTGGTCAGGGTCCCTGGTCAGCACCTCTTTCATGGCCATGGGTTCACTGAACTTCTAGCAGTGGGACCAGACTTCTCTGGGAGGAGGACAGGCCTCCTGGCCCCGTGGAGGTCTCTGAAGACCTAGGGAGGCCGGTGACGCAGCCTCTGAGCTGCCTGGGGGCCTGGGCCGAGCCCCTGCTGTGTGCTGACCTGGCCAGTGGGCCTAGGACAGCCGCTGCCTCAGGGTCCCCCCTGCATAGGTCGGCACGCAGCTGGTTCCCATCCAGCTGGCTACCCCTGGAAGGGTCTGCTGCCCTTGCCATGGAGGAGAGAGGGGCAAGCCGAGGCCAGGGCTGCCCACATGATAACCCAGAGGCCCAGGAGGTGGGTCTGCCCTGCACAGGGTTGGCTGTGCCCGACCCCCAGCCGTGGCTTAAACAGCAGATGTTCACTGCTTCAGGGCTCTGGGGCCCAAGGCTTTTGTGCTGAGTGACTTGGGCCAGCCCCAGGCCTGTGAATGGCCGGGACGTGTAGCCCACCGTGAGAGGCTGCGTGGTCCATGTCCTGGGTCTTTCAGGGGATGGCCAGGCAGGGAGGCTGAGAGAGGAGAGGGAGGCGGGCAGAGCTCCTCACCCGCCCGGTCCTGGGGATGGGAGGCCCTGGCCTCACGCATGACCAGGCAAGGGGCTCCCGGCCTGCACGTCCCTGCCCCCCAGTGCCCCCAGCACCTCCCAGTGCCCTCAGGGAGCGAGAGAACCAGGCCCACAAGGTCCCCGGTGCTCTGAGCTTCAGCCAACAGTGAAGGCGGCCAGGATGTCCCAGGATGCCGGGCCATCGAATCTGGGGTCCTAACAGGTGCCTGAGGAGAGGGGGACTTTGGGAGCCAGCGGGGGCCTGACCCCCATGGGGGTGCGAGCCGGAAGTAAGGCCAGGGGTCCTCTCTGTGAGTGCTGAGGTCTCCAGTGGGCAGACGGGAGAGGCAGCGGCTGCTGGGAGGGGAGGGCGGAGGTAATGGGCCGCGGTGGCCCCTGGAAGTGGCCGAATTAATGGCTGGAAATGCTCAGACAGTGGGCATTAAACAAACTCATAAAATCCCAAACCAAAAACCATGCTGAGCTTCCAAAGTGACTCAAACGCGTAGCAAATAAAAGTCTAAAATTATCGAAAACCTTTTAAGAAGATTACTCTGGAGACCCGGTCAGACCACTTCAGCTCTTCGTGAAGATATTACAGCAGTTTTTTTTTTTAAACATCAGGGTTTTTAACAAGAAAATATTTGGCAGCATTTTTCCCCCACTGAGCTCATCATTCTAGATCACTTTTGAAATGGAAGGCTGATTTTTTAATAATTTACCAAGCAGCTGAAGAATAGACGTGTCCCTTTCATAATATGGCATATCCAGCACCGTGGGGGAGGCTCCTCCGCGGGGCCCGACCCCTCGGGGGCCCACCTGCTCGTCAGCACTGAGTGGGGTTCGCCCAGCCCACACCCGCCGCAGGAGATCTCTGCAGAAATGCCTAGCCCCTGGGAACAGGAGCTGCTCTAGGCGGGAAGGTACAGCCTCACCCATGCTCTCCCGACAGGTGACAGGTGGGGAGCTGCTCCTTGACCTTGCTGGGCTCAAGGGCAAAGGGCTTGGGGAAGGCCGGCCAGGTGGGCTCCCGAGCTCCTGGCCCAGAGGGCGCTGAGTTCCCGTGTGTGCTCCCCAAGGCTGGGGCACCTTCGGGGCCAACGAATCTGGGGGAAGACAGAACATTCCATCTAAATGTGACTTTCTCCATCTCCCCCACGGGATTCGATCCCCTGCAAAGCTGGGGAACGAGCTGGGTTTCTCTCTCTACTTTACAGTGAATGATTCTGTCTGTATTTTCCTTTATCAGAAAACTAAGTGTGCTAGTTGCTGGTCATGTCTGACTCTTTGGACCCCATGGACTGTAGCCCACCAGGCGCCTCTGTCCATGGGATTCTCCAGGCAAGAGTACTGGAGTGGGCGGCCAGACGGAAAGGTGAGCCCAGGGACGCTCGCCCCAGGGACGCAGGCCAGTTCGCCCTCACGCAACACACACATCCCAATCCAGCCTCCACGGTATGCTGGGCCGTTTTCTCCCCCAGACATCCACAAGCTGATTCTGAATCACCTGACGATGTACCGACTGGAAGGGCAGAGCTGAGGGTGACCCTGCAGATGCTGGGGCCGCACGCCTGCATTATTACATCATCATCACCGCGAACCTGAGGGAAAGAGATGGCACAACCTCGGGACAAAGACGCACACCTCGACCAATGGATCATGAGCGAGCCCAGAAGCAGACGGGTTTAGGGCAAAAGTGAAGGTGAAAGTGAAGTCGTGTCCGACTCTGCAACCTCATGGACTGCAGCCCACCAGGCTCCTCTGTCCATGGGATTCTCCAGGCAAGAGTACTGGATGGCCATTTCCTTCTCCAGGGGATCTTCCCCACCAGGGATCAGACCCAGGTCTCGTGCACTGCAGACAGAAGCTTTACCGTCTGAGCCACCAGGGAAGCCCATTTCTTTGTTTATGGCGAAGAAATCACCTTGCAGCAGACGGGGCGTCTTCAGTAAAAGGTCATTCACTGCAGACAAAGTTTCATGTCACCCTGCCCCAGGTAGTTTACCGGGAACGAAAGTGGGGCCAGAGGGGTGTGACTCGGTTGCCTGGGAAACCCTGCAGGTGGAGTCCCCCTCCCTGGACGAGGACAGTCATGCTCACGCCAGTCTCTCCCGGTTCACGAGCCCGTGGTCCCCAGAGAGGCGCCTGTCGTGATGTTTGACACCGACTCTCGCCCCGGCTCCTGAGTCTGGGCAGAGACACGGGCCTCTGAGGAGAACTGGGGTGACCAGCCCCTTCCCCCCGATTTGAAGACTCAGGGCCTGTACCGTCCAGGGCTGCGCTCCTCGGGGAGGTGATCCAGGAGGAGCCAGTTAAGTGCGGGGACCTCCGACCCCTTCTTTCTCTAACAAGTCATCTCCCAGCCTCCTTATTTATGGATGCACCCGTGAACTGATCTGTGTTTCTTTTCTAAGATTTCTTCCACGTGTTGCTAGCATCCTCTGCAGGGCACTCTGCTGTGGGGGAGGAAGCGATGGCTGACCCTGCGCCTTCCTTCTCTCCTCTTTCTGTCCCCAAAGTCCAACTGTACCCGCCTCCTCCAGTATGCCATTGGATGACCCAGACCATGGGCGCCGCTGCGCTCAGCAGAGTGCCCATGCCGCTGCCTGGGAAAGGCGTGGACGCTGCCCGGGGCCTCTGACCATGCCCACTGGGCCGTCTCCTCAAGCAGGGAGGTGTCCTCGACCTGGGACCAGGCAGCCATAGTCCTGCCCAAGGCCTGGCTATGGAGTCAGCCGTCACAGAGGGCTTGGGCCGGCTTCAATGTGGACGGTGTGTGGGAACCAGGTTCCTGCGGGAAGGTGGGGATGTCCGAGTCTGAGCTCTTGGACGGCTGTCAGATGCCCACATCTTTTGGTGCTGGTGAAGCCAGAGAGTGTCACACCCGGTGACCTGGCCGCCCCCTTGCTAACCCCCCTCGAGCTAGTGGGCTTCGTGTCCCCTGCACCCCACCCCTCCCAATGCTGCTCCCTGCACGAGGCATTGCCAAGCTTGGTCTTCCCTCCCTCCAGCACAGCCATGACCATCTGTGTTCAGCTGCACTCTGGCTGCTGGTCAGCAAAAGGTGCCCAAGTGGGGGGTTCAGGCAGCCAGCACTGGAGGGTGCAGAGGGAAGAAGGGGGGCTGGTCTTGGGGCCACAGGGACCCGGGGGGTCTGGCTTAGTGCTTGGCTGGGATGTGAGTGCCCTGCCTTCTGCCTCCAGCTCCCTTCCTGCCTGGGCAGCGGCACCTCCAGGCTTGGCCTCAGTGGACAGGCAGGATGCCCCACAAGGGAGGAAGCAGCCCTGGTCCACTCTGGGTGAGGGTGCAAGCTGAGGTCTGTCTAAGCCCAAGTTTGCACGTTGGGTGTTCATTCCACCTCCTGAGCATCGTCCAGGCCTGGCCTCACTGGGAAACCTGTTATGAGCCCTGAAGTTTGCAGGCGAATAGCCTGGCCTGTCGGTTACACCAGGGGATCCCTGATGTGTGGGCATCCTTGTACACACAGAGGAAAGGATGCAGGTGGTGCCGTGAGTGTGGGTTCTTTTGTCCAAAGCTCTGGTCCTAACTTGTGGCCATATGGGAAAGGGTTGGCTTCCAGCCTGTCAGGCCCAGAGGGTGAGTCGTTCAAGGCCACAGCTGCTGGGGGGACCACAGCTGAGTGAGGCCATCGGTCACTGAGAAGGCAGAACCCGGCCTGAGCCCTGCTGGCTGTGAGGGGCGTCTCCGTGCCGACAACCCAGCCAGAGGGAGCAGGGGAAAGGAGCTTTGTTGGCCTGCAGCCTCAGGCAGGGCCCTCTCTACAGGACAGGGTGCTGTCTGTGGGGCCAGGGCTCTCTCTGGTGGGGGACTGCACAAGGAGGGGTCCTGCTCCATCACGAGGCTCCAGGCAACCTTCCCTGAGGCCCCACGTTTTCTCACAAGACACAGCATGACACGAGGAGACATGTGGCCCCCATTCCAGACAAGCCTGCCTGCTCCCAGAAGGTTCCAAGAAGACAAATACATGGCTTTACATAGAGAGTGCTGTGGGTCACACCAGGGGCTGTGTGATCCGCTCTCGGACGGGGGAGGAGCTGCCAAGCACACAGAAAGGATCCCAGAGAGGCCCCCACAGTGGGTCCAAGGACCGTTCCCTGAGGGATGGAAGCCGGGTTCTGGAAGAAGCTTCCTGGTGAACTGGGAGAGGCAGCGGGAGCCCTGGATCAAGTCCCCGGACACTGCGTTGTGTCCGGATCCTTGGAGCTGAGGCTGTCCCATCTTTACCCAGAAATGTGTGAGGGCCTCGCCTTGGAAGGCTCCAGTCTGCGTCTCGGTTTTGTCGGTCTGGAGCGTGTCCTGTGCCCTGGGCCCTGTGACCTACGCATTTGTACCTGATCGATATGAGGCTGTGCTCTGTCTACTTGTCCTAAATAACGCTTTCTGTTTTTAGTCCAAAGCAAATTTTGAAAGTCTTAGCAAAAAGAAGTACAAGTGTTCACTCATAGTCCCCGAGCACTAAACGATACGTGATACATACACGCATACACACAGACACACACACGAAGACGATCTATACCTGCACACGTAGAGAGATGCATCTGTCTACATCTATTTAACCTGTCATCAATATCTGCTAATCTATTGTCTATCTCTTCTCTTACCAGTCTCCCCCTCTCTCTGTGTTTACCCAACTGCTCATGCACTCTTTCCTGGGGAGGCGCCGGGACGATAGAGGGGAGGGGTGTGAGGCCTTGGGAAGGGGCGGGACCTTGGGAGGGGCAGGGTCTATGAAAGGGGTGGGGTCTGGGAAATGGGCGGGGCCTTTGGAGTGGCAGGGTCTGAGAAGGGGCGGGGTCTGAGGGGGCGGGGTCTGTGAAAGGGGTGGGGCCTTGGCAGGTTGCGGGGCGGGATCTGGAACCAGCACCTGCCGGATGCAGGCAGACAGATGAACAGACCAGTGGGAGAAGGTGAGGGAGGCGTGGTTGAGAGAACGGCACGGGAACGTGTGTACTACCGTGTGTAACAGAGACGACCAGCGCCAGTTTGATGCCTGAAGCAGGGCGCCCAAAGCTGGTGCTCAGGGACAACCCAGTGGGATGGGGTGCAGAGGGAGGGCACTCAGGATGGGCGGACATATGTATGTGTCCGCTTCATGCTGATGTATGGCAAAAACCATCACAATATTGTAATTATCCTCCAATTAAAATAAATGAATTTTAAAAAAGAACGTACAGGAAATGGTGCCTCCCTAGGCAGAGCCGGGATCCCCAGCCTGCGCCTTGCTCCCCGGGCTCCTGGTGGCCACAAAGCGGGCTGTCAGACCCCATTCTGGCGCCCACTCTATTCCCTCCCACCGCCCTCCCGGGTTTCCGCTTTCCCTGGCGTCCCCTTCTGGAGGCTTCAGGCTTGATCCTGGTCCCCTGTCCTGCGCATCTTCCCTGTGCAGGGGTGGGGGCCCCTCCCTGTGCACCTTTTCTCTGTCCTTGGCGACCAAACAAGGGGGAACCTTGTCTGTTCTCACACCTATGGAGAGGCTGCTGTGGCCTGAGGGGTCCAGTGCCGGCCCCAAACCTGGACACACACCTGCCTTCCATCTTGTCATCTGGAAACCCACTGGTCGTGCCCTGGGGGTGCCCTTCCTGGCCCCTGGACTCTCTTCATGTTGGGGAAGTCTGGACTCTGACACCCTGTAGCAACATCAGTGTTCAAAATCCACATGTGCTCACACTGGGGGCCACTGCCAGCCTGCTGTGCGGCCCTCGGAGCCCCGTGTGAGGCTTCCAGGACAGGGCTGACCCTCTGTGGACCTTTAAATGCTATCCTGATGGCAACCTGGAGGGTGAACCCGCCTCCTGCCATGACACTCAGATGTGAGGAGACCCCTGCCCCAAGCCAGGCGGGGGCCGAGGATGACCCCACTGGGCTGGGGAGGGGCCTGCCCCGGCCCAGCCTCATGAAGGGGTGACGGAGGGGCCAGGAGGGTGAGTCCCTCTTGTCCGTGGGTGTCCCGGTTGGCTCCCCCGCCCGCCCAGCAGCTCACCGTCTGGAGGCAGCACTCTGGGAGCACGCGTCTGGGAGGAGGGCTCAGCAATTACAGTAACCGCTGCAGCGTGCTATCCTGTTACAGCCGAGCACAAAAGTTTCTGAGCTTTGGCTTCCAGAGTGTCATGTCAGACAAGACCTGGATTCACTCCCGAAATTTTTAATCTTCTGGGCAGAGCAGCCGCGCCTCCTAATACTATGTGCAGATCATTGTCGGCCGTGGCGGCTTCGCTGCCCTCGCCGGGCAGAGTGACAAAGCCGGGCGGCATCTGGACAGTGTCCAGTCCAAATCCCATTCTCAGGGCCTGGGTGGTCACACTCTGCTCTGCACACTTGCAGTTCGAGAGGCCGCGTGTTTAGCAAAATGAGGCCAGAGGATTTACAGCTTTGGTGGCAAGGGCAATAAATGCAGAAGCGGCTGTAGCTCAGTTCCTAGTATCATGCCTGCTGTGCTCCTGAAATAATAAGTCCCATCCAGGAATCGCCGTGCACTCTGCCCAAGCTGGCCTACCGTGCTCCTGTGTGTGCCCACTTAATGGCCCCACCTCTAGGAAAGGGCTCTGGGCACTTGTTGGGACTCCTCTTCCAACCATTTTCCTTGCGGTATTTTTGTAGAGTTGTGATCCTGTCTTTACAGAATTTATTTCTCCTCTTTTCCAGCTAACATTACAGTCTGACCGTTTTTGGTTCTAGCTGAGCTCCCAGCTGTCCTTTTCCAGGACTGTGTAGTATTTCATTGCATGGACGTCTCATCCTTTACAGAGCCATCCCTTTGTCGTGAGTGACATTTCAGTAGCCATATCTGTGCATGGACCTTTTAAAATTGACATTCTGTCTTAAAACAGTTCTAGACTTACAGGAAAAACTGTGAGTACAGAGTCCCTGTGTAACCGCACCTAGTTTCCCCTGTTATTAACATGTGGCACTGATATAGTGCATTTGTTGCAGCTGATGAACAATGTTTATACACTGCGGTTAACTGAAAAAGCCTGCGTGTTACTTTTATTACCAAACCAAGCCTGGGTTCCCGCCATAGCAAAGCCCCTCCACGGACACCAGGGCTGGTGAAGGTTGAGTACAGCGTTTATTACTGGGCCAAGGATGGAGAAGGGGCAGCTCATGCTCAGAAGACCCAGACTCCCCGAGGCTTTCAGGGAAGGTCTTTTAAAGACCGGGTGAGGGAGAGGGTCAGCTCCTGGACAGTCCTCTGATTGGGTGCTGGGGAGGTAACTGGTGATGTCTTGGGAATCTCGGGCATCAGCCTGCTGGTTCCGCCAGGTCTGGGGTCTATGTGCTGGTGGGCGGCATGCGGTTAACCTCTCCACCTGAAGGGGGTTTCAGTATCTGCAAAACTATCTGCATGACTGCTGAAGGACACGACTCATGATATTATCTAGAGGCCTTTTGTGTGCATGCTAAGTTACTTCAGTCGTGTCTGACTCTTGGCGGCCCCAGGGACTGTAGCCCACCAGGCTCCTCTGTCCATGGGATTCTCCAGACGAGAATACTGGAGTGGGTTGCCATTTCCTCCTCCAGGGGACCTTCCCGATGCAGGGATCCAACCCATGTCTCTTATGTCTCCTGCATTGGCAGGTGGGTTCTTTACCATTAGCGCCACCTGGGAAGGAGGAATTAAAGGCCTGTGACTTCGCTTTTATGGGTAGACTACTGTAATTTTGTCTCATTTGGCTGTTTTCCTTTGTTTCTGCATTTTCCTTCCTCCTTTGATTAAATTTGCTCTTTGGAACTCAGGGAAGGCCGGGGAGGCTGAACTTCTTCTACAACAAGAGGTGAGGGGGATGCGGGGTGGGGGCAGTTCCTGCCCCTCAGATGGCCCTGAAGGTCCTGCTCATTTCATTTAGTACCTCCCTGATGTTTTTTTTCTGCCCAGGACCCCATCCGGGACCCATATTATATGTAGCAGACACGTCTCCTTAGGCTCCTCTGAGCTGTGACTCTTCCTCAGAGGTCTCTTGTTGATTTTGATGACCTTGGCAGTGCTGGGGAGCCCTGGGCATGCATTTTATAGGCTCTCCCTCGATGGTGATCTGTCTGGTGTTTCTCTCACAATGAGACTGGTTGTGGGGTGTGGGGACCAGACGCAAGCTGCCATTCTTATGACGTCTTACCAAGGACATGGTGTCACCATGACTGATCCCTGTGATGTTGACCTCGGCCACCTGCCAAGGAGCAGCGGAGCTCCTGGACTGAGGAGTGGGGTGGGTCAGTGGTGGCTCACGCCTGGCACCTGAGGGGCCCTCGTGGCACAATGACCTCCAGGCAGAAAGGTGGTGGGAGCCGTGTGTCTCAGTTACAATAAATCCAGTGGGGAAAGAAAGAGCACCTTTTTTTTTTTTTTTTTTTAAACAAAAGGTCAGGGAGTATAGGTGACATGACTAATTAGTCAGGGTTGCAGCTCTACCAACACAGAGAGACTCTTCCGGGGACACACCTGATGAGAACTGCGCTTGCTGGTTTGGATTTGGCCGCTGCGTGCAGGACCCGGGGCAGCCCTGCCCCATGAGCGCTGTCCCCCAGCGTGGCTAGTGAGCTACACATGGAATGTGAGGCTGTTCCGTTATTCAGGAGCCCTTCCTATTTTTCCTGCTGAAATGCAGCCTGGGGCCTCTGACCTCTGACCAACCCCTACCCCCAACTCCTCCCTGGCTCAGGTCACAGGTCACATTTGAAATTCCAGCCAAGTCCAGAGGTCTTTCTGTTCCATCAGCTGGAGCCCACCTTGAAGGTGGTCCCTGATTTGGGAGCAGGGGCCTGAGTGCCAGCCCCTCTCCCACCTGACCTATGACACCCAAGGGTGCAGCTGAGTGGCGAGGGCTTGGCAGTCACAGTGGGTGGGCATTCCTGTTGGCTCTTCAAGGGACAGTGTGGGGCCCCACCTGCCTGGGGCAGCCGGACATCCTTGACCTTCTGAAGACCGCCTGGGCTCTGGGGTCAGGAAGCCCTGGCCTTGGCTCTCCCTGGGTCCCTAGAGGGACAGATGGATGGGGAGGCTGTCCAAACTCTGTGACCCCAGGTCCCTTGTCTGCATGGACAGCAGCCTCTTTTGTCTGGTTACTGTGATGTCTGATTGACACGGTGGCCAAACAGGACCATGCAGGACCCAAGGGTTGGCTCCTTTCCGATTAACCACCAGCCCCTCAGTTCCTGCTCTGGTCTTATCCCCCCAAGCCTCTGCATCCCTCAACTTGGTCCGTCTGACAGGTTAACCTGGGAGGCTCTGTGGCAGGTGGGAGACCCATGGGCTCACCCTGTGATGTTCTCTGTCTGTCTGGGACAGAAGCACGTGGAGACCCACAATGGTAAGTACCTCCTGGTCAATGAGCTGGTTCCCATGGCAGCTCCCTCAGGGCGCTCTCGGCAGAAGACACACTGTTCCAGGGTTGGGGAGGAGGCAGGCTGCGGTCTCAGTTGCCATGGTGACACATAGATGTCCTGGGTGCTCAGTTCCCAAAGACAGTAATAGCACAGGCATTTTGAGGCCCCACTCAGCCACGCGTGGTCCAGCACGTAGCACACATCGTGTCTTCCATCTAATCCTCACGGCTACCTTGCGAGGCAGTTAGGACCCTTCCCAAATTTCAGGTCCAGACACTGAGGCTGGGAGTCTGAAGTGGTGAAGCCAGGATTCCAGAGCAAGAGCGCTACTGCAAGTAGAGCCTGTGTGTCTGCACGGTGGGTGTGAGCCCCTCTCCCTCAGGGTGGAGAGCGTGCGATTTGATCCAGGGATATTCTACAGGAAAGGGACCCTCCTCTCACCAGGAAGCTGCAGGGGACTGTCCTCAGATTTGGAGAGGGAGCACACGGGCCGTGTCCCACACTGGAGATGTGGCTGGAGATCTGCTGTTGCTGCTGGGGGAGCAGCCTCCTTTGTGAGCCCAGGTGGGTGCTCTTATCAGCCACACAGCTGCTCGATTGGGAGGCTCATGGGCCCCCAGGTTCAGTACAAACCCGACTGCATTTCTTCGTTTCAAAGGTTGCCTCTTGTCATGTACAGCCAGCATCAGAGTACACTGGAGACAAGGCAGACACAGTCCCTGAGCTCATGAACTTACAGCCCAAGGAGAAGCAGTCACCTTCCCATGAAATCAGCAGCTCTTTCTGTCCCCCATTCCTGCTGAGGGCCCACGTCCTCTGTTCTTCCAAGTTCAGTGCCAGGGCCCTCCAGCATCCACTCACCTGGGCTCTGATGGGTCTCTGCACACCTCCCCCCCCCCCCCCAATGCTGCCACCTGCTGCCAGACACCACCTCCTCTCCCAGACTTATTAACCCCTCGTCCCAGCAAACTCACTTCAGCACCTTGGAGAGCTCCGCAGCAGGGGCAGGAGTCGGGGAACCAGGCAGAGGCAGCAGAATGGCCTTTCTTCGTCCCCAAACCTTAGGTGGGGGCCCCCCAATGTGAGGTCTAGAGAAAATCAGGAGATCTGTAGCATCCCAAACCACAAGGTCCTTGGATTGCTGGAGGCTGACAGTGAGGACGCCTCAGGGCGGGAGGGAGAGAGGGAGGAAGAGAGGATTGGGTGTGTGTGTGTATGTGTGCATGGGTGGGTGGATGGATGGATGGATGGATGGGTGGATGGGTGGATGAATGGATGGATGGATGGGTGGATGGATGGGTGGGTGAATGGATGGATTTATGGGTGGATGGATGGGTGGATGGATGGTAGATGGATGGGTGGGTGGATGGATGGGTGGATGGGTGGATGGATGGATGGGTGGATGGGTGGGTGGATGGATGGGTGGATGATTGGATGGATGGATGGGTGGTTGATTGGATGGATGGGTGGATGGATGGGTGAATGGGTGGATGGATGGATGGATGGGTGGGTGAATGGATGGGTGGATGGGTGGATGAATGGATGGGTGGATGGGTGGATGAATGGATGGATGGATGGGTGGATGGATGGGTGGATGGATGGATGGGTGGATGGATGGATGGGTGGATGGGTGGATGGATGGATGGGTGGATGGGTGGGTGGATGGATGGGTGGATGGATGGGGGATGATTGGATGGATGGATGGGTGGATGGATGAGTGGATGGATGGATGGATGGATGGGTGGGTGAATGGATGGGTGGATGGGTGGATGAATGGATGGGTGGATGGGTGGATGAATGGATGGATTTATGGGTGGATGGATGGGTGGATGGATGGGTGGGTGGATGGATGGGTGGATGGGTGGATGGATGGGTGGATGGATGGGTGAATGGGTGGGTGGATGGATGGATGGATGGGTGAATGGATGGGTGGATGGGTGGATGGGTGGGTGAATGGATGGGTGGATGGGTGGATGAATGGATGGATTTATGGGTGGATGGATGGGTGGATGGATGGGTAGATGGATGGGTGGGTGGATGGATGGGTGGATGGGTGGATGGATGGATGGGTGGATGGGTGGGTGGATGGATGGGTGGATGATTGGATGGATGGATGGGTGGTTGATTGGATGGATGGGTGGATGGATGGATGGGTGGGTGGATGGATGGGTAGATGGATGGAGGGACAGATGGACAGATAGATGAACAGGTAGATGGATGGATGAGCTAACAATAAAATTGGGGGGATGGATGAAGGCCACCCGCACAGCCCGCCTTTCCTATACTGACCTTCCACACTTTGGTATGTTTTGCCATGATCCAAGTTAAATGGGTTTCAATCAATCTCTCCTACTCTTTTGAACTTGGAAACAGCAGTTGATAAAAACATCTCAGTAAACAGATTCTTTTCCTTGGCTTTTCCTGGAACTTTTGATTCTGTGAATGGGCAGAGGTCTTGGGCACCCGGCACTGAGCCTGCCTGCCTTCTGGATCCTGAGGGTGAGGACCCAAGCACACTTTGCTTTCTTCACTGCCTGCAAAGCACTTCATGTTGGGGCTCCTCTCCTGGTGCCACTGGGTGACTCTGAAGACCTGAGGGTGTGTCTCATTTGGGAAGAAGCAGCTTGTCCAGGCCATGGGCACAGTGGGGGCAGCTGGAGCCTCAGGCTTCACTGAGACCCAAATGATGAGGGGCTGGCTTCAAGGGATGGGGGGGGGACACTGGCCAGCCGTGAGCCAGCTCCCCAGCCAGCCGCCTCCTCCTCAGCTTGCGCTCATTTACTCGAAAACTACCCACAATGAAAACGGGAACTTTAAGTCAGAGCCGAAGCAGGTAGCTGGGTTTGGACGCAGGCCAGAGCTCTAGGCAGCAGCTGGGAACAAAGGGCTGGGTGTGAGACGTCACCACAGCCGCCCCGGCAGGGACTCAGCGGGAGCCGCGTGCTGATGGCAGGGAGAATTAGTTGTTTACGGCCATTTAGGCTGGGAATGATTCTTTAAAAAATCTGCCCTTGTTTCGTTTGTCTGTGAATAGACGTGGGTGAGACGGTGGACAACTTTCTCCAGGTGCACCAAACGAATCCTTTTATTGGAAAGGGCCTGCGGGAGATGGAGATGATTAATGGTTGGCAAACACAAACTTGGAAGGGTTAGGACTGGGACCTGCTTAGCATGGAGCTAACAGGACGGAGAAATAAATTAATGTCCTCAATTACAAAGGGGCTTGTGATATAGAAAACTTGTCAACAGACCTCCCTGGAGGAGGAGGACGACGGAGCTTTACAAAGTCATCCATCACTCCAAGGGCATCCTGGACATGGGGAAGGGCTGTGGGTGACCTCGGCCTCAGAGCTGAGGCTGTGGAGGGTGTGGGCACACGCCCGGCCAAGTGGAAAGGGCAGCAGGGTGCCCCCCTTCAGAGCTGCTCTTGACCCCCTTGCAGGGCATCATGGCTGAGAACCTTGGAGGCAGGGGCCTCCCCGGAGGGGCCTGGACATCCCCACTGCCATGCTGGTTCTCCCCTGGGGTTTGGACAGGAGGCCAGTCATGGCCAGAGGGAGGGTGGCCGTGTGGACCCCACACCTGCCTGGCTCTGCTCCTGTGGCGTACCTGCCCTGGGACCCCCTAGACTACCCTTCATGCCCCTCGGGGCTTCAAGAACCTCAGTTGGTGGAGAGTTGGAGCCCTATTAGCCTGCGCCTCCCCCTACCCACTCCCATTCCTCTGGAATCAGAGATTGGATTTCTTAATGACAGAAGAATTAAGTAATAGGCCTGAGCAGGGCTGTGGGCAGCCGTGTGAAGCCATGTGCAAAATTGATATTTCAACAAGCCTGATAACGTATTAGGGCACTGGCCGGCCCGCGCTGCAGCATCCCACGATAAATCTCCCGTCAAACGCCCGCGGTGCACGTCAGCCACGCTCACACGTGCGCTGGCCTTTGGAGCAGGCTGTCGGTCTGTCCCCGACGTGTCTTGGGAGCTAGACATCGGTGTGCAGAGGGCTCAGTCGCCCCAAAGGCCCCGCTGCCCCACCGGGCCGCACAGACCATGGTGGCGTCGCCGGATGCGGCTTCTCGAGGGGGCCCTGCTGACGACCTGGGGAGCGGCCGCCCCAGGCTCCGGACACAAGGTCATCGGCAGCCCGTCTCCCTCTTTGATTTGCAGCCTCCGGTGAAGTGCGGGGCCCAAGACAAGATGCTCGGCGACAATTTTATGAAGATCAATGTTATTAGGGACTGAATTCTTGTCCGAAATAATTTGTATAAAATATAGTCACATTAGATGAGAATCTGCGCTGAATTATCGGCTAATGGGGGTGTTGAGTTGAGAGGCGCCTCTGGCCTCGTTTCACGGGATAATTGAGGATGACGTCTTCTGCCTTGGCCTGCGAGGCTCCGAGTACAGGGGGTGTCTCAGGCTCTGTCCAGGGCGTCCGAGAGGCAGGGGGTCCCACTCTGCCCCCCATGAGTGCTCAGGACCCCACCAAGGTCATGAGCCCCCCACCTCCATTGACCCTCCCCTGCCAGAAAGCACCTGAGCCTCCTGCTTCCAGAGGCTGCCAAGACCCCCAGCAGTGACCCGGCCCCTCGCTGGAGCTTCCCACCAGCTAAATTGCGGTGACAATGTCCCTTTAGTCCTGAGCTGCTCCCCTTTCCACGGCAGACACCTCCTGAGAAGTGAGCCCCTTTGGGAGGTGCCCCCTTGGTGGCACAGCCCTCTGGTTCTGCAAAGGGCAGAGAAGCGGGAGGGGCAGAAGGCCAAGGATGGTGAGCTTGCTGTGGCCCCTCCTGCCTTTCTGGGGGGCTCGGGCTCCTGCCCCCTGGGGTCCTCCTGGGCCACAGGGTCCCCCGGGGGCAGTAAACAGGCAGGGTCAGTGGGGGTGGTGTCCACCTGAGTGTTCCCTGAGATCCCGACCCCAATGCTGAGCCCACCCCCTTCCTGGCATCCAGGGAAGGGGGTCCCTGGGATCCACCCAGCCAGCGGGGACGGGGCACCTAGAAGCCCAGTGAGTGGACACGGGCAGTCCTGGGGGCCAGGCCATGCCTTGGCTGTGTCCCCTTTGCAGGCAGGCTCCTCCTGAATGCTGGGGGCCCCGCTCTGGGCCTGGCTCCCTGCTCACAGCTGCTGTCCCAGCACCCAGAATCTGAGGCTGGGGGTCAGGGTGGGGCCGGGGGCAGAGGACGCCACCTCCACGCCGTCTGGGCAGCCCCTGACCCCGGGCTCCTGGCTTGTGCCTGGGCTCACCCTGGGGCAGCTGAGCTGAGCTCGCTTGGGGCTAAAGTTTCAGGATGAGCAGCACCTCCCACCCCGCAAACGCCCCCTATTCCCAGGAGCTTGGCCATCATCCTGTCAAGGCCGAGGGCTGCATGTAGGTCCAGGGTTCAGGGGTGAGGCCCTGTAGGTGGAGTTGAGGCCATTGGCCGGCTGACTTGAGGCTTGTGGGCAGTGGGTGGCCCTTCCCCAGTGGAGGCCTTGAGGGCTGAGTCTCCCCGATGGAACCCAGGGAGAGAAACTGGCCAGGCCCTGGGACGTAAGGTCACGGGGATACAAAACCACCCGTAGCTGAGGGCAGAGCTGCCCAGGGTGGGGGTGGGCGTGCAGACACAATCCCCTCCCCTGGAGCCCACAGTGGGGGCTGAGGGGCTTGGTGCCGGCTCCCTGGTCAGCACCTGTCAAGACCCCCTCCTGCCCAACAGGAGGGCCCAGCCAGGGGGCTCCTGAGGCCGAAGGGCCCTGTGTCTGCACCCCAGACCCTTGACTTAACAGCAGTTGCTCTGAAAGCAGTCAGCGGAGGAGAAACAAGGCTGTGAATAAAGCTTTATTGACAAAGAGCCCCAACAGAGGCGTGGGGCCACTCACGAGATGTAAACCGTGAGCAGCACTCGGCCCGGGGCAGGGGCGGCTGAGTTACACGGAGCCCTGTCTGCTGTTCGCTGCTTGGCCTCACGCGTACACGACTTTGATGCATCTCTTATTATGAGAAAGAACTCAGGACACGGCGCTCGAGCTCTGCTCCGAGGCGCCCAGTTTGCGGGCACTGAGTCCCCTATGGTACTGACCACCCTTCCCACCATCGTCTCCGGAGCTCCTTCCTCGAGTCACACAGAACCTCGGATCAATTTTAAAGGAGAAATGAGAGTTGCCATGAAAGAGAAGAGCAGCCCTTGGCCCCTGAAACCGGCAGGCGTTGGCACTCCCAGGAGACGCAGGGGCCCCGTGGACCGAAGGGCTCCTCTGGGCCCCCTTCACGCTCAGCCAGGCGGCTTCGGCGGGAGCACCTCACCCCGGTGTTTGCTTACACACGGGCTCGTGACCCGAGGCGGCTGGTGAGGCCGTGGTCCCTGCAGGCGGCCTCCCCCTCCCTACATGAGCTTGACTTTAGGGGGAGCCCGCCTGTCTGGGCTTGGCGACTGAGTCTCAGGCTGGCCTGGCCTGTGTGTGGTGCTCTTCCGTAGGACAGTCAGCATGCAGACAGCAGGCCTCAGGGGCCAGGGGTGAGCTTCCTGGGGCTGCCAGTAAATTACTGTGGGCTGTAAAGGAGATCAGTCTTGAGTGTTTGTTGGAAGGACAGATGCTGAAGCTGAAGCTCTAATACTTTGACCACCTGATGCGAAGAACTGACTCATTGGAAAGACCCTGATGCTGGGAAAGATTGAAGGTGGGAGGAGAAGGGGACGACAGAGGATGAGACAGTTGGATGGTGTCACCGATTCAATGGACATGGGTTTGGGTGAACTCCAGGAATTGGTCATGGACAGGGAGGCCTGGCGTGCTGTAGTCCATGGGGTCTCAAAGAGTTGGACACGACTGACCAATGAACTGAACTGAACTGGGGGCTTAGGACGGCAGACACTCATCCTCTCACTGACAGGAGCCTGGAAGCCTGAAGCTGGGGCAGAGGGGAAGGCACTCCCGGTGGGCCCTGGCTCCTGGGCTCCTGGTGCCCCTGGGCTCCTGGTCTCGAGGCCGTGTCACCCGTCTCTGCCCTGCCTCCTCTGGGCCACCCCCTCTGAGCCTGAGTCTCCCCTCTGTCCCTAGCCCGGCCCCATGCGGCCTCCATCCACAGCTCTGTCCTGGCAGTAGCTGGGGGAGGAGATGACCGCTGAGCCCGAGACTCTGCCCCTCTGCCCATGGTCCAGGGCAGCCTCTCTGCTGGGACCTGCCTGTCCCTTCTGGGTGGAGCCTGGGCCCGGGGAACATCCAGGAGGCAGCGGTCCCTCGGTGCCCAGGGGCCGGGCAGCTGGATGCAGGTGAGGCAGGTGTTTCTGGGGGCAGAAGCCCACAGCTCAGAAGGTCCGGTGGTACCAGGCTCTGCAGCGGCCTGTGGCCACCCCCTGCAATGACCTTTCTAGTCTTCCGGCCTCCGCTGCCGCCACCCCTGATTAATGAAGCCGTAGATCACCCTGCTCCCCACATAATGGGATGTGAGCACCGTCTAATTTCCAAATTAAAACTCAGACGGATGGCTCTGCCCCTGACGACATGAGTGGGTGGGGGTGTGCTGACCCGCGGAGGGCTCAGTCGAGGAGCTCAGCCTGGGGTCAGCCTCGCGGGGCCTATGACCCTTCCTTCCTCCAGGCTTTGACCACAGTTTCCAGATATGTGAGAGCGGATGCCGAGGGCAGGAGGCGGAGGCCGCCCCCACGAGCCACGGACCCAGTGCCTGTGTCCCTGGCCTGGTCCCCCCTCCATGCTCCAGAGTGTGCTGGGCTCTGCACTTGGGAACCGGTCCTCCTGGGGTCAGGGCAGGGCCCAGCCGCCCACTCCCGAGCACCCTGAACCCCAATGGCCTCCCCCACTACCTGACCCTCCCTGAGAGAGGAGGGGTCGGGGGGCCGGCAGCACATGGTCAGCTTCACCCGGACAGCAGCGCACACGTGAGCAGGGCCTTCGGGGGGGTGAGGCCACGGAACGCCGGTGCAGCCTCTGGGGCCGGAGGCCCCTGGGGTGACGAGCTGGAGCTGGACCGGGAGGAGGTGTGTGCCCAGAGCGGGAGTCCAGGGAGCCCGGTGGCCCCTGGGGCGATGAGCCGGAGCTGGACCAGGGAGGAGAGTCCAGGGAGCCCGCGTCCCGCCCAGCCCCCAGCTGCCCACTCTGGATGTGTGTGGAGAGCTGCGGAGGAAGCCGGCCGCGTTGCGTTGCCCCGGTCATTCCCTGCTGCTCTCCGCCCCGTGTCCCCTCTGGTGGCCGACGGTCAGGCAGCAGGGCTGAGCCGGGCAGATGGGCCCTCTGTCCCCCAGGGCACGGGGTCCAGGCCGTGCCGCACCAGTGGGCTTCGTGTCAGGCCCTAGCGTTCTTCAGGACCCCAGGGTCCTCCTCCTCCAGGCCGCCTTCCGCCCTCTGCTTTCTGGACTCTCCCCCAGCCCCGGGGCCCTTCAGGCCTGCTCCCCACACCCCCCGGCTCCCCTAGTTCCACACCAAAGCCTCTTCTGCCAGAGGCCGTGATGACACTCCATGAGGCCCCCACGGTCCCGTCTGACGGGCGCCGCTCGGCCAGGTCCCCACCGCCCACCCGTTCCCTGAGTGCCCCACGCCTGGCTCCCTGGAGACCCACAGGAAGGGCTGGTCTCATGCTTCAGGGTTGACAGGGCACAGTCACTTCAGCCGTGTCTGAGTCTGTGACCCCATGGATTGCTTCCCGTCAGGCTCCTCTGTCCACAGGAGAGGCTGCCATTTCCTCCTCCAGGGGATCCTCCTGACCCAGGGATCAAACCTGTATCTCTTATGTCTCCTGCCTTGGCAGGTGGATTCTTTAAGCCTAGTGCCACCTGGGAAGCCCAGGGTTAAAGGTCTCTGTGTATTGATCTGTGGCTGTGTATTGATCCTGGACGGTGACAAGCAGCTGCTGCTGACCCGCTGTGTGCAGGCACGGGGCCAGCGGAAGGACGGGGGACCGGCGGCCCCCACCGTCACCATGGCTACATCCCAGTCGAGGCCTCTCTGTTCTGCGTTTCTGCTTCCAGCCTCACAATCCGGGAGGGTCAGAGAAGGACGGCCAGATGGAGGCGGCACAGGCTGTGTGCTCCCTGAGCCCCGGGCCGGACCCGGCTGCTGACGGTGCTGGGGAGCCAGGCCCCCGAGGGCCCAGGACTGCGGGCCGCTGCTCTGGACGCCCAGGCTCAGCGGGAGGACGTGCCAGGCCCCCTGCAGCGTGGTGTCCCTGGTGGGGCTCTGCAGGCCCAATCCATCATCTCCAGGCCGAGTTTGTAACAGGAAATAAAGCTGTAAATTGTGCTGAGCTACTGATGTCAGCAGGGGCCCCGCGCAGGAATGCTAAGGAATGCTAACGGGTCCTGCAGGCTCTCACACCCCCGCAGAGGGCGGGGCCAGGGGAAGTGCCGGGCTCCAGGGCTCCATGGTGGGACGAGACCTCAGGGGCTGGAGGTGAGATTGCGGGTCCCTCGGGTGGCACAGCGGGACCGCCTGTGGGTGAAGCAGTGTCTGCACCCGGCAGGCCATGGGCAGGGTTCTGTGTGCCCCCAGGGGAAGCGGGTTCAGGGGCTGGAGGTAGAGGGGGACACACGCAAGGCCCCCGAGACCAAGAGGTCACAGCGACGCCCCGGACATCCGCACCCGACACCAGGAGCCTGGGTGGGAGCCAGCGAGGGGGAGCCTGGGGGGAAAGGGCCTAATCACAGCCAGCCCTGGGGCGTGCGGGGCTCCCCGCGGTGCGGGTGGGGGTCCTGACTCCCCGCCTCGGGAGGCTCAGGGGACAGTTCTCCGTGCACTTTCTCCCCGGCCAGCCAGGCGGCTCCTCGGCAGGAGGGGCCCTCTGGGATCCTCTCTCCACGTCCCAGCTGGAGGCTCAGCAGTACGCGTGGGAGACTTTCACATCTGTGTCCAGCATCACATGGCTGGACGGAGAGCGGGGATGGGCTGGAGGGGGTCTTCCCGGAGGCATGGTCCTCTTCATTCAGCACTCAGAGCATAACACTGTGGGGGGTCTCCCCCCACGTCAGTAAAGGGGCTCGGCTTCTCCCCTGGACAGAGCTGGGCCCTGGGAGACTCGGGGGGGCCTGGACACCGATGGTTTATTGTGTACCGAGTGGCCTCCCTCAGTGCTGCACGGCCGTCTGAGGTTAAACAGGATTCGTCACAGCCTCCTCCTTAAAACGGTCCCCATGGCCACACACATGGGGAGATGGATGCAATTATCCACCTGCCCTCTGTCTGCTCGCCCCGAGGCACCAGGCGGTGGGGAGGCAGGGAGGCAGGTGCGACTCTGCATGCCAAGCACGTACCCCTCCGCCCCGCACCCAAATCACTGTTGGTGTAAACAAAAAATGTGGGGATTTATTAAATCCATCATTTCTCAATTTGCTCCTGCACGTTGCCTGTAATTAGCTGCATGCTGCCTGACATCTGCATTTGCTGCCAGGAGCATCCCTGCCGCCTGCCGCGGTCCCCGGCGAGCTGGAAGAGCGCTCGGGTGGGGCAGGACAGGGCCGTGGGCACCTTGCCATCCAGGCACCTCAGGGAGGTCGGTCCTGCCCCCGAAGCTAAAGGACAAGCCAGGAAGAGCTGGGCTGGAGAAAGATGGCCCTCGGGCTGGACGTGGCTTTCTCCACCTGCCGTGGGAAAGTGACCTGGCCCCGCCGACGCCAGCCTGGGAGGCGACCCTGTCCCCCATGTCGGCCGCCCGATCCTGCACAGATTGCTGTAAGAACTGCCCAGGGGCCTGGAGTTTTGAACTTTAATGATGGGGTGGCCAGGCCAGAGCCAGCCCAGCAGAGGCGGACCCGCCTCTCCAGCTGCGGTCGTTCTCAGGAGAGCTGGGGGAAGCGCTCTGCTGCTTCCACTCCTGACCTCCCTCCTCCCCGGAGGGACGCTGCATCCTGAAATCATGTCACGTGGTCATGTGCCCCCCGGGGCCAGGCGCCTCTGTCCTCCTGCGCCCAGGCCTCAGGCTCTGCCCCTCCTGCTGGGACTTGGACCTGGCCCAGCCTGGGCGCAGGGTGCCTGTAGGAGTCACTCCAGCAGCCCCACTCGACCCCCAGCCCCATGGCGGGGATGGATCCACGAGGGGAGCTCAGCCTGTGCCTCCCTGGGGAGGATCGTCCAGGGCCCGTGTGGGCACAGGGTCTCCCACTCCCTCTCCTGCTGCTGGTGGGGTGGGGGTGGCACGGCCCTGGCCTTGGGATGGTTTCCCATCTTCAGCTGCGACCTCCTGGTAGAGACACGGTGTCTGTCACCAAGACCTGGACATCCGGGGGCTCACTGCCAGAGCGCATCTCAGATGCTCTGACTCACGGGAGGACCTGGGGCGCTCTGACACCCAAGTCCTGTTTGAGCCCCAAAGCTACCAGCTCTCCTCCGATTTCCTTTTCTTCTTTTTAAAATGCTTATTTTTTTGCATATGTGTTTGAAGGGCCCGTCTTTTGTACTATGCCTCTCTGGCCAGCACTTATTTGGGTGTGTTCTTAGGCCTTGAATCTGGGTCTCCTGCATTGCAGGCAGGCGCTTTACCATCTGAGCCACCAGGGAAACTCCGGCTCTATAGCTTAGGCCTCTGCGTCTGGGCCACAAAGTGTGTGTACGTGTCAGGGTAGCAGAGAAGCCTGAGAGTCGCCCCAAGTGCTGGCTCTGGTTCCTGCCCACCCAGCAGAGTGGAGAGACCCCGCGCCCCCACACCCTGCGCCCCCACACCCCGCACCCGGACCCTGCTTCCCAGTGGGCACGTGCGGCCCTGGGCCTGGCCAATGAGCTCTCTCCCCGAGGTGCCAGCTCCGCCCGCCCCGCGGTCTGGGTGCCGCGTCTGCCGCGCACGCCCTGGCTGACCCCACCTCACCTTCAGATGCCGTCCCTGACCCTTCCAGGAGGGCCCCCGGCTCGACCCTGAGGTCACTGTTCACAGAGCTGACTGCCCCCCTGCCTGGAAGCTGGTTTTTCCTTGGGGCCTGGGGCCCTGGGCGCCCGTGCTGTGGCTGGTGGATGGTTTTGCAACCTGATCAGAGTGTGGATCTCCCTGTAAAAAGGAGCTTCCCTCTGGTCCCCCGGGGGCTTTGGGACGCCCGACCCCTGACGTGACCCTTGCATGACCGGGAGGGACACGGAGCAGTTCTCATGCAGGGGTCCGTGGGGAGGAGGATCCCCGGCACCTGCCCCCAAGTCAGGGATGTGGACGGGGTTCACCTGCTGGGCCGAAGGGGCCGGCATGGCGGGGGCAGAGCTAGATGCCCGCGCAGCCTAGGAGGGGCCTGGCAGAGGGACTCGGATGGGCTGGACTGTTACAGGCTGGCCTGGGGGGACGTGCTCAGAGGATGCTCAGAGCCACCCTGCCCCATCCAGCCAGACAGGGGTGGGTGAAAACCGTCGGCAGAAGCTCTGGGGTCTTGGGAGATAAGACGCAGACTGCAGGTAATTGCCTCCAGCCTCGGACTCTCCTCGTGGCCCCCCTCCCTCTGCCCCCATCTTTGTTACTATGGCAGCAGGAAGGGCTCATTTTCTCCCGCTTCTTGAGGTCTGCTTTCCATTTCTAAATCAAGTCCCCGTCTCGCCGTGAGCTCCTGTCCATGAGGACGTGCTTCTGACCTGCTTGGGTTCCTGGACATCCAGGCACGGTCAGGATGACCCCCTACAGCCAGCCCCCCAGCCTTGTTCCCCCTGAGGCCCTCCCCTCCTCAGGCTTCAGCTTCTGGGGGCTGAAGGGACAAGGTGGGTCAGGAACGGGGACTTCTCCAGCTTCCCCCAGGCTAGGACCTGGGCCAGAGACACCAGGCCCGCCCCGTGTCCCCAGCTCTGGGGTCCGTCCGGGATCCTGTTTGCCGAGCATGTGGTGTCTGAGCTTCACGATGCTGAGGATACACCCGGCCCCTCACTCACCTTTCCCTGGACGGGGCTCAGCGTGTCCTGCTCAGACGCCCCTCACCCCCCAGCCACGCTTGTGTCCCCAGAAGGCCTGCTCTATGGTTCCCCTCTGCCAGGGGCCACCTCTGCCCCCAGGCCCTCATCCCAGGGGACCTGCCCAAACCACAGACATCAGCCCCTGCCCTCCCCACCTCTGTATCCCTCACCTGCTCTCCACCAGGACTCTTGGGAGCCCAGACCTGGGTCCAGCATCCTTCCTATGGGCGACCTCTCCCTGCTTGAATGGGAGGCAGCTGCCCTCAGGCACCCAGTGTGGACCCCAGGCCAGCTCCTGGGGGGACTAGGATGACGATGGTTAAGTCAGCAGAAGGACAAGGTCCCTAGAGTTCTGAGCCTGTTGTACAAGGATCACAGCAGAGACTGTCAGCTGTGACTACCCGAGACCCTGGTTTCTGAAGCAGGTGTTTTGCAGAAGCTTTGATACTTTGCAAGTGTGTAGGTGGGAAAGCAGCAGATCTTAGCATAATGGCTACTCCAGGCAAAGTTCCAGATGAGGCCCAAGGTCCCGTCCCTGCCAGTGTACAGCGTTTGAATCAGCTCTTCCGTGTGTGTGTGTGTGTGAGTGTGTGTGTGTGTGTGTGTGTGTGTGTGTGTGTGAGTGTGTGTGTGTGTGTGTGTGTGAGTGTGTGAGGGGAGGGCCGCAATACCATGGGAGCCCCCCCAGTGATTGGCTTCTGACAAGCTGACTTGAATTGATCAAAGGGAGGTGACCTGGGTTGGCCTGATCAGGTGGCCCCTTAAAAGACAGTGAAACCGCAGATGCTCAGCAGGCCCGTGAAGGAAGGGAGGCGTACGGCCAGGCCCTGAGCAAACCTGGGCCCACAGCCAGCAACAGAGAAGGGACCGAGCTCTATATTCACAAGGAACTGAGCTCTGCAGTCCCTGATGGGACCTGGAAGCAGATCCCAGGATCCAGGTGGACCACAGCTGGCTGACACGTTGCCTTCAGCCTCTTGAGACCCCAGCAGAGACCCCGGCCTTGTGACCTAGGAAGTCGTGGGTAGTAAGTGTGCTAATAAAGTCACTGTGTTTGTGGAGGTTCCTTATACAGCATACAGTCTGTTTAACAAGCTGACCTGCTTTGAAAATACATGTTTAGGAGACACGTGCACACCCGAATCACACTTATCTTCACTGAATTTGATTTTTCAAAACATAAATATAAAAATAGTTCTTGACTACAAGATATCAACTCATATAAACATATGCATATCTATATATACCCACTGGTATGCAGGTCAAGAAGCAACAGTTAGAACTGGACATGGAACAACAGACTGGTTCCAAATAGGAAAAGGAGGACGTCAAGGCTGTATATTGTCACCCTGCTTATTTAACTTATATGCAGAGTACATTATGAGAAATGCTGGGCTGGATGAAGCACAAGCTGGAATCAAGATTGCCGGGAGAAATATCAATAACCTCAGATATGCAGATGACACCACCCTTATGGCAGAAAGTGAAGAAGAACTAAAGAGCCTCTTGATGAAAGTGAAAGAGCAGAGGGAAAAAGTTGGCTTAAAGCTCAACATTCAGAAAATGAAGATCACGGCATCTGGTCCCATCACTTCATGGCAAATGGATGAGGAAATAATGGAAACAGTGACAGACTTTATTTTCTTGGGCTCCAAAATCACTGAAGATGGTGGCTGCAGCCATGAAATTAAAAGACACTTACTCCTTGGAAGAAAAGCTATGACCGACCTAGACAGCATATTTAAAAGCAGAGACATTACTTTGCAAACAAAGGTCCATCTAGTCAAAGCTATGGTTTTTTCCAGTAGTCATGTATGGATGTGAAAGTTGGACTATAAAGAAAGCTGAGCACCAAAGAATTGACATTTTTGAACTGTGGTGTTGGCGAAGACTCTTGAGAGTCCCTTGGACTGCAAGGAGATCCAACCAGTCCATCCTAAAGGAAATCAGTAATGAATGTTCATTGGAAGGATTGATGCTGAAGCTGAAACTCCAATACTTCGGCCACCTGATGTGAAGAACTGACCCATTTGAAAAGATCCTGATGCTGGGAAAGATTGAAGGTGGGAGGAGAAAGGGACGATAGAGGATGAGATGGTTGGATAGCATTACCGACTGGATGGACATGAGTTTGAGTAAATTCTGGGAGTTGTTGATGGACAGGGAGGCCTGGCGTGCTGCAGTCCATGGAATTGCAAAGAGTTGGACACAACTGAGGGACTGAACTGAACTCTTTTTTCTTAATTTCAAAAGTTAAGGGGATTTTTTGAAAGGCAGGGGAGTTTTCACTGCAAACTGAAATCATGAAAGGAAAATTGGGAAAAAAAAGAAAATTGGAAGATAGAGATAAATAGAAAGAAGACAACATTTCCCTAATTCAACTAATGTTACAATTAACATTTGAGCCATGTTTGACATTTACCTTCTGCATAAAGAAAACAACAATACTTTGGTCCAATTACAGCCTACTATCTCTTTTTAAAATAGAAGTATGTTTTTGCACCACATGTTCTTTGCAGCACTATTTACAATATCCAGGACATGGAAGCAATGCAAATGTCCATCAACAGATGAATGGATACAGAAGATGTGGTGCATATGTGCAATGGAATATTACTCAGCCATGAAAAAGAACAAAATAATGCCGTTTGCAGTGACGTGGATGGATCTGAAGACTGTCACATGGCATCTGATAGCAGCTGCACCCCCGTTTGAGCAGGGAAGTAAGTTAAAGACATACTGCCTGGGAAATCTGAAAAATGAACTTGTTTACAAAGCAGAAATAGACCCACAGACATAGAAAACAAATGCATGATTACCAAAAGGGAAAGGGGAGGAGGGATCCCAGCTCTCCCACAACTTTGTGAGCACTTGGTATTCCCTGTCCTTGTTGTCGAGCCATTCTCGTGAGTGACTCATGATTTTAAGCTTCAGATAGAACAGATCAGCTGCTCAGTCATGTCCGACTCTTTGCGACCCCATGAATCACAGCACTCCAGGCCTCCCTGTCCATCACCAACTCCCGGAGTTCACTCAGACTCACGTCCATCGAGTCAGTGATGCCATCCAGCCATGTCATCCTCTGTTGTCCACTTCTCCTCTTGCCCCCAGTCCCTCCCAGCATCAGAGTCTTTTCCAATGAGTCCACTTTTCTAATGAGGTGGCCAAAGTACTGGAGTTTCAGCTTCAGCATCATTCCTTCCAAAGAAATCCCAGGGCTGATCTCCTTCAGAATGGACTGGTTGGATCTCCTTGCAGTCCAAGGGACTCTCAAGAGTCTTCTCCAACACCACAGTTCAAAAGCATCAATTCTTCAGCGCTCAGCCTTCTTCACAGTTCAACTCTCACATCCATGCATGACCACAGGAAAAACCATAGCCTTGACTAGACGGACCTTTGTTGGCAAAGTAATGTCTCTACTTTTGAATATGCTATCTAGGTTAGTCATAACTTTCCTTCCAATGAGTAAGCATCTTTTAATTTCATGGCTACAATCACCATCTGCAGTGATTTTGGAGCCCCCAAAAATAAAGTCTGACACTGTTTCCACTGTTTCCCCATCTATTTCCCATGAAGTGATGGGACCGGATGGCATGATCTTCGTTTTCTGAATGTTGAGCTTTAAGCCAACTTTTTCACTCTCCACTTTCAATTTCATCAAGAGGCTTTTGAGTTCCTCTTCACTTCCTGCCATAAGGGTGGTGTCATCTGCATATCTGAGGTTATTGATATTTCTCCTGGCAATCTTGACTCCAGCCTGTGTTTCTTCCAGTCCAGCGTTTCTCATCATGTACTCTGCATATAAGTTAAATAAACAGGGTGACAATATACAGCCTTGACGAACTCCTTTTCCTATTTGGAACCAGTCTGTTGTTCCATGTTCAGTTCTAACTGTTGCTTCCTGACTTGCATATAGGTTTCTCAAGAGGCAAGTCAGGTGGTCTGGTATTCTCATCTCTTTCAGAATTTTCCACAGTTTATTGTGATCCACACAGTCAAAGGCAATAAAGCAGAAATAGATGTTTTTCTGGAACTCTCTTGCTTTTTCCATGATCCAGTGGATGTTGGCAATTTGATCTCTGGTTACTCTGCCTTTTCTAAAACCAGCTTGAACATCAGGAAGTTCACGGTTCACGTATTGCTGAAGCCTGGCTTGGAGAATTTTGAGCATTACTTTACTAGCATGTGAGATGAGTGCAATTGTGCGGTAATTTGAGCATTCTTTGGCATTGCCTTTCTTTGGGATTGGAATGAAAACTGACCTTTTGCAGTCCTGTGGCCACTGCTGAGTTTTCCAAATTTGCTGGCATATTGAGTGCAGCACTTTCACAGCATCATCTTTCAGGACTTGGAATAGCTCAACTGGAATTCCATCACCTCCACTAGCTTTGTTCGTAGTGATGCTTTCTAAGGCCTACTTGACTTCACATTCCAGGATGTCTGGCTGTAGATGAGTGATCACACCTTCGTGATTATCTGGGTCATGAAGACCTTTTTTGTACAGTTCTTCTGTGTATTCTTGCCACCTCTTCTTAATATCTTCTGCTCCTGTTAGGTCCATACCATTTCTGTCCTTTATTGAGCCCATCTTTGCATGAAATGTTCCTTTGGCATCTCTGATTTTCTTGAAGAGATCTCTAGTCTTTCCCATTCTGTTGTTTTCCTCTATTTTTTTGCATTGATCACTGAAGAAGGCTTTCTTATCTCTTCTTGCTATTCTTTGGAACTCCGCATTCAGATGTTTATGTTTTTCCTTTTCTCCTTTGCTTTTTGCTTCTCTTCTTTTCACAGCTATTTGTAAGGCCTCCTCAGACAGCCATTTTGCTTTTTTGCATTTCTTTTCCATGGGGATGGTCTTGATCCCTGTCTCCTGTACAATGTCATGAACCTCATTCCATAGCTCATCAGGCACTCTATCTATCAGATCTAGGCCCTTAAATCTATTTCTCACTTCCACTGTATAATCATAAGGGATTTGATTTAGGTCATGCCTGAATGGTCTAGTGGTTTTCCCTACTTTCTTCAATTTCAGCCTGAATTTGGCAATAAGGAGTTCATGGTCTGAGCCACAGTCAGCTCCCAGTCTTGTTTTTGCTGACTGTATAGAGCTCCTCCATCTTTGGCTGCAAAGAATATAACCAATCTGATTTTGGTGTTGACCATCTGGTGATGTCCATGTGTACAGTCTTCTCTTGTGTTGTTGGAAGAGGGTGTTTGTTATGACCAGTGCCTTTTCTTGGCAAAACTCTATTAGTCTTTGCCCTGCTTCATTCCATATTCCAAGGCCAAATTTGCCTGTTACTCCAGGTGTTTCTTGACTTCCTACTTTTGCATTCCAGTCCCCTATAATGAAAGGGACATCTTTTTCAGGTGTTAGTTCTAAAAGGTCTTGGAGGTCTTCATAGAACCATTCAACTTCAGCTTCTTCAGCATTACTGGTTGGGGCATAGACTTGGATTACTGTGATATTGAATGGTTTGCCTTGGAAACGAACAGAGATCATTCTGTCATTTTTGAGATTGCTTCCAAGTACTGCATTTCAGAATCTTTTGTTGACCATGATGGCTACTCCATTTCTTCTGAGGGATTCCTGCCCACAGTAGTAGATATAATGGTCATCTGTGTTAAATTCCCCCATTCCAGTCCATTTGAGTTCGCTGATTCCTAGAATGTCAACATTCACTCTTGCCATCTCCTGTTTGACCACTTCCAATTTGCCTTGATTCATGGACCTGACATTCCAGGTTCCTATGCAATATTGGTGTTTACAGCATCGGACCTTGCTTCTATCACCAGTCACACCCACAGATGGGTATTGTTTTTGCTTTGGCTCCATCCCTTCATCCTTTCTGGAGTTATTTCTCCACTGATCTCCAGTAGCATATTGGGCACCTATCAACCTGGGGAGTTCCTCTTTCAGTATCCTATCATTTTGCCTTTTCATACTGTTCCTGGGGTTCTCAAGGCAAGAATACTGAAGTGGTTTGCCATTCCCTTCTCCAGTGGACCACATTCTGTCACATCTCTCCACCATCACCTGCCCATCTTGGGTTGCCCCACAGGCATGGCTTAGTTTCATTGAGTTAGACAAGGCTGTGGTCCTAGTGTGATTAGATTGACTAGTTTTCTGTGATTATGGTTTCAGTGTGTTTGCCCTCTGATGCCTTCTTGCAACACCTACCGTCTTACTTGGGTTTCTCTTACCTTGGGCGTGGGGTATCTCTTCACGGCTGCTCCAGCAAAGCGCAGCCATTGCTCCTTACCTTGGACGAGGGGTATCTCCTCACCACCTCCCTTCCTGACCTTCAATGTGGGATTGCTCCTAATTTTTCTAATTGGTATTAATTCTGAGCACCCAGCTGTATGCTCCTCAACTATGTGGGTATCTTCCTTTGTGAAGAGCTTGTAGGGCCTTGTCTGTAATTTCAAATGGACTGTCTTTTCCCAGAGATGTGCAGGCTTCCTTCGCATGGTGAGAGTGTGTTCCCTTCATCCAGAGTAGACTGAAAATCTGTCCAGAGCTTGTGGGAGATGGCTCACATTTTTAATGAGAGGAACAGAGTTCTTTAAAAAAAATAATAAAGTCCAATATATCAACTACAAAGAAACTTGCATGATCACGTTACCTACAAATAAGGATATTTTCACTTCCTTAATTTCAATTTCTATGTATCTTTTTCTTTTCTTTCTCTGTTGAGGATTTCCAGGACACAGGATTTTAGTGTTCTGCTTAATAAACTGTTGCCTACCCAAGGTCATAACAATATCCTGTAAGTTTTCTTTGGAAAGATGGATAGATTTTGCTTTTATGTTTAGGAAATCGGTCCTTTACCTTAACGCTGTGAGGTAGAAACAAGACTCGTCGTCTTCAAAGGGATCAAATGCTATAAAACAAGGGCGTTCGCCCTCCGTGGTGCCCCTGCTGTCCGTCAGTGTCGGGCGGCCCGCCTCAGTCCCCTCGTTGGCCACATTGCCAGGAGCCCAGGACACAGCCGTTTCACGGAAAGTCCTAGAGTCTGGGGGTCTGCCCCTCAGAGGTGGTCTTTGCAGCTCTGTATTCTTTGATCTTCTCTATCAATTTTAACAACAGTTTGTATATTTTGATAAGAAATGACAATAGAAGGTGAGATGGACTTGGGATGAATCTATGGTTCAATGCGAGGGGACCTGGCAATACTGAGTCTTCACTTCTGGAGTGCAATTCATCCCCGTGTTTACAATAGACCCTCTTTAATTCTTCTCAGCCACGTGTCGTGGTTTTCAGCTCAGATGTCACGTACATCTGTCATTAAGTATTCAATTTGCTGGTGCAGTTATAAATGGTATTTTAAAAATTCACTGTTTAATTGTTTGTTACTAGCTTATGGAAATATTATATGCACTTTGCTAAATTCACTAGTTAACTCTACAGATTTGTTTGTGGATTCCTTTAGTTTCTTCTTGTTCGCAATCATGTTCTTGACAAAGATGTTTGCATTTCCTTACTTTCAGTTTCTATGTATTTTTTCTCTTACTTGCACTGTTGAGGATCTCCAGGACACTGTTTATGATTATTATGATGCTATTTTAGATTTATTTTATTGAAGTATAGTTGATTTGCAATGTTGTGCTAATCTCTACTATAAAGCAATGACTTGTAGAAACTTATGACTCAGTTATACGTAAACACACATTCTTTTTCATATGCTTTTCCATTATGCTTTATCACAGGACGTTGAATATATTAATAGTGCTCTGTGCTCCACAGCAGCACCTAATCCTTTATCTAGCCTGTACACGACAGGGCAGCATCTACGTATAAGTGGTGATGGTGGGACATTGACTCTCATGCCTGATTTTAGGGGGAAATCGTTCAGGTTTGACCAGTAAGTGGCCTTCCCTGGTGGCTCAGTTGGTAAAGAATCCTCCTGCAATGCAGGAGACCTGGCTTCGATCTCTAGGTTGAGAAGATTCCCCTGGAGAAGGGAACGAGCGGCTGAGAGGAGCTACTGCATGCCCGAGGTCAGGGGCAGCAGCCAAGATGAGCTACCTGACACCCGAGGTCAGGGGCGGACGCTGAGAGGAGCTACCCCATGCCCAAGGAGCAGTGGCTGCGCAGGCGCAGGAGGGCCTAGAGGAGCTATTCATGTTCAAGGTAAGGAGGGGCGGCAGTGAGGAGATACCCCTCGTCCAAGGTAAGGAGCAGCGGCTGCGCTTTGCTGGAGCAGCTGTGAAGAGATACCCCACGCCCAAGGTAAGAGAAACCCAAGTAAGACGGTAGGTGTTGCAAGATAGCATCAGAGGACAGACACACTGAAACCATACCCACAGAAAACTAGCCAATCTAATCACACTAGGACCACAGCCATGTCTAACTCAATGAAACTAACCCATGCCCTGTGGGCAACCCAAGATGAGCGGGTCATGGTGGAGAGATCTGACAGAATGTGGTCCACTGGAGAAGGGAATGGCAAACCACTTCAGTATTCTTGCCTTGAGAACCCCATGAACAGTATGAAAAGACAAAATGATAGGATACTGAAAGAGGAACTCCCCAGGTTGATAGGTGCCCAATATGCTACTGGAGATCAGTGGAGAAATAACTCAAGAAAGAATGAAGGGATGGAGCCAAAGCAAAAACAATACCCAGCTGTGGATGTGACTGGTGATAGAAGCAAGGTCCGATGCTGTAAACACCAGTATTGCATAGGAACCTGGAATGTCAGGTCCATGAATCAAGGCAAATTAGAAGTGGTCAAACAGGAGATGGCAAGAGTGAATGTTGACATTCTAGGAATCAGCGAACTCAAATGGACTGGAATGGGGGAATTTCACGCAGATGACCATTATATCTACTACTGTGGGCAGGAATCCCTCAGAAGAAATGGAGTAGCCATCGTGGTCAACAAAAGATTCTGAAATGCAGTACTTGGAAGCAATCTCAAAAATGACAGAATGATCTCTGTTCGTTTCCAAGGCAAACCATTCAATATCACAGTAATCCAAGTCTATGCCCCAACCAGTAATGCTGAAGAAGCTGAAGTTGAATGGTTCTATGAAGACCTCCAAGACCTTTTAGAACTAACACCTGAAAAAGATGTCCCTTTCATTATAGGGGACTGGAATGCAAAAGTAGGAAGTCAAGAAACACCTGGAGTAACAGGCAAATTTGGCCTTGGAATATGGAATGAAGCAGGGCAAAGGCTAATAGAGTTTTGCCAAGAGAACGCACTGGTCATAGCAAACAGCCTCTTCCAACAACACAAGAGAAGACTGTACACATGGACATCACTAGATGGTCAACACCAAAATCAGATTGATTATATTCTTTGCAGCCAAAGATGGAGAAGCTCTATACAGTCAACAAAAACAAGACTGGGAGCTGACTGTGGCTCAGACCATGAACTCCTTATTGCCAAATTCAGGCTGAAATTGAAGAAAGTAGGGAAAACCACTAGACCATTCAGGCATGACCTAAATCAAATCCCTTATGATTATACAGTGGAAGTGAGAAATAGATTTAAGGGCCTAGATCTGATAGACAGAGTGCCTGATGAACTATGGATGGAGGTTCGTGACATTGTACAGGAGACAGGGATCAAGACCATCCCCATGGAAAAGAAATGCAAAAAAGCAAAATGGCTGTCTGAGGAGGCCTTACAAATAGCTGTGAAAAAAGAGAAGTGAAAAGCAAAGGAGAAAAGGAAAGATATAAGCATCTGAATGCAGAGTTCCAAAGAATAGCAAGGAGAGATAAGAAAGCCTTCCTCAGCGATCAGTGAAAAGAAATAGAGGAAAACAACAGAATGGGAAAGACTAGAGATCTCTTCAAGAAAATTAGAGATTCCAAGGGAACATTTCATGCAAAGATGGGCTCTATAAAGGACAGAAATGGTATGGACCTAAAATAGAAGCAGAAGATATTATGAAGAGATGGCAAGAATACACAGAAGAACTGTACAAAAAAGATCTTCATGACCCAGATAATCACGAGGGTGTGATCACTCATCTACAGCCAGACATCCTGGAATGTGAAGTCAAGTGGGCCTTAGAAAGCATCACTATGGACAAAGCTAGTGGAGGTGATGGAATTCCAGTTGAGCTATTTCAAATCCTGAAAGATGATGCTGTGAAAGTGCTGCACTCAATATGCCAGCAAATTTGGAAAACTCAGCAGTGGCCACAGGACTGGAAAAGGTCAGTTTTCATTCCAATCCCAAAGAAAGGCAATGCCAAAAATGCTCAAACTACCACACAATTGCACTCATCTCACATGCTAGTAAAGAAATGCTCAAAATTCTCCAGGCCAGGCTTCAGCAATACGTGAACTGTGAACTTCCTGATGTTCAAGCTGGTTTTAGAAAAGGTAGAGGAGCCAGAGATCAAATTGCCAACATCCGCTGGATCATGGAAAAAGCAAGAGAGTTCCAGAAAAACATCTATTTCTGCTTTATTGACTATGCCAAAGCCTTTGACTGTTCAGATCACAACAAACTGTGAAAAATTCTGAAAGAGATGGGAATACCAGACCACCTGACCTGCCTCTTGACAAACCTGTATGCAGGTCAGGAAGCAACAGTTAGAACTGGACATGGAACAACAGACTGGTTCCAAATAGGAAAAGGAGTTCGTCAAGGCTGTATACTGTCACCCTGCTTATTTAACTTCTATGCAGAGTACATCATGAGAAATGCTGGGCTGGAAGAAGCACAAGCTGGAATCAAGATTGCCGGGAGAAATATCAATAACCTCAGATATGCAGATGACACCACCCTTATGGCAGAAAGTGAAGAGGAACTAAAAAGCCTCTTGATGAAAGTGAAAGTGGAGAGTGAAAAAGTTGACTTAAAGCTCAACATTCAGAAAATGAAGATCATGGCATTTGGTCCCATCACTTCATGGGAAATAGATGGGGAAACAGTGGAAACAGTGTCAGACTTTATTTTTCTGGGCTCCAAAATCACTGCAGATGGTGACTGCAGCCATGAAATTAAAAGACGCTTACTCCTTGGAAGGAAAGTTATGACCAACCTAGATAGCATATTCAAAAGCAGAGACATTACTTTGCCAACAAAGGTCCGTCTAGTCAAGGCTATGGTTTTTCCTGTGGTCATGTACGGATGTGAGAGTTGGACTGTGAAGAAACCTGAGCGCCGAAGAATTGATGCTTTTGAACTATGGTGTTGGAGAAGACTCTTGAGAGTCCCTTGGACTGCAAGGAGATCCAACCAGTCCATTCTGAAGCAGATCAGCCCTGGGTGTTCATTGGAAGGAATGATTCTAAAGCTGAAACTCTAGTACTTTGGCCACCTCATGTGAAGAATTGACTCATTGGAAAAGACTCTGATGCTGGGAGGGATTGGGGGCAGGAGGAGAAGGGGACGACAGAGGATGAGATGGCTGGATGGCATCCCTGACTCGATGGACGAGAGTCTGGGTGAACTCCGGGAGTTGGTGATGGACAGGGAGGCCTGGCGTGCTGCGATTCATGGGGTCACAGAGTTGGACACGACTGAGTGACTGAACTGAACTGAACTGAACCACTCCAGTATTTTGGCCTGAAGGATTCCATGGACTGTATAATCCATGAGGTCACAAAGAGTCGGGCACGACTGAGTGACTTTCACTTTCACTTTCATCATCTCTGCAGTTGATTTTTAGTAGCTGCCATGTGTGATATTAAGGAGGCTCTATTTCTAGTTTGTTCCTACTTTTTGTCATATATAGACTGAATTTTATTGAGCAAGTTTTTATGAAATACTAGTACAATCATTGGTTTTCTTTTTTATTCTGTTAAGGTGGTGAATTACATGGGTCGATTTTTTGAAATATTAAACCAATCTTTCATTCCCGGGATAAACTTAACTTGGTTGAAATATATGATCCTTTCAACATGTCCCTGATCTTGAGAACTTTGTCTCTCTCTGCACTGCTCTCCACAGGCGTGAGCCACAGCCTTGTCCAGCTGCAAGGATGGGCAATGGGGTTCTCCCTTCTGCACGATGGGGGGAAGAGGAGGACTTTGTCCCACCAAGACCCACAGGAGAGAATCCCATGAGAGTTACAGATATTGGAAGCAAAAGTCAAATAAAAGATAAGTGTCCTCTCCCTGAGAAATAGAGTCAAGTGTTTACACAAGTTCACCTTTTTATATTTTGTGGATATTTAGGTTATTTAAATTTTTATACTTTAATAGAGCTTTGAATAAAGATTAAGCTGGCCCTAGAGTTATAACCTCAGTATTTATTATTGGGGTAAAATGACTCAGGCAAATGGTATACATGTTGTAGAACCTCACCCCAAAGCCTCCCCACCAGGCATGATGTGAAGGTGGCCAGCTGACTGTCATCAGACGTGCACGGGGTGTTCATGCATGTGAACACCTGCGCCCACAGGCCTCACGCAAAGGAGAGCCCCCTCTCTGCCCTGAGGCCATGTTTCCTGTCCAAGTGACCACTGCCACAAGCGGGTTGACGCGTTGCCTTTTTTCTGGACGATGCTCTCATCCACATGTGATTATTAACCCCTGTCCAGATTCTCCATGGATGAAATACTTGGCTTATCTTTTGGTTTTTACTGGCGATCTTCATTTCAGATACAGATTGCGTTTTACATTTTTGTGTCTTCTGATGATTTCTTCAATTCTCATTTCCTTGATCCCAACTCAGTGGAGGAAACAACGCATGAATGTTATGAATGTGGGGTCGCCCAGTAGTGCCCTGGGAGCACGCATGAAGACGCCCAGGTCGGGGAGGTCTTCCTGAAGGAGTGGGTGGGGCTGAGGCTGGATGGCCAGGCACCTGGGCGTGAAGACAGGAAGAGCCAGGCCATCGGCAGGCGAGCAGCACCTGAGCAAAGGCACAAAGGCCAGGACGGGGTGTTCGGTGTCTCACACCCGTGGGCAGTGGTGGCTGGAGGGGTCACGGCGGGTTCCCCAGGGACGATGAATTACACGTTTCCATGTTAGACAGTTACTGAGGAGGCGAGACGCGAGGGAAGGAGACCAGTGGGGCGCTGGTGTGGGCAGTCACCGTGGATCACGATCACCACCAGGGAGGGATGACAGTCAAGGAGCAGTTGGAAGGCAAAATCAGCAGGACTGGGGGGAAGGGAGCCTGTACGATTGGCTTCTGGTCTGAGCAGCAGGAAGACGGTGGTTCTGTCCTCCAAGGCGGGCTGACTGCAAAGGGTCAAACAGATGGAGCTTCGCTCTGTCCCAGAGGAGAGAGGAAGGCGGCTTGCCAGCACTAAGTAAGGAGATGGAGGGGAATCACTGCTATTGGGAGGCTTGAAGGAGGTGAAACAGAGAAGATTCACTGATGTATGGGGTTGGGGAGAGATGCAGGGTCAGGACGCTGACACGGTTGCCAGACTGAGGGATGGATGACAACACGGAAACACCTGTAAGACAGAAGCACCCCCCAAGCTCCCTCAAGTTGTCTTAGATGATGGTTTTAGTTCTTGGCTCATGACCTATAGTGAGCATCATGACAGGGACAGTCCCACAGCCCACGAGCAGGTCCTGAGTGCCACCGAGACTTGGGGGTAGGGTCCATGCCGGGGTCCAGCCCCGGCTGATCCAGGGTATTCGAAGCGGGGACGGCGTCGGCGAGGGTAAGGATACAATAGCTTCAATTAGATATTAATTAAAGATATAAAGAGTAATAGAATGAGGATAGCTCAGTAGGAAAATTCAGTGGAGAAAAGAGGCTGGGTAGCTTGGTTTACGCGGGAGACCAATAAAACTTCAAGACAAGAAGTTTGCACCACTTACGTAGGCCGCAGGCGTCCTTCCGTTCTCCCGAAGGAGAGGAGACACTGAGGCCTCCCCGGTCGGATCTTAGAAGCCCAGGCATAATTAGCAAGCATGGTGGGTTCCGCGCTCCAGATGGAGACTCAGCCAGAATTTGAAAGAGAGAGCGACATGGGGAGACCAAGTTTCGGTGAACAAGGCCCGCACTTCATTTTCCAAAGTAGTTTTTATACCTTAAGTTGTGCATAGAGGATAATGGGGGAAGGGGTGGAGTCATGCAAGGATAGCAGTTCCTGGTCCTAATTGAAGCCAGGCTTTCAAACTTATCATATGCAAAAGTTCAGGTGAATTACATCATCTTCTGGCCAGGAGGCCTGTTAACATTTTAAGAAACTTATCTTTCTCTAAAGGTGATTATTCCAAAGTCAGGCACCAGCCTCCAAAAAAGCATTGGACAAAGCTGCATTTTACATTTCTATACACCCATTATATCAATCAATACACTGCCAAGGACACAGTAGGTAAGGAGTATGGAGACTTAGCAGCAAACATTGGCCCAACAAGTGAAAAACCCTTCACCAATACAATTTCTAATCAATCTTTTAACTACTCAAAGGAATCTGTGTTTAGACAGTTTAGAACATCTCCTGCCTCTCACAGTTGGGAGGCTCTAAACAATCACATGTGGCTGGAAAAACCTATTCAGGCAGGCTAGAGGATTTCCAAAGGAATTTGTAGGTTAAACACTGTCACACCCAGGAATTATTAACTGGAGCTGTAAGCTAACTCTTTTTTTCAGAGAGAGGTAGTGGGGGACAGCCCCCCGTAAAGTCAGAGGTGTAGGTGAAAGCACAAAGCAGAAAGTAGGCAGACTCTGGTTTGGGGGGTAGATGCTCGAGAATTTCCAGGGGGACTCCTGAGGCTCGATCCCGCCTTTGCGTATGCCGAGCCTCCTTCCTCATGACCTTTGTCATGGGGGGAGTTCCTCATGCTGGCTCCCGGCAGTGATAGAATTCCAGTTGAGCTATTCCAGATCCTGAAAGATGATGCTGTGAAAAGTGCTGCACTCAATATGCAATATGCATTCAATATGCAATATGCCGGCTCCCGGCAGGTCCACATCCCTGAGGGCCACCCCCGGGGCTCAGATGCTCTGTGAGCATGCGCTGGCATGTTCCGGCATCAGAGCATGGACAGCGGATTCTGCAAACATCCACCCATTCTCTGCGTCTGCCGTTCATGATTCCAGAGGCGAGGCTGCCATACCAGAGCAGCTGGAGAGGGTCTGCGCTGATGGGAAGGCACGCGCGTCCATCAGCAAACAGCAAATTCAGATGGCTCTTCCCACCGTGTCCCTGCAAACAATTTTTTCAAGAGGACAGAAGCACCCAAGCCGGCACAGTAGGCTCTCCTCTTGCAGAGACGACTTGTGTCTGACAAACACTTGAGATGAGAAGTGTCTTCATCTCCATCTGAGAAGCACCAGCGCGGCTGGATGGGCTGCAGTGGGGGGTGGGGGCAGGGCATCTGCGCCAAGAAAATGGTTCAGGGTAATTCGAGGCATAACAGGGGTATGGATGATACATCTTCTCTTGTCAAGACACGGTCTCGGTGCTATTTTTGAAGGAAGCTGAGGAATTAGAGAAAAACCTGAGAGGAAATTCTGAAACAACAAAATTGGAATCAAATCAAAGCCTCTCTGAGGCTGGGAAGTTAATTATATCATCTGAGTTGTGTCGTCGGCAGAGACTGAGAAGGTAAAGTCTGTTTTTCCTTCCAGAGCGAATCTCAGGCAGCCAACTCAGCCGGGACTACTGGTACAGGATAATAGTTCTTTTTTTAATTGACAAAATTGTGCAAATTAAACAAAAAAATGTATTGAATCACATGACTCCTTGCAGACACTGCTTGCTGCCAAGATGAGTCTGATCATGGCCCCCACCCTCAGGGATCACGCGTCCCTGAGATTGAGACATGAGGTCAAGGCCGTCCACTGTCGGGGGCTCTGAGACTTGGTGGCCCAGAATCAGAGACACCAAAGGGCAGGGGAGTCCGGGGGGCTTCCTGAAGGAGGTGTCCCCAGAGTCAGCATGGGGACAGAGGACTCAGGAGGGCCCAGAGGGAGGTAAGGCCGAGTGGAGACCACACAACACGATGAAGTGGCCCCTTGTCTGGTCCCTGCAGGGTATCACAGAGACAGGGGAAGCTGTTCTGGGTCCACGATGGGGAACTGGGTCAGCATCCAGGCATGTGCATCCAGGTTCTGGAAGCTGCGCTGTGGCCCCAGGCCTGAGTGGTGCCAGTGGTCCACTGGTCAAGCCCCTGACTGCCCTTCCCCAGGGGCAGTCCACTCGTCCACTGAGAGGCTGCAGGAGACCCTCATCAGCCCTGAGGCTGGTCACTGCCTCCGGACCTGCGTCCTGGGGGCTGGACTAGACAGCGCCTCGGGGGATGGGGTGAGAGGCGGGGTCTGGGCCGAGGGCTCTGCAGGCCTCCCTGAAGCCCAGCCTGGGGTGCGCCCCCCGCCACGGGGAGTTCTGGGGGCCAGGTGCTGCCCGGGGCCTCAGCCAGCAAGGGTTTGTCAGCCATCTGCCTCCTGCTCATTTATACCTGTGTGCTCACGTGTGAACGCACATGTCTACACACACACACCTAACACACACACATGTATACACACACCCAATACACACATGTACACACATGTACACACAACACACATATACACGTACATAAATACACACATATACATAACACACATATACACATGTAACACATACACATATAACACGTACAGATAAACACAGATACACATAGATACACACACAACACACATATAAACACAAACACACATGAACACACACACAAACAACACACACATAAACACACACAGTACACGTACATATACACACATGTAGATACATAGATTAACATAAATACACACAGCACATATATAAACACATACAAATGCATAAACACACATACGCACAAATATACACGGACATAACACACTACATACACACACGTATATAGATACACATGTACACACGTAAACACAGATACATAAGATACACACATATATACACACACACACAACACACACATAATACACACATAATACACACATAAGCACACGCACACGCACATAACACACATAAATGCTACACAAACGGCACGCACACACTAAACACACATGTACACACACACACACACACACTCACACACACACACCTACACACACACACACACACTCACTGAGCTTCCAGGTTGCACGCAGACTGTCAGCGTGAACGCTCCTATGCGCGTCTCTCTCCTCGACGCGCTCACGCTATCCACCCTCCGTTCTTCTTGCCTCCCATCCACCCTCTGTCCTCGCGCTCGCCCGCCGTCCGCGCCTCTGTCTGCGTAGCTGTGGTCCTGCTGCAGCTGGGAAAGACAGCGGGAGACGCGCGGGACCTGGGGTCTCCCCCGAGCCCCCCAGGCCTCGGGCCCTCGGTGCACGTCTCACCCGCTGGCTCTTCTCTCTCTCTCGCTCTCTCTGCCCTGTGGTCACAGGTCGCACCCGCCGACTGGTCCACAGCTGACCCGGGAGGGCCTGGCCCCTGCGCTGATGCAGCGCCGGCCACAAGGGCTGCGGGCGGGGGGCGGGCGCTTGGACAGGCCCGCCGGGTGCATGGACGGAGGGCACACGGCGCGGGACACGCGGCCGCGGAGGCCCCTCCTGCCTCCTCCTTCCTCCGCCCTCCGCCCGCCGCGGCTCAGCATCCCAGCGGTGCCAGAGCTCTGGGCCAGCGCGCCCAGGCACGACCCCCAGCCCCTCGTCCTGGGGAGCCCGAGGAGCAGAGGCTGAGGACGGGTTTCTGTGTGTCCACTGGAGCCGTCTGGACAGGAGGGAGGAGTTTATAAGAAACAATGGGGCTGAAGGGCCCCCACTGTGAACAGACTTGTCGTCATGGGTAAAACTTAGATTCGAAGGTGCTCAGAGCTTTAAGTGGCTTTGGACTTAATCGCCACACGGGCTCACTGTGCCCACGAAAGGCAGCGGTCCCTGGATCGGAGGGGAGAGCGGGGCCCGTGAGGCGCTCCCGACACTGATGCTTTGGCCCACGCGCCCCATGCTCCCTGCTGGCTCCTCGGCGACAGTGTGGACACGCGGCCCTGAGACACGGTCCTCAGTGCCCCGTGAGGCCCGCAGAGACAGGGACGGGCCCAGGGAGGCGTCGTCCTGCCCTGTGGTTGGGAAGGGGCACGTTCCACCTGCAATGTCCCTCCCGGGGGAGCCGCGGGGGCTCACTCTCGGCCCCAGGAAGCGGGGAGATGGGGGGTAACTGGGGTCCAGCCTGCCTTCCTCATCTCCCTCTGGACTCCAGCTCCTTCTGGGCTCACCCAGAACCTCCTCCAGGACGTGTCCCTCCACCATGAGGGGCTGCAGGGCAGGGTCGTGGGTCCCAGGTGAGCCCGCCTCGGGCTCAGGGTCTTCAGGTCGCTGGGAAGAGGACAGCCACAGGAGGGCTGGTGGTGGGGACACTGTGGAGACCAGATCACCTGTCCAGGTGGGCCTGAGCGCAGAGACATCACTCACCCGGGAGGCTGCCCACTCCCCGTGCCCCGGCCCCAGACTGGGACCCCACAGTAGGCAGAGCCCTAGAACCTTCTCTCCCTGGAAGGAGGGTGAGTCTGTGTCCGCCCCCCCCCCCCACCCCCGCCAGATCACCAACACCTGCCTCGGGAGAGCTTGGGGGAATGGCTTCCACGGGTCATCCCCTGTGCCAGACCCAGCGTCACCCCATGGCCAGCTCACGCACTCACTGATTCATTCATTCTGCTGAGTCTGCCTTCAGTCAATGCAGAAGGTATTGGTGGGGGTGGGGTGGGAGCAGAGTGTTAGGGTGAGAGCAAGGGTGGGCAGTCCTGGCAGGAAGGCAGTGAGGCGGGAGGGGCAACGGGACCGTTCGTGCAGGGTGGGCTCGGCCTGGGGGCTGCAGGCCGGGAAGATGCTGGAGACCAGGAGCAGGGTTCTGGGGCAGGGCACGCATGGCCGCCTGATGAGATGCTCGTGGCCCGCTCCTCGCCCCTGCCTCCTGCCCATCCGCTCGCCCCCTCGGCCAAGACGGCCCCTTCCGCTGCTCCAGGACGTCAGGGTGGAAGGCTTCCCAGGGCTGAGCACCCCCTCCCAGACAGCTTCTGCAGGTGGGTAGCCAGACCCTCCATCGGCTCTGAGGGGATGGGAGAGCTGGGAAGATGGATGGAACTGGAACAAAAAGACAGTGAGAGCACTCAGTGGTCAAGTGCGCTAGGAAAGCACCTTCCTAGAGACGCAGAGCGAGGTTTTCTCACTAACAGCCCCTCAGACAGGCAGCAGGGCACTGCGGAGCCTCGGGGGTTGTCCTAGGAGACACCATGAAGGAAACAGTGGAAAAGCTAGGAAGAAAGTCTCAGGTGAAAAATCTGACTCCGATTTAGGAGACCGAACAGTCAGATGGTAAGAGGTTCCAGGAGAGGAGCAGAGTCAGTAATTAAATAAGAGGCAATACCTCCGCCGGCAAGGACCCGGGCTGGCTGGCTCATTCTCACTGAGTCCCAGGTGAAACTCTGAAGAAAGGGTAAACACTTGTGAGTGTTCTGGAACAGTTCCTGGAATCCGAGGATAAATGGAGCATCTCGGAAGCTCAGAGAACTGGGGGTGGGTGGGGGTGGGGGGCTGCAGAGTCATAGCTGGGGGGAACAGCTGACTGGCAGGGAGTGATGCCTGCACCCAGAGCCCCAGGAACCCACGAGGGCTCCATGCAGAGGGGGTACGGAGGAGGGGAAATGAGAGAAAGGACTCTGGCCCGCAGTGCTGAGCTGGGATGAAGGCCCCCACGGAGATAATAATTACAAGTAAAGTAATTACAAGATAATAATTACAAGCTCAGTCATGTCCGACTCTTTACGACCCCATGGACTGCAGCACGCCAGGCCTCCCTGTCCATCACCAGCTCCCGCAGCTCGCTCAAACTCACGTCCATTGAGTCAGTGATGCCATCCAACCATCTCGTCCTCTGTCACCTCTTCTCCTCCTGCCTTCAATCTTTCCCAGCATCAGGGTCTTTTCCAAGTTGGCTCTTGGCATCAGGTGGGCAAAGTATTGGAGTTTCAGCTTCAGCATCAGTCCTTCTATTGAACATTCAGGACTCATTTCCTTTAGGATGGACTGGTTTGATATCCTTGCAGTCCAAGGGACTCTCAAGAGTCTGCTCCAAGACCACAGTTTGAAAGCATCAGTTACAAGCATAAAAATTATAATTTTCATTTTATTCAATTATTGTATTACTTACAAATATCATTATTTAATTACAACAATTAGGAAAAGCACAGAAGAAATCCGGATTGTCAATACAGATGAAGAAAGGTGGAAAATTAAGTCTGTCCTCTGTTTATGTTAAATGTTAGCAGACTGAACTCTCCTCTGAAACAAGTCAGGGGAGAACAGCAACTCAAACTGAAAACTAGTGACCTGCAGTTTGCATGAAACATATTCAAGAAAAATCAATGCTGAACAGAAAATCCTGGTAAATACAAATGTAAAAAAATAAAAAATCAGACATCCATGTTAATATCCATGTGCTGTGTGGAATTTTTAGAATTTGAGATAAAAAGTAGTAAATAGTCACAGACATATTATGTGATTTAATTATAAGAAGCCCAATTTCTGAATAAATTTTAAGTTTCAAACTTGTATGTATCAAAAACTCTGTAGCAGCATAATAAACAAATACAGCAGAAAATGGTTACAGATAAGAGATCTGAATAAAGGAGCCTGTGAGAAATTCCATCTTTCCAAAACTGAGCACATATCTTGGATGAAAACCAAAACAGACCAGAAATTGAATTACACCATAAATTAGCTGAATTCAGCAGATATATACTGAAGCTTTATTAATAGCCTGCTTTTTCATGTTTGGGGATTACCTGTAAAATCAATCATATATTTCACAACCGATGTCAGTAAGTGTACAAGTTGTGATATCACAGGCCTTTTGTCCAATCCTAAACCAAGTAAGACGGTAGCTGTTGAGGGCAGACACACTGAAACCGTACTCACAGATAACTAGTCAATCTAATCACACTAGGACCACACCTTGTCTAACTCAATGAAACTAAGCCATGCCTGTGGGCAACCTAAGATGAGTGGGTCATGGTGGAGAGATCTGACAGAATGTGGTCCACTGGAGAAGGGAATGGCAAACCACTTCAGTATTCTTGCCTTGAGAACCCCAGGAACAGTATGAAAAGGCAAAATGATAGGATACTGAAAGAGAAACTCCCTAGGTCAGTAGGTGCCCAATATGCTACTGGAGATCAGTGGAGAAATAACTCAAGAAAGAATGAAGGGATGGAGCCAAAGCAAAAACAATACCCATCTGTGGGTGTGACTGGTGATAGAAGCAAGGTCCGATGCTGTAAAGAGCAACATTGCATAGGAACCTGGAATGTCAGGTCCATGAATCAAGGCAAATTGGAAGTGGTCAAACAAGAGATGGCAAGAGTGAACGTCGACATTCTAGGAATCAGCGAACTGAAATGGACTGGAATGGGTGAATTTAACTCAGATGACCATTATATCTACTACTGTGGGCAGGAATCGCTCAGAAGAAATTGAGTAGCCATCATGTTCAACAAAAGAGTCCGAAATGCAATACTTGGATGCAATCTCAAAAACGGCAGAATGATCTCTGTTCGCTTCCAAGGCAAACCATTCAATATCACAGTAATCCAAGTCTATACCCCAACCAGTAATGCTGAAGAAGCTGAAGTTGAACGGTTCTATGAAGACCTACAAGACCTTTTAGAACTAACACCCAAAAAAGATGTCCTTTTCATTATAGGGGACTGGAATGCAAAAGTAGGAAGGCAAGAAACACCTGGGGTAACAGGCAAATTTGGCCTTGGAATACGGAATGAAGCAGGGCAAAGACTAATAGATTTCGCCAAGAAAAGGCACTGGTCATAACAAACACCCTTTTCCAACAACACAAGAGAAGACTCTATACATGGACATCACCAGATGGTCAACACCGAAATCAGATTGATTATATTCTTTGTAGCCAAAGACAGAGAAGCTCTATACAGTCAACAAAAACAAGACCAGGAGCTGACTGGCTCAGACCATGAACTCCTTATTGCCAAATTCAGACTGAAATTGAAGAAAGTAGGGAAAGCCGCTAGACCATTCAGGCATGACCTAAATCAAATCCCTTATGATTATACAGTGGAAGTGAGAAATAGATTTAAGGGCCTAGATCTGATAGATAGAGTGCCTGATGAACTATGGAATGAGGTTCCTGACATTGTATGTGAGACAAGGATCAAGACCATCCCCATGGAAAAGAAATGCAAAAAAAGCAAAATGGCTGTCTGGGGAGGCCTTACATTTAAATAGCTGTGAAAAGAAGAGAAGCGAAAAGCAAAGGAGAAAAGGAAAGATATAAACATCTGAAAGCAGAGTTCCAAAGAATAGCAAGAAGAGATAAGAAAGCTTTCTTCAGCGATCAATGCAAAGAAATAGAGGAAAACAACAGAATGGGAAACACTGGAGATCTCTTCAAGAAAATTAGAGATACCAAGGGAACATTTCATGCAAAGATGGGCTCGATGAAGGACAGAAATGGTATAACAGAAGCAGAAGATATTAAAAGAGATGGCAAGAATACACAGAAGAACTGTACAAAAAAGATCGTCATGACCCAGATAATCACGAGGGTGTGATCACTCATCTACAGCCAGACATCCTGGAATGTGAAGTCAAGTAGGCCTTAGAAAGCATCACTACGAACAAAGCTAGTGGAGGTGATGGAATTCCAGTTGAGCTATTTCAAATCCTGAAAGATGATGCTGTGAAAGTGCTGCACTCAATATGCCAGCAAATTTGGAAAACTCAGCAGTGGCCACAGGACTGGAAAAGGTCAGTTTTCATTCCAATCCCAAAGAAAGGCAATGCCAAAGAATGCTCAAACTACCACACAATTGCACTCATCTCATATGCTAGTAAAGTAATGCTCAAAATTCTCCAAGCCAGGCTTCAGCAATACGTGAACTGTGAACTTCCTGATGTTCAAGCTGATTTTAGAAAAGGCAGAGTAACCAGAGATCAAATTGCCAACATCCACTGGATCATGGAAAAAGCAAGAGAGTTCCAGAAAAACATCTATTTCTGCTTTATTGACTATGCCAAAGCCTTTGACTGTGTGGATCACAATAAACTGTGGAAAATTCTGAAAGAGATGGGAATACCAGACCGCCTGATCTGCCTCTTGAGAACTCTGTATGCAGGTCAGGAAGCAACAGTTAGAATTGTACATGGAACAACAGACTGGCTCCAAATAGGAAAAGGAATACGTCAAGGCTGTATATTGTCACCCTGTTTATTTAACTTATATGCAGAGTACATCATGAGAAAGGCTGGGCTGGAAGAAGCAAAATTGGAATCAAGATTGCTGGGAGAAATATCAATAACCTCAGATATGCAGATCAGATCAGATCAGATCAGTCGCTCAGTCATGTCCAACTCTTTGCGACCCCATGAATCGCAGCACGCCAGGCCTCCCTGTCCATCACCAACTCCCGGAGTTCACCCAGACTCACGTCATCGAGTCAGTGATGCCATCCAGCCATCTCATCCTCTGTCATCCCCTTCTCCTCCTGCCCCCAATCCCTCCCAGCATCAGAGTCTTCCAATGAGTCTACTCTTCCCATGAGGTGGCCAAAGTACTAGAGTTTCAGCTTTAGCATCATTCCTTCCAAAGAAATCCCAGGGCTGATCTCCTTCACAATGGACTGGTTGGATCTCCTTGCAATCCAAGGGACTCTCAAGAGTCTTCTCCAACACCTCAGTTCAAAAGCATCAATTCTTCGGCGCTCAGGTTTCTTCACAGTCCAACTCTCACATCCATACATGACCACTGGAAAAACCATAGCCTTGACTAGACGAACTTTTGTTGGCAAAGTAATGTCTCTGCTTTTGAATATGCTATCTAGGTTGGTCATAACTTTCCTTCCAAGGAATAAGAGTCTTTTAATCTCATGGCTGCAGTCACCATTTGCAGTGATTTTGGAGCCCAGAAAAATAAAGTCTGACACTGTTTCCACTGTTTCCCCATCTATTTCCCGTGAAGTGATGGGACTGGATGCCATGATCTTAGTTTTCTGAATGTTGAGCTTTAAGCCAACTTTTTCACTCTCCACTTTCACTTTCATCAAGAGGCTTTTTAGTTCCTCTTCGCTTTCTGCCATAAGGGTGGTGTCATCTGCATATCTGAGGTTATTGATGTTTCTCCCGGCAATCTTGATTCCAGCTTGTGTTTCTTCCAGTCCAGTGTTTCTCATGATGTACTCTGCATATAAGTTAAACAAGCAAGGTGACAATATACAGCCTTGACGTACTCCTTTTCCTATTTGGAACCAGTCTGTTGTTCCATGTCCAGTTCTAAATGTTGCTTCCTGACCTGCATACAAATTTCTCAAGAGACAGATCAGGTGGTCTGGTATTCCCATCTCTTTCAGAATTTTCCACAGTTTATTGTGATCCACACAGTCAAAGGCTTTGGCATAGTCAATAAAGCAGAAATAGATATGCAGATGACACCACCCTTATGGCAGAAAGCAAAGAGGAACTAAAAAGCCTCTTGATGAAAGTGAAAGAGGAGAGCGAAAAAGTTGGCTTAAAGCTCAATATTCAGAAAACTAAGATCATGGCATCCGGTCCCATCACTTCATGGGAAATAGATGGGGAAACAGTGTCAGACTTTATTTTTTGTGGCTCCAAAATCACTGCAGATGGTGACTGCAGCCATGAAATTAAAAGACAGTTACTCCTTGGAAGGAAAGTTATGACCAACCTAGATAATATATTGAAAAGCAGAGACATTACTTTGCCAACAAAGGTCTGTCTAGTCAAGGCTATGGTTTCTCCTGTGGTCATGTATGGATGTGAGAGTTGGACTGTGAAGAAAGCTGAGTGCCGAAGAATTGATGCTTTTGAACTGTGGTGTTGGAGAAGACTCTTGAGAGTCCCTTGGACTGCAAGGATCCAACCAGTCCATTGTGAAGGAGATCAGCCCTGGGATTTCTTTGGAAGGAATGATGCTAAAGCTGAAACTCCAGTACTTTGCCACCTCATGGGAAGAGTTGACTCATTGGAAAAGACTCTGATGCTGGGAGGGATTGGGGGCAGGAGGGGAAGGGGACGACAGAGGATGAGATGGCTGGATGACATCACCAACTCGATGGATGTGAGTCTGGGTGAACTCTAGGAGTTGGTGATGGACAGGGAGGCCTGTCGTGCTGCAGTTCATGGGGTCGCAAAGAGTCAGACACCACTGAGTGACTGAACTGAACTGAAATCAGTGGGATGAAAATTAGGTAATGAGGGGTTTCCCAGGTGGCGCTGGTGGTAAAGAACCCACCTGCCAATGCAGGAGACACATGAGATGTGGGTTTGATTCCTGGGTCAGGAAGATCCCCTGGAAGAGGGCATGGCAACCCACTCCAGTATTCTTGCCTGGGGAATCCCATGGATAGAGGAGCCTGGCGGGCCACAGTCCATGGGGTTGCAAAGAGTCAGGCACGACTGAGCGAGTAACACACACACACACACGCGTGTGCACACACACTATGTAGTTCAATATTCTGAGGGAATAAACCAAGTGAACAGACCACAGAACACAATCCTATCCCCCCTCAACAAGACCCCTTCCCACCAACTAGAACAGGCTCAGCTCAGGTGCCCGAGAGCCCCCAGTGCTTCCAATGCACGGCGGGGCAGCCAGTGGGCACTCTGCTTCCGTCCAGACACTCTGTCCTGCTCCAAGGGCTCTGCCAGATACTGCTGGAACTCCAGGGGTTGAGGCCCAGGTCTCTGCAGCCTGCAAGTGGCTGCCCTCTGACCATGCAATGGCTCGGGGTGGGGCGTCTGTGTATCTCAGCCCATCCTCTGGAGAAGTCCACCAAAGACCACCAAGACCCGGAAGTGGGACATTTGCTGGGGACCCTGGGGGCCTGGGCACCTGGAGAGGACCTCCCCACCTCCTCCATGCACACAAAGATTGAAGACAGGAGGAGGAGGGGAGGTGGGGGACGCCACAGTCCTGGATGGACAGGTGCTGTGACCTGGGGTCCCTGGGCATGGGAGGAGCCATAGTGGGCAGGAGTGGTGGGGGGGAGGAGGGTGCTGGGGTCAGGGCAGTGTGAGATAAAATGTGAGCCACCAAGGAAACACTTGCCTTTGAGAATCCTGAAATCCTAAAGTGGGTTTATTAACTCTGCCAGCAGTCTAATGAGCCCTGTGCAATACAGGAATGCAAACAGATGTGAACCATCAACCTCAGCCCACAAAGCAAGCAGAGACCCTGGAAACTTGCTCAAAAATACCACTTTCAGTAAGGCCCTGGGGTCAAATGGCTTTGCAGCTGAAATCTACTGAATCACTGGTTATGAATCACTGCCATGTCATGGAAAACAGTAAGAAATGCCAGATTACACATTTAGAAACCAGTGTAATGCCCACGCCTTAAAAAATAATACACTAATTGTGATATCGATGTCAAAGATTCTAAGCGATGGGTTAGCAAATAGAACATGGAACTGCATCGAAAGACTAGAACAGTGTAACAATGTAGGGTTTATTGTAGAAACTAAATATCATTTAATGTCAGGCTACTCGTCACATTCACCCATTCTATAGAGAAATTAGATGAAAAATAAAATTTTATCCAAAAGGCTTGTAAAGAATTTTAGTAGATCTGAAAGCATCCTTAATAATTGCTATATAATATACAAATTCAAAGAAAATTTTGAATGCAATTGAAAGTACTTACCAAAAGCAACAGCAAATATGATTTTAACAGAAAAAAACCTTAAAATCGCTTCAATAAATGCCAGGAACCAGTTATTAATCCTGGTAGTCACATTGAGTGAGCTTAGTATGAACACATTAAGAGAAGTACGTTTTGTGTGTATGCTCAGTTGCTAAGTCATGGTCTATTCTTTGCCACCCCGTGGACTATATCCCACGAGCTCCTCTGTCCGTGGGAGTCTCCAGGCGAGAATACTGGAGTTGGTGGCCATTCCCTTCTCCAGGGGATTTTCCCAACCCAGGGATCAAACCCACATCTCCTCTGTCTCCTGCTTTGGCAGGCAGATTCTTTACCACTGAGCCACCTGGGAAGCTCAGAAGTACATTTCAGGAGTACTTTAAAGAATAGGAAAGGAAAATTCTTAATAGCAACAACAAAAATGCTTGCTCATTTTACAACTGCCTACTTAGAAAACCAAGAAAATAGAAAAATATCTTCTAGAATTAAGGTAAGCTAATGAATTGATTCTACACGCAGGCCCCTACAAATGGATAATGTATCTAATTCAGAATTTGATAGAAAATAAAAACTCCTTGGGAATCTATTCAGAAACATTATCACGGGGCCAGCAGGAATGAAGTTTGAAATTTTGTGGAAAGACAGAGAAGATGTGGTGCTTCTGGTCCTGGGTCTGGGGGAGTGATCATCTACACCCCATCTATCCCTCTAAGCACTATTCTGAAACCCCAACCCAGTGCCTGGGGCACCACCTGAAGACTCTGAAAGTCTGTGTCTGCAGGCAGACTGGGGAGGAAAACCAGAACTCAGAGGGTGGCCAAGACACTGGTGAGTCCTCTCCCTGACTCTGCGTACCCTTCAGCGTCTCCAGGCCTGAACCCAGTGCAGGTGGGAACCCAGACAAGGGTCGGGTGCTGATGCAGGGCCCAGGAGAGCCTGTGATCCTTCTTCAAGGATAGATAAGATGGGGGCGAGGCTTCCTCCCACTTTGGTTCTGAAGGTGGTACAGCCGGGGGGCGTGTGCAGCCTCAGGCCTCAGGGCTGAGCACACAAGGGAGCCTCCGGGAACCAGAAAGGGCTGGAGACCCTGCAGAAAGAGATGGAATTGAAATGGTTCAAATAACTCCAAGCAAGGAGGAAAGGACAAACAGAGGAAAGAAAGATAGTTGGAACAAACAGAAAACCAATAATAAAACAGTAGCTATACATCTACAAACATACATACTGTTTTGAATGGCAAATTGTTTAAATAGCCTGACAGACGTTATTGAAATGGATGGGAAAGTTTGACCCAACCATACAGGATCCACAAGAAACTCCTTTCAAACAAATGCCACATTCAGTTCTGAAGCGAAAGGACAGAGAACGCATAACATGGAAACAAACCAAAAGAAAGCTGAACGGAGCGGCTCCATTAACGTCAAACAAGGTGAACCTCAAAGGAAGCAGAAACAAGACGGGAGTGAAGGGTGCCTGTCGTGAGGACAGAGGTCAACTCACCAAGAAATGCCAGCGGCACGAAACGTGTGTGCGCCGAAAACACGCTGCAAGATAAACAGAACCAAGAGGTAAGTGGACTCATTCACAGCTTTAACTGAAGGCTTCAGCATCCTCTTCTCGGGAGGGTGTTGACAGGCCTTGTACGCAGAGCTGCAGAGACTGAAGGAGACCTGAGTCACAGCACCAGCCAATTGGGCTCAGCTGACGGCTGGAGGACAGACCCCTTCCCCCAGCAGAACACACTCCTTCCCGTGTACACGGAACGTTCACCACGACAGACCACGTCCAGGCTTATGAAACAAGCCTTTAGTTCAGTTCAGTTCAGTCGCTCAGTCATGTCCGACTCTCTTCGACCCCATGAACTGCAGCACGCCAGGCCTCCCTGTCCATCACCAACTCCTGGAGTTCACTGAGACTCACGTCCATCAAGTCAGGGATGCCGTCCAGCCATCTCATCCTCTGTCGTCCCCTTCTCCTCCTGCCCCCAATCCCTCCCAGCATCAGAGTCTTTTCCAATGAGTCAACTCTTCGCATGAGGTGGCCAAAGTACTGGAGTTTCAGCTTTAGCTTAACGCCATGTAAATAGAGACAAACATACCAAGTATGCCCTCTGACCATAAAGGAATTAAATTTTCAGTAGCAGAAAAGTAATAGGAATGTGTCTAAATGTTTGGAAACTGAATAACCCACTTCTAAATAATCTGTAGGTCAGGAGACAGCCCCAGTGGGAGTTTGAAGATATTTGAACTAAACAAATGTGAAAATGTGCCATATCACAATTTGTAGAATACAGCAGAAGGAGCTCTTACGAGGAGATTTACAGAATTAATCACTTACACTGAGAAGCTAATGAGTCTAATGTTAATGTTTTTACTTTAAGAAATTAGAAAAAATGAGCAAGGGAATCAAAAGCAATAAAATGAAAAAAATAATAAGGATAAGTGATATTTCAGTATTCTGGCAATAAACAACCGATATCCAAAATTAATAAAACAATGCCATTTACAATAGCTTAAAAATGAGATACTTAGGGGAAAAGCTAACAAAACATGTATAGAATCTTTGTGCAGAAAATTGCAAAATGCTGATGATAGTAATCAAAGAAGATCTAGCAGAGAGACATATCATGTCAACAGAGTGAAAGTTTCAGAAAAGTGCCAGATTTCCCCGAATTTATTTACGAATTTAAATTAAGTTAAAACTCCAGCACAGTTGTTTTGTAGACATAGAGAAGCTGATTGTAAAATTTACTTAGAAAGACAAAGAAACTTGAACTAGCCCAAACAAAAAAAATAAACTTGGCATTAAACTAACATATTGTTAAGACCAGCTTCAAGCCACAGTAATCAGGACCTTATATTCATGAAGAGATAAATACACGGATCAATGGGCCACCTGGTATGAAGAGCCCACTCATTTGGAAAAAGACTCTCATGCAGGAAGTGATTGAGGGCGAAAGGAGGAGGGGGTGGCAGAGGATGAAACGTTAGCTGGCATCACCAACTTAGGGGACATGAATTTGAACAGACTCTGAGAGACAGTGATGGACAGGAAAGCCCGGCACACTGGAGACCATAGGGTCACAGAGAGCAGGACGCAGCTTAGCCACTGAACAACGAGACGGAGGCTCAGAACACAGAGCCTAGAAGGGCTTACAAGAGGGGGCCAGGTGATTTTTAATACGGTCACCAAGACAAGTCAGCGGAAGAGAATAGTCTTTCCAGAAAAGATGTTGGAAAATTGGATCTCCATTTACCAAAAAAGTCACCTTTGGCTTAAATCTCACTCTTATGCAAACGCTGACCCCAAATGAGCCTCAGTTCTAAATGTAATGTGTAAGCTACACACTTTTTGAAAGAAAGCATAGCAGAAAATCTTGTGACCTGGCTCCAAGAGCACAATACATAAATGGAAAAAAAAAAAACCCACTAAAAATTGGAAATGGTCAACTTAATATTTGTACTTACAGGAAGGAAAGTTATGACCAACCTAGAGAGCATATTGAAAAGCAGAGACATTACTTTGCCAACAAAGGTCCATCTAGTCAAGGCTATGTTTTTCCAGTGGTCATGTATGGATGTGAGAGTTCGACTATAAAGAAAGCTGAGTGGTGAAGAATTGATGCTTTTGAGTTGTGGTGCTGGAGAAGACTCTTGAGAGCCCCTTGGACTGCAAGGAGATCCAACCTGTGCATCCTAAGGGAAATCAGTCCTGGGTGTTCATTGGAAGGACTGATGTTGAAGCTGAAACTCCAATACTTTAGCCACCAGATGCAAAGAGCTGACTCATTTGGAAAGACCCAGATGCTGGGAAAGATTGAGGGTGGGAGGAGAAGGGAACAAAGGAGGATGAGATGGTTGGATGGCATCACCGAATCAATGGACATGGTTTGGGTGGACTCTGGGAGGTGGTGATGGACAGGGAGGCCTGGCGTGCTGTGATTCATGGGGTTGCAAATAGTCGGACACGACTGAGCGACTGAACTGAACTGAACAAGTATTCACCCCAGAGAGACGGAACTCACCGTCTGTGTAAAGAGTGTGCACCAATGTTAAGGGCGACCCTATTCATAGCCAAACACGGGAAAGAATGCAAACGTCTTTTGGCAGGAGCACCAGGATCCACACTGGATACAGCTGAGCGATAGGATAGCAGAGTGGAATACGACAGAATCCGGGCCATGGAATTGCCCTGTAGGAGAGGACTCGGTGTGAACGAACGGAACACAGACGCACACACCAGGAGGTGGGGTCTCCGAGGGACCGTGTGGGTGAAAGGAACTACCTCGACAGGCCCCCCATGCAGTGACTCTCTCTTCATGACATCCGGGTGGCAGACACATGGGGCTGCAGGAGAGAGCAGGGCTGCCTCTTCAGGAGCCAGACGGGGTGTGACTGACCAGGGAATCCCGGGAGGGACACGGTGGGACGGAATTCCCTCCCGGTAGATGATTGGATCCAGACACGTGCTGAAACTCGTGAGTGTCCACACGTGCCCTCTAAAGTCCATTGTACCATATGGGAACTTTAAAAAGAATAAAATAAAACAGAAGCACCAGCCCACAAACTGTTCTTAAAAAGTCTAAACGAATCGAAAGAGACAGCAAGCTCTCCATAGAATAGCTCAATATCATCTCATCATATAAATTAATAACTTAATTAAAATGTCAGTAAACCAAAACATGGGGCTTCCCAGGTAGCTCAGCAGTGAAGAACCTGCCTGAGATGTGGATTTAGGTTCAATTCCTGAGTTGGGACGATATCCTGGAGGAAGGCAGGGCAACCCACTCCAGTGTTCTTGCCTGGAGAATCCCATGGACAGAGGAGCCTGGCGGGCTGCAGTACATGGGGTCGCAAAGAGTCAGACAGGACTGAAGGGACTTAGCACACACTCAAGCCAAAAAGTCATGTCGAAACTGAGAAATTTAAAAATAGAATAATAACTGAAGGAGTTTGAAGGAAATAAGACACAGAAATTAATGAACTTGAAAATGAAAATTAACGGAATCAAATGGAAGTTCTTTGAGCAGCTCATCAGGACTGCACATTTCCTCAAGACGGATGAAGACGGAAGGGCTGAACCACAGTGTACATTTAGGAGGGAAAAGCGATCGTAACTTCAGGAAGCAGCCAGGATTAAAAAGATAACAGTATGGATAATTTAGCACCAATAAATTTTAAAAATTAGGTGAAATAGATAAATTACAAGAAAGACAACAGATCTAATTGAAGCAGAGGAAAGAAAAAAAACATTAATTCTCACATTGCCATTTAGGGACACAGATGAAAAATTCCTCCATCAAAGAAAGTACGACACCCAACTTTTTAAAAGGCAAATACTACCAAATTTTTGTGGAACAAAACACACGTTTTCCATCCCATACACAGTGAGCATTCACTAAATCATTTTAAGAGGCTTGTACGATCTTAATAGTAGATAAACTCTGATCTCAAACAAAAACATCATGAGAAAAGTATGAATGCGTCAAAATCACCCATAAATACAGACACAACGGTCTTAGTGAACAAGGAGAATGCAACAGCGCATGAAAGAGGAAATGTTACCTACTAAACTGGGCTTATCCAGGGGTGCGAGAGAATGTTAGCTGTAGAAATCAGCCTCTGTATCTCTTCACATGAATAAATTAAAGGAGCAAAATGATACCTTTTCTCAATTGATTCAGTTAAACTGTCTGATAAAGGTAAATGTTTAAATACCAAAAGCATCTAATAATATTAAAAATTAAAGTACCAGCAATAATCTAAGAATACACACATAAGATATTCTTGGAGAAAATTATAAAATCTCTGAAAAAATTAATGAGAGATAAAAATTGGGAAAGATAAACCATATACATAGACTGTGGGATATTATTATAAAAATATTGATTTCCCTGGAATTAAATTATAAAATAGATTCAGTTCCAGTGAAAATTCTGGCAAATTTTTCTATTCTTTCTTTTTCTTTTCTTTCTAAGGAGAAGAGTCCTGATCAATTGCTTTTAAATAGAACCAAATAGAGTCTAGAAACAGAACCTGTGTGCGTCTCTTAATAAAAGGGAGAAATAGAAATGTCAGATATTTCAACAAATAATCCTGGTTATTCTCATCCCCCAAAAAAGTGGAGTTTGATCCCAATTCATACCATGTACAAAAATGAATTCTGTTTGAATTAAAGACCAAAATATCAAAGATAAACTAGGGCATTTTAGAAGTCAATACAGAGGAATAATTTTATGGCCTTGGGGTAGGAAAGTATTTCTTAAAACAGAAAAAGCAACAATGAAGAAGCAAGAGACTTAAGATTTTAATGCTGATGAAACAAAGCAGCCTCCAGCAGCTGACACCACAAAGTCAGGGAGGGAACAAGCAGCAAGGTGGCAGAAATCATTGCGAAACGCGGGCCTGGTGGTGCATCGGGGAGCAGAACGTGAGACCCTCCGCACGTCAGGAAGCAGAGAAGAAAGTGGGCCAAACAGAGGGCAGGGAGAGCCTGGAAGATGCGTGCACGCCCGAGACAACGCTCAGCATTCTACGTAAGCGGGACAGTGCAGAGTGACGTGAGACCCAACACACACGTGCACGCACCCACCAGCGCGCACACGCGTGCACACAACAGCACGTGGCCACGCACACCAGGAGGGCACCTGTGCGTGGCGCTCCCTGAGGCTGTTGGGAAGAGGGAGGCGTCAGCTCCTCGAGCCGGCCTGGCTTCACCTTGCGCCGGGATCACACATCTCCTGCAGGCCGGCAGGTCCGCTTCTCAGACTGGAGCATCTAGACTGTGCAGTGTTCACACGTACAGCTAGAGACGCGTGTGAGAATGCACACAGCTGTGCTGTCCACGGCACCAAAGTCCGAGAGGATTTCACTGCTGCTGGCAGGAGGCGGATGTCTCGCATGGAGCACACCCATAAACGTAACATCACGTTGTGCTGAAAATGAGTGAATTTCAGCTGCACACATCGAACACGGATGGTTCTCAAAAGCAAGCTCTTGGAACAACAACAAAATAAGGCATAGAGTACATTCAGTATCGTTCCTTTTATAGAGAGTTCAAAACAAGGTAAAGCTAAATTATATGTTATTTACAGACGTGAGTCACGTGTGTCAAACACTCTTATCTCAAAAGTGGGATGATTAAGGCAACACAGGTTAGATTTTATTTTTGTAAAGAGGCAGCAGCAGCTACGACCACTGAGGGCTTCGGAAGCTGTAAAGTCCTGGGAATGGTCTCTTTTCTGGGCCCGGAGGTGGCTGCGGTGCAATCAGACATCATGATTGGTGCTTAGCTCAGAACGGCCCTGAGCAGAGGCGGAGTCTCAGAGCAGGGGCTGTTCTGAGTCCCAGGGCTGGAGGAGGAGCGGGAGGGTGGTGAGGCTGCAGGGAGGGCGTGGGGCCGTGGGAAGAGGAGGATCTAGGGCCTGGACCACCCCCTGCGTTAACTCCCCCACCGTGGTGGTCGTCCCAGCGCAAATGTAGCAAGACCCAGGTTTCCTGAGTTAAAACCGTGATGGTTTATTTAGAAACGCAAGGCGGGGTCAGATCAAGCCCCGTGGTCCGGCTGTCCTGGCGGGTGTGGAGCCTGGTCACTGCCTCGGCTGGACAGGCAGAGCCCCGGCCATCAGAGCTCCTGCGAGGGGCCCGGGGCAGGCGGGGTGCGGACGGCTGCAGGCCAGCGCCGAGTGCCGTGTCCGGAGCTTGGCAGGTACTTGTTGTCCTCACTGCCAGGGGAGAGGTGGGGGGCTGCTCCGGGTGGTGGGGGGTGGCCTCCCACACCCAGTCTCCCTCCACAGCCCCTCCTGGAATCGCGTCTTGATGAGCGCGTGACAGCAGAGCTGCGCTGAGGGAGCCGCCCCGTGGGTCTCGCCAGGGGTGTGGGCCATTCTCCCATTCCCCGAGGTCTCTGGAGGCGGCAGGGAGACGGTCAGGAGGGTCCCCGGGGTCGCCTGGCTGGACCTGGCCGCAGAGGCAGAGCAGCGGGAGCAGGCCGGTCTAAGGACGGCCCGCTGGCTGCGCCTCAAGACGGAGGGGCCCAGGAGGCCCAGGGTGGGGGCCACAGGCCACCTGGGGGACGAGGGCTGCAGGTCTCATCCACGTGCCTGCGTCCTGGTTACTGGGGACTCGCGGGAGGGGCCGCAGAGCAGGTGTGCGCAGTCAGGAAGCCCAGGCGTGTGCATGCACACCTGTGTGGGCCTGTGCCCTGCCTGGACCCCCGCCTGCAGACGTGGGCTGGAGAGGCAGATACACCCTAAAAGTAAGAGTTGCAGTGCCCACACCCCGAGTGCTCACAGCCCTGTGAGACTCTCACCTCCCACAGCTCAGGACCTGGCCCCTGGTTCCACGAAACGCAGCCTCCAGGGGCCAGGGCCCCACCCAGGTCCATGTGGGAAACCATTTTGGCAGATGTCTCACTCCAGTTCACCAAGTTATCTTGAAGCTGAGGAGCCCACCTCACCCTGATCACTCAGGACTGACTGGGACGAGGGGACAGAGACCCTGTCACTGGCCGCTGGCTGTTTTCTGAGACGTGGATGGAGTGAGCATCTCTGGGCGGCCGAGGCGGGTCTCCCTGCAACAGGTGGCCTGAGACGCCTGGCAATCCTGGTTTAGTGCTTATGCAAGGGCAAACCTGCTTCCTTTCTCTAGAACCGATTTGGAGAGGTTTTCTGGGTTGGGGGAAGATTCTGATTTTTTAAAAAATAATATTTCCCCAACAAGCTGAGTGCCTGTGTGTGTGCCCGTGTGTAAGAGAGCGTGCATGTGAGGGCAGGTTAGGGGCACAGCAGCCACGCTGGCCCCGCACACCCTCCCTGGCCTTGAGCTTTGGTCACAGGAGGAGGGCGGCAGTTAAAGACTCAGGGCCTACGTGGGGAGCAGGTTTGCAGGGGAGGCCCAGCATGCCCAGAAGCTCCCAGAAGGTGAGCCAGGGAGAGACTCCAGCACCCTGATGCCTGTGCCAACCCTGGGCCTGCCCTGGCGCTCTCAGCAGTGAGTATTATTTAATGAACTCTTGAGAGCGTGCCCTCAAACAGTGCGTTTTATTGTGAACATCTCAGTGTTTGCTTATATTCATTCAGCTTCGAGTATTCAGTGCTTCAAGAAAAGCAATTTCAAAATAGATTGGAAAAAAAAAAAAGATAGCCCTGATCCTGGGCCTGAGAGGATAAAAGGGAAGAAGGCCAAGGAAAGCAAGAATAAAGACCTCAGAAGCGGCTCTGAATTCACGGCTCTGTTTGTAGCAGCACTCAGGCTTTCGGGAGAAATTACCACCTATTTCAAGCACACAAGAAGGAATCAAGAAAAACGCAACAGGTACGTCGGTGCTCACTGCCACGGGACGCCTTTGGTCATATTTGCTTCTGGTTCTCAGGAAGAGAGCTGTTTTTAGAGGAAACAAACTCCTGTGAAGCTGACTCCTGTTCTTTTGCTCTGAGCTTTATACTCCACCCCGTCTCTACAACTTTTATTATCTTTTAATGCTTCACTTTTTAAAATGGCTTCTTTGGGACTTCCTCTTGCGTTAGACGCCGCATGTGAGATCGGTCGCTTTAACCCTGTGTGCTGCGTCTCGCTCATCATTAAGCAGTCCTTCGCTCACCCTTTCTTGCGTTGGTTCCCAGCTAATCTTGGTTGTCGTTGCTCAGTCGCTCAGTCGCGTCCGACTCTTTGCGACCCCAGGGACTGCAGCACGCCAGGCTCACTGTCCTTCATTATCTCCCAGAGTTTCTGCAGACTCATGATCGTTGAGCCGGTGATGCCATCCAACCATCTCATCCTCTGTCTCCCCTTCTCCTCCTGCCCTCAATCCCTCCCAGCATCAGGGTCTCTCCAATGAGTCAGCTCTTTGCATCAGGTGGCCAACGTACTGGGGCTTCAGCTTCAGCATCAGCCCTTCCAGTGAATATTCAGGGTTGATTTCCTTTAGGATGGACTGGTATTTTTGGCAGAAGCAATCCTGTTTGTGTGTCCGTGTGACTGTACTTTTAGATTAGTGGTCTTTAAATTTTTAGTTCTTCTTCCTCCGGAATGACTTCAAAAATCTATGAAATGTCTCCAAAGTTTTCAAGTCGAAATCCAGATTTGTTACTGTATGTCTAATGACGTAGAATGTAAACTATGATGCTGGATTTTGTTCACAGGCCACCTCAGAGACACTATGGTTTTGGTTCCAGACTGTTGCAATTAAGTGAATATTAAAATGAAGGGAGTCACATGAATTCTTTTGCTTCCCAGTGTATATAAAAGTTACATTTACACTATACTGTAGCCTATTAGGAATTTTGTAATAGCATTAAGGCTAAAAAAAACCTGTATATTCCTTAATTAAAAATACTTTGTTGCTGAAAAATTTAAGCGTCGTCTCACAGTGCAGGGTGGCCACAGGCCTTCAACTTATTAAAAAAGCAATATCTGTGAAGCACAAGAAAGCAAAGCCCAGTATAAAGAGGCGTGCCTGTGTGTACTCTGCGTGTGCTTTCTGAGAGCTGCGTCTGTCATTTGTGGGGTTTAAGGAAAACATCATAATTGGCGAGGGCAGTCATCATTCTCCAACTTACCTGGCAAATCAAACTAAGCTTATGTCAGAAGAATCTGACTTCAAGTCAGACTTTCAAGGCAAACTTTCTCTGTATGCATTCTGATTCTAAGATGGGTCGTCTGAAAGAGAGAAAGAAAGAGACGGAGACAGAACTTGGGGATGAAGATGGACACGGAGATGGAGGGGAGGAGACTGAAGTCTGCCATCTTTGTCACCTGGGGGACGTGGGTGAGTAAAGTGTTGGCCCTTGAAAGATTTCTTCCCACCACTCTCAGAGGAATCCACCACAGCGAGGCTGGATGGTGCTTCCGTTCTGCTTCGTGAGGAAGCAGCTGCGGCAGGAAAGGAGGAGAGGAGGAGGGCGTCCTCACCAGGTGGCAGCTCGGCATCAGCGGGGACGGCAGATGCACGCACGGACGGCCAGGACCCCACGGACAGTGTGCTGAGGATCTGAGGCTGGAAGATGCATACGAAGGAAAAGTAAATAAGAAATGCAGAGGCCGGGAGGGAAGGGAGACCACTGTTCACATGACTGACTATCTAACAACCTTTAACGCAAGTGTTATCAAAACCCCAGCAAGATTTTTAATAGATATAAAGAATGTTATTTCAAAATGGATAAGAAAAGCCAAGGGACAACTAAAATAGCTAAAAACACTTGAAAAAGAAGAGGGAAGTGGAAGGAATGAGGTGATCCAGCTTCAAGGCTGCACTCACAGTCATGAGACCGTGGTCCCCGCAGACAGACAGACGCGTAGTTAAGGGGACTGGACAGAAAACCTGGGAAGAGACCCATGAAGTGCACCCAGCTGATTCTTGACCAAGGCACAAAAGCAGTTCAAGAGGAAGGTTTATCTTTTAACAAGTGGTGCTGAAGCAGTGAATGACGGCTGCTGCTGCTAAGTCGCTTCCGTCGTGCCCAACTCTGTGTGACCCCATAGACGGCAGCCCACCAGGCTCCCCCGTCCCTGGGATTCTCCAGGCAAGAGCACTGGACTGGGTTGCCATTTCCTTCTCCAATGCATGAAAGTGAAAAATGAAAGTGAAGTCACTCAGTCGTGTCCGACTCATAGTGACCCCATGGACTGCAGCCTACCAGGCTCCTCCATCCATGGGATTTTCCAGTCAAGAGTACTGGAGTGGGGTGCCATTCCCTTCTCTAAGTGAATGACTGCATACCCAAAATGAACTTGACCCAAACCACACGTTTTGTACAAAATTAACCTCGAATGAATGGCAACCCATTCCAGTGTTCTTGCCTGGAGAATCTCCATGAACAGAGGAGCCCGGTGGGCTATGGTCCATGGGAGTCACAAAGAGTCAAACACAAGTGAGAGCCTAAGCACACAGCAACCCAAAACGCATCATGGATTTACCAGTAAAGTATAAAACCGCAAAACTTTTGGGAAAAAGAAGATAAAGTATCTGGAACCTAGGACTAGCTTCCCAGGCAAACAAATTCTTTGATTGACACCAAAAATACAATCTATTAAAAAAAAATGACAAATCGGATGTCTTCAAGATTTACAATTTCACAACTTGAAACACCCTGTTAAGAGGATGAAACCATTAGTTACAGACTGGGAGAAAACATTTGTAAATCACACGCCTAACGAAGTACAAGCATCTAGAATATAAACAAACTCTTAAAGCTCAACACTAAGACACAAACACACCAATCATGTTAGAACACTGGCAAAGACATGAAGAGCCCTTTCACCAGAAAGGACGTACAGATGCCGAGTAAGTGCACGAAAGGGTTTCAACATCATGAACCAGAAGGGAAATGCAAGTTAAAACCACAGTGAGATACCGGATCGGTCAGAATGGCCGAAGACTTGCAACGTGCTGTGTGGACGCCGAGAATCCCGGGCACGTGGCTGGTGTTAATTTAGGATGGTGCAGCCACTCTGGGAAGCAGCATGGCATTCTCTGTTTCTTTCCTATTGAGGTTCAGTTGGTTTACAATATATTAATTTCAGGTGTACAGCATCACGATTCAAATATTTTATTGCTTATACTCCAGCCCCAGTGTCCACGCAGTTGAAGGAGCTCCCAAGCAGGGCTCCCACCAGTCTCCATGTCCCCCGGGGGACCTGTCGCTGGCCCTGCCCCGGCCGCTCCGGGAGGCCCTGCAGGACCAGCAGGTGGGCCTGGGCCCCGGGTCTCGTCAAATTACTGCTTCTGCCCTGGGTCCTGGAATGTGTAAGATTTGTGTGCATCCTTCAAGCATGGGGTCTCTATTTCCTACAACCTCACGACTTTCTTGAAAGTAAACTCTGCTGGCTTCAGAGATAAACAGTCTGGAGGCTCAACTTCCCAGTGCGGGACCCCAGGGCCGAGGAGCCCAACGTGGATCTGAGACCCCTTGGTCAGAGGGGAGAACCTCTGTAATCGTGATTATTCTAGGGATTTGGGGTCGCTCACCCAGGGCTCTGGGATTTGACTCTACCCTGACTCCACCCCTCCTACCCGCCTTGGTGTGGTTCCTTCTTTATACCTTTAGTTATAGAAGATCAGTCCTGGTAGGTTCCAGTCTTTTTCATCAACAGTTGTTCTGTAAATAGTGTATTTGTGTGTGCCCATGAGAGGAGGTGAATTCAGCGTCTTTGTACTCCACCATCTTGGAAACTCAGCTTCATTAAAGAACTGAATGTACAATTATCCTAGGACCTCAAGATTGCATCCCTGGACATTTATCCCAGAGAAATAAAGACTTCACACCCAAACCTGTCACAGAAGCTCTATTTATATTTGCCAAAAGCTGAAGGCCACCCAAATGCCTCTCTATGCTTGTTGAGGTCACAAGCAAAGCTGAAGGTCTTTTGGGATCAAGCTGGAAGAGCAATCCAGACTTCCCTCACTCAGCCACTTCCCTGAACTCATCAAGATGGAAGTGAGAACACTTGGGTCCCATCTCACCTTGATAACACTGGCCACGAGCATTTGAGGGCGTCATAACCCCTCTGGGATCAGCTTCCTCGTCTGTAAAATGGTGTTGTGTGTGCGCTCAGCTGCTCAGGCACGTGTGACTCTGTGCGACCCACGGACTGTAGCCCACCAGGCTCCTCTGTCCATGGGATCTCCTGGGCAGGAATACTGGAGTGTGTTGTCATTTCCTCCTCCAGGGGATCTTCCCGACCCAGGGATCAAACCCACGTCTCATTCGCCTCCTGCTTTGGCAGTGAGCTTCTTTACTGCTGAGCCATCGGGAAGCCCCAGGTGGTGCTAATATGGCTTAAGTCTCAGAAGCGAAGATAACCGGTAAGCAAGGCTTTTGTGAACTTAGAAGGGCCCCGTGTCTGTAGCTTCCTTCCTCAGGGTGAGGACGATGCAATGGCTTGCAGGCCGGGTCACTGGACACGGCATGTGTCGCGTGAGGCTTCCTTGTCTCTTCTGAGCTTCTCTCCGCTCGTGCTCCTGACCCTCCGCTGGGCCGGAACTGTCACCATGTCAGACCTGCCAGCCCAGCTGCTGCTTGACCTTAGTTAAAAATCTTCAGAGCCTACCTTGACCTTCTCTCAGCTGTCGTCCGCCCATCTAATCTATCGGAAAATTCAGGTCAACTCTGCCTTCAACATACATCAAGGTCCGGGCTGTTTCTCACTCTTTCTGTCACTGCACGCCACCCGGAGCCCCGTCGTTCTTGTCTGGAGTGTCGTGGGCCTCCTGACTGCTGTCCACAGCCCCTCCCTTGAGACCGTGTGACCCTCAGCGTTTTGCTCCCTGTAACAGCAGAAACAGTCCCCCTTCCAGGTCCCAAAGCTCCCCACCTGCCCACAGGAGGTACCCTGGCTCTGTTGAGTGGAGCCCTGGGGGGTGTCAGCTGGCCTCTGTGAATAGAACATTCCGGGTGGACCAGCCTCTTTTCAGAACAAGCAACATCTGTGTTCCTTGAGGCCAGATTGATGGTCTAACTTCACCCCGCCTCATTCCCATGTCCGGGCTGTTAGTCTGGATTTACAGAGCGGTGAGGAGGTGTCCAGAGACGTTTGCAGGTGGCAGCCGGGAGGGTGGAGACGTCCCACCCCCATGTCTCACCCACAGCGTGGTGGGGCTGAGGGTGCCCTGGGGTGGACCAAGGATGGACCGGCGTGGACGCCCGGGTGAGCGCAGACCGGAGGGGTGGGGGGCTCAGTTAGCTCGTCTGCTCCATTGTGTCCAACTCTGCATCCCCAAACCTGAGGGGCAGGGGGGTGGACCGGGATAACGGCCGTCTTCCTGCAGCTGCCAGCCTGGGGCCTGCCTGGGTGGGGAGCAGCCGGACTCCAGCAGGAAGCAGGGGCCAGGAAGGGTCACCGGAGTGACTTCGTGATTCAGCCGGAGCCTCACCGCAGGCGCTCCAACCTGGCCTGAACTGACTCTTCAGGGGACTGAGCAGCAGGGCCCTCTAGACCCAGGTCAGGGGGCGGCTGCACCATCTCCTGGGGCGGTCCTCAGCCTGGCCCTGCCCAGCAGCTGCCCTGTGTCCCTCCATGGGCAGCTCTCTCTGCTGTCAGAGCCAGGCTTCCCACAGACGAGTCACAACATGACGGGTCATCCCCCTGAAGTCACACTGGGGCCAGGCCTCAGGGGTGCTGGCTGAGCTGCAGCTGGGCCCCCTGATCCCGTGTTCCTACAGCCAGAATGCATGGTCCCAGGGCACCTGCCGAGTCTTAGCAGGGCTTCCCCGCCAGCCGGGCTCGCTCTTCACAGGTGGCACGTCTGCCTGGAGCTCCCAGGGCCGAGAGGATGGGCAGGTGCCGCCCGCCACCTGCGTCTCACCTGAGATGCTGAGGCTCTAAAGCGCCCAGCTGATGACACCCCATTTCTGATGCTGATGACATGTCCTGCTGGGGTGCGGTGTGGAGGCAGGCAGGACAGACCCCCAAACTGCCCGAGGCAAATGGGGCTCAGCGTGTGGCAGGTTAGAGAAGCTTGGTCACCTGGATCCCAGCCTGTCCATGTGTGTGCGTGCACACACATGTCACACACACACATGTGAGCACTCCCAGACATTCACACTACAGGCACTCAGCCGTGTGCAGGCAGACTCACACTCACAGGGCACAAAGCTTGCATTCCGAAGAAGGCGGCGCCAGATGGAGGAGGGAGAGGAAAGGAGGTGGGTCCCCGAGAGGCCCCAGGACACCGGACACTAGAGGACAGAGGGACTGAAGTCAAGGAAACTACTTGGGCCCAGACTCACAGAAAACAGAGCGGTGAGGCAGATGCGTTCCTGCAGGGGCCGGAGCCCCAGGACATGGCGAGGAGGGGCCTAATCACTCCACGCAGGGAGCACCTCCTAATGGTCACTGTCCCAAGCGGCCGGTGTCCTGCCACTGGACTTGGGGGTGCCGGACATGGGGGGCCCTGGACTCAGGGAGAGTGCGAGCTGGATGCTGGGGGTGGGCTGCAGTCTCTGTGTTTGGTCCAGACGGCAGGTGCCGGGGGTTAAGGGGGCTGCAGCTCACATCGCCCACCAGCAGTCTTGCAGCAGGCCAGGGAGGAGGCGCGGCGCTCTGTCCCCGGTGATTGTCCTTGTCCTGCGCTCATGCAGTATGCATGCGGCTCGGGCCCGCCACTTAGCAGGCATTTGAGAAGCCGATTGAAAAATCCACTTGTGCGGCTTTTCTGTGAATCTTCATTTTCCCCTTTGCTCGTGGGGGCCCCTGGGGGCAGAGAGTCTGCATTGATTATGGGCGTCTGGGCTCGGGGGACGGTTTCAAGGTCAGGCGAGCCTGCCCACCGCCCATCTCCCCGGGATCGTCACGAGAGTCAATCTCCGGCCTCAGATCCCCACTTGGGAGCTCTCTCAAGCATGAACTATCAAATTATTGTCAATTCCGGCTGATTTTCTAACAGACGATGGGAAAAATTTGCCATCGACTTCATATGTGACTTTTACCCACTTTCTTATTTATTCAGAAATAACAGGGAAAGGTCACGAGCCTGGCACATGCAGTTAGCTCTTTGCTGTTTATTGAGTTTTTATGCTTCGTTTAAAACTGAATTACTGGGGCATCAAGTGAAAATGCATTTATGCCCTTCAGAAAACTCTGTACACAAAAATTAAATTGTATTCTGAGAAGCAGAGAGGGCTGTCTGGGAAGCTCAGAGCGGTAGATTAGGAGATCAGCGTCTGGGAGGGCACGTTCTAATTGTCCACCTGGTCACCGTGCCTTTGCACTCATCTCCTCCTCTTTACCCCCTTCCGGCGGCCTGTCCCCCAGGAGCCCCACTTAGAGGGGTTGCGAGGCTGGACACTAATTAAGGGTTAGGCGGGAAGGCCACAGCAGAGCCCCAGAGCAGTTCTCAGGTTCACTGGACGCTGGACTGTCAGCCCGGGCCCGCCCACGAGTCCCCTTCTGTGGGCTGACAAGTGGGTGTCTCTGGGAGCAGGCAGCCCAGAGGCGACCCTGGTGATGCCAGCTGAACCGGGAAACCTGGGGCGAAGACGGGCTCCCAGGGGAACCTGGCTCTGGGCAAGGGGTCAGCCAGGGCTGATCTGCAGGGAGGCCAAGGAAAGAGATTTCCCCCCAAGCTGGTGTTTGGGAGGAGAGATCAACTTCTGACAGCCTCTGAAAGTGAGAGAGGAGACAGTCCCTCCCACCGAGGGGGTCAGGGTGTAGACTGTGTGTGTGTCTCCGCCCCGCCCCGGCCCCCAGCCCCGGGCAGCCAGCTCCCTCTGGCCCTGATAGGGAGGGGCCAGCAGGAGCCCCGGGGTGTCCTGGCTGCCTCAGCCTGGCTGGAAGGATGCTGACTCAGGCTCGTCATCACATCGTCAACTCTGCTTCTGTTTCCAGAGCCCCGAATGCAGACACCCGAGCTCCTGGACACCAGAGCCCATCTCCAGAGTGGACGAGTCCCCTCTATGGGTGACTGGGCCCCACTGTCCTGGTGCGTGTTTGCAGCACCATCCCTGGTTCTTTGTGCGAAACGTTAAGAAATGTGAGGAAAGTTAACGCCCAAACAGGTCCACCCCATCTGCATGCCTCGTCCTCCTCGGTCAGCTAGAAGGGACCTCAAAGACACACCCGGCCAGACCGTGCGACTTTAGTTTTCCTTCCAGGAAAGCTTACTCTCTCCCAATAATAGGGTGCCTCTGAAGCTGAAGCACTTTTCCAGCCAGGGCGAGGCTATAGCTCCAAGGTTATAAGGGTGTTGCGCGTAAGGGCGGGAAGCGACCTGCTGCTAATGAACCGTCCTGGCTCTGAGACGCTGGCTCCCTCTCAGGCTTCAGTCCATGGAGCACGCTCTGTCCCTGGCTGGGGAATAACAGGTCCCAGTCTGGCCTTTCCAAGGAGCTGTCACTCGAGGTGGTTGGGCCATGTCTGCCCTGCGCTCATGCCCTGGAGCAGAGACTGGCTTGTGTGAGATGCTTGGTCCCCGGCTCCTCAGAGGCTGATGGGGTGACGAGTTATCCCCCTTCACTGCGGGCAGAATCCCATTTAATCCTGGGATGGTGATAGCTAACTAGACATTCAAGACAGCCAGCCCCCTTTCAGACAGGGAAGCAGTTATTCACACACATATAACTCTGGTTCATGCTGTGCACAGAGCAAGTTCAGCAGGAAAATGTAGGACAATTGTGGATGTTGCTGCTGGCGACGATGGGGACGAAGGTGATGTTGACGAGGAGGAGGAGGACTTCATTTCTGCCATCTTGGATTCCACTGGTGGGAAGATGAGTCCCTGAGTCCATCACTTCATGCCCATTCAGACATTATTAAAACTGGCTTTGCTTCTCTTGGGCTTCCCTGGTGGCTCAGCAGGTTAAGAATCCACCTGCAACGCGGGAGACCTGGGTTCTCTCCCTGGGTCGGGAAGATCCCCTGGAGAAGGGAACGGCTTCTCACTCCAGTATTCTGGCCTGGAGAATTCCATGGACTGTGTAGTCCATGGGGTCACAAAGAGTCAGACACGACTGAGCGGCTTCACTCGCTTCCCCTGAGAAAATTCAGATACACTAGGCTGTGGCCTTGACACTCATCTAGTTTGTTTAAATTGAAAAATGAGTCCATATCATCTGATGTCAAACCAGACAAAGATAGTACAAAAAATAAGAAAGAATACTAAAGACCAATGTGTCTCGTGAACTTGGGTGTAAGTCTCCCACAAACACCAGCAAATTGAATCCAGTGGTTTCTAAGGAGCATGATGCACTCTGACCAAGCAGGCTTTATTCCCGGGATGCAAGGCTGGTTCGATATTCAAAAATCAATCCGTGTAATCCCCACAAGGCAGACTGAAGAAGAAAAATCATAGGAGCACATCAATTGCTACATAATTGCATTTGACAAAATGTAACACCTGCTCAACTCATTCACCTTCTTCCTTTTCCTCCCCTTCCCCTCCCCCTTCTCCCCCACCCCTCCCCCTCTCCCCCACCCCCTACCCCGTCCTCTCCCCCACCCCTCCCCCTCTCCCCCGCCCCCTCGTCCCCCACCCCCCCAGCCTCTGGCACCCTGACACCATCCGCACCTCCTGGGAGCCACAGGCGCCCTCCCCACCCTCTCCAAGTTCCATGGGCTCTTCCCCTCTCCCGGTGGAGGCTGTAAACCTCCCCTCTGCTCAGTCTTCCTGGGGGACTTCCTGCCATCCTGTAGTCAGGATAGCTTTCATCAGACATTTTCTGTCTTTCCTCTAGAATCTTACGTCCTCGAGGGCAGAGTCTGGGGGGGTTTTTGCTATGCATTCCCAGTGCTAGGAAGGTGCTGCACAGAGTGAGTGCCTCCTGCATACTTGAGGTCCGCAGGGATGGTCGCTGGCTTGTTTCCTTGATTTAGTCCACCCCACACGCCCAAAGAGCTTTCTCTTCTCTCTAAAGGTGTCAGAGCTTCAAAGCAGAAACGCTCCACCCTGCCGAGACTGTTGCTAGTGTATCTTAAGAGCGTCCTCCCATCAGGGGACGGCTTCTCCTGGAGGAGCTGGGCGTTCACGCCCTTGCGCTGTGCTGTGGATTTTAATTATGCGGCTTTAATTCGTGTGTCAGGGAGGAGAGGATGGGAGGGACTGGCAGGCACCGTTCTTCCGTCCTTTCAAAGAGCAGGAAACCTCCTCGCAGCCGACACTGCTCAACAGGGGTGAAGCTGGCAGGCACAGACTTGAAGCGGGAGGGGCTGCGGCTCCAGCCTGTTGACCCCCTTTGGCTCCTTGTCAGGCAGACGTGGCTGGAGCAAGATCAGGGCAGCGGCGACAGGGGCCTGGCCACCGCTTCGGGGACGGGGGACAGGCTGTGGACCCTGGGTGTCAGCGGGCCCTGCAGGCGGGATGCAGGCTGGCGGCCCCTCTTTGAACCCGCCCTCAGCAGACAGATGCCGGGGTGGAGGCGCCCGCATACCCCACCCTCCACCTTCTTGCCCTTCGTAGCCTGCCCAGCACTGACCCTCCGCATGCACCCAGGGTCCTGTCACCTTGCCGGGGTCCTCCCTGCAGTCATCCTCCTCACACAGGCCCGGGGATCTGCCCCATGTGTGTGGGGTCTGGGACCCCACTTGGCAGGAATGGGGAGGAACAAAGTTGGGGGACTCCTGCCCGCAGAGGATGGAGAGAAGTGAGGAGGCCGCTCACCCCACCTTGTGTGAAGCGCAGGGGGACTTGTGAGCGGGTCTGAACTGGGCTCCCATCACAGACTGCGGTGGGCACGTGGTGGCCTCGATACCAGGCCCCCTTCCCACTGCCCACCAGCTCGTCTGTGAGAGACCTCGCTGGTCGGGCCTCACCTGTGTGACCTCCTCACCGTGGCAGGTTTGGGGACCAAGTTCTTGCTCTCTCTCTGGGTGTAGGTCAAGAACTGTTATGTTATCCCAGAGCTGCTGCCAGAGAAAAAGAACCACGTACAGTGTTTTATGAAACGACTGAGCTGCTGGATCAAACCGATCCTGAAGCTCTTCACTTGGAATGTTTTGCTCTTCTTGGATGACACCTTCCTGATTGTTTCATTGGGATTTCAGTAACTTGGAAAGTCAAGTGCCCTTCTCATTAACACCAGGTTCTGGCCAGGAACCCGTGTTCCCTCCATGGCTGCCGTGGCCTCATCCTGGGATTCTACCACGATTGAGGAGAAGACCAATCTTCTACCAAGATTGAGTGTGTGAATTTCTCAGTCAGGTCTCAGCTCGCTGCACTGGAACCGTGTTTATTGATTCAAGGGTCACTTTACTGCAGGGCTAGGCTTCTGAGACGTTTCTTGTATATCTTGGTTTGTTGTTATTGTTTTTATTGGGTGATTAGATTTTATTAGCACTGCCCAAAGGAAACTGCTCCTTTCTGTCTTGTGAAGTGAGTGTCTCGTGAACATGTCCAGAGGCCGGGCTCTGGACGGGCCTCTCTTCTCAAATACTCCCTTGTCCAGGGTCAACTTTGACCCCCAGCACATGCAGGGCAATCAAGCTGATGTTTTCACACATGTTTCAAGGGCTCCTGTTAAGGCAGGTTTTCTTCTTACATGTGTATTTTGCATTTGCTGTTTGGAGTCCGTTCTTTCCATCTCTGTGAGCAGCGCTGACCTTGAAGTCTGCCCCGGGCCCTCCTGTGACACAGTCTCGCCTTGGACATGGCTCTCTGTCTGGCGCCTGGCCTCCTGCCCCGTGTGCAGAGTGGGCAGAGGCGCCGTGGCCCCCAGGCCTCGAGGCCACCCCCATGTCCCCCATCCTGTCCCCCGCCTGCTCATCATCACATCACCGGCCAGGCTCCTGGGACACCATGGGTGGGAGGGAGCTGTCAGAGGTGGGCTTCGGCCTGGCTGGGGGACAGCGGCCACCGCCCTTCCTGTTTCAGCCCTGAGGCCTGGGCACTGCTCGCTGTGGGATGGGGCAGGTCCCAAGGGCCCCTGTAAATGAGGCCGTGGGGATGGCTGGGGAGGGTCCTTGGGGCAGAGAAGGCTCACGCCCGCCCTGGAGGGTAGCTTCCACAGCGGCACCCTTGAGGACACAGTCCTGGCGTTTTCTGAGCCTCCACTCTGTCCCCGCACGCCTCCCGGCTGAGGCCCTGCTGGACGGAGCTGGGCTCCAAGCGGGGAAGGGCCGACCATGTGATTGCATGTCCAAAGGCAACACAGGGTCTGGGGAGAAAAGTAAAGCAGGAGCAGAGGAGGGGCTCTCCGTGAAGGATGGCCAGTGCTGTTCTGATGAGATGACCGGAGAGGAGCTGGGCTGGGTGGGGAGATGCTGGGGGGTGAGGGAGAGCCAAGCCCAGGAGGACTTCACGTCGCTTGGAAGCCCTGGAGGAGCCGCGGGGGATGCAGGGCTCAGGGAGGTGGGGCTCAGGGGTAAGCGGGAGACAGAGGGGTCGGGGTCCTGGGGCTGGACTGGGGGCAGCGGCTGGACACGGGTCAGCACGTGGTAGGTAGAGCTGGGAGGAGCTGAGCTCCAGGGGGAGTGGGCATGGGGCAAGAAGAAAAAATGCTGAGTTTCACCTGGATGATAGTCTCAGGGGACAGAAGGCAGCAACGGGGGCCCTGGGGGCGGGACATGGGGACACAGGGGTGGGATGGGGGGACGGGACACAGGACGGAGGTCCCTTCAATGGCAGGAGAGACCCAGAGCCTGTACACCGGGAGCCCCACGGAGCTGCTGTGGGATGATGTTTCTCTTTGTGTTTTCTGAGGATGTACATGAGTCTACATGGTTAAGATATTTCAAACCTGTTAAACGCAAAATAATTAGAAGCAGAAAGAGCCTGTATAACCGTATTCTGAATTGAGGAAAGTAAGTCAGTGAAATACAGAAGCAAAGACAATTCTTCCAGGACATTTTTCTGTCTAATTCCTGCACCTGGGATTCTCAATGACCCAGTTTCTTGGAAAGAGGGATATGCGTGCATCTTAAACTTGCAGCCAGCCTGATGGAGCGTCCCCAGTGTCCCCAGGACTGGGGAGGTCTCTCTCCCACCCTGATTCTAGGAGAGGCCAGGTGAGAAAGAAGTTTGGGCCACTGTTTCCAGCTGGACCCACCTTGTTCTCTTCTGGGGAGGGTTGTGTCCTGGGGCCCGGGACTGCTCAGCTGCAGTCCAGGCCTTGGCGAGGTTGGGGGCCCGGGGCCACAGGCAGGAGGGCCAAGCAGACACAGCAGCTGCCCTGGGCGACGAGGAGGTCTGCGGCCCTGGAAGTTTTTGGGCCCAGCTGTGGGCCTGCCCGGGCTGGAGACTTTGTCAAGAGATGACTCAGCACCATTGCATGAAGACCCGGGAGGCCCAGCTGTGGCCGCCCCCGCCCTGCCGCCTCCTCCAGGGACCCCTCCTGGCCTCTCCGGATTCCTGCACCCACCAGGTGGGTCAGACCGAGCCCTCAGCCCGGTGTGGCTTTGTGGTCAGGGCCGGGCTAGTGGCCAGCGCTCTCCCACCTGCGCTCAACTCCAAGGGGCAGCAGGGAAGGGGCTGCAGTCCCCTGTTGCACCCTCCCGTCCACGGCCGGGGCCCCTCTGCTGTGCTCTGCCCTCGGCTGCCCGCACTGCCCTCGGGACAGCCAGCTCCCCTCAGGGAGAAGCACTCCTGAGCACATGTGTGTGTCTTCTCTGCACCTGCACCCATGGAGCCCCGAGGACTCCGTCCTTCCACACCTGTCCAGGGAGGCTGCCCCTCAGAGTCCTGGGTTGGGCAGGGGCTTGTCATCCTGACCCACCCGCCTCTTTCCACAGCTGTCCCCAACACACAGTGGCCAGAACGTGGTCACCTCCCTGGAATGGACCCCAGTTAGTCAGTCTTCACGCACATGAATTTCTAGAAGCTACTATTTCCCCACTTGCCAGAAATGAAACAACAAAAAGCAAACTAAATGGAAGCGATCACATGGGCTTCAGTCAGGCCATGTTTTCCAAGCCCGAAGCTCGGGGATGGTCCGGATGCTGGTCAGCGGCCGCTCAGGCGCCGGCTCCTCCCCCCAGGGCACGGGTTCCTCCCCTCGGGGCTCCAGCTTCTCCCCGTGGGGTGCGTCCTCGTCCATCTCACCTACAGGCCCTCCCCATCGGTGTCCTGGCCTTTCTCTGGGGGGACGGTGCCAAGACCACGGAGCCAGCTCCCGGATGGAAGGAGACAGACGTCCATCATGACTCAGGGTTGGGGCAGGGGGCTCGCAGTCCACCCGGCCTGCAGTGCCCACGTGTCCTCTGTACAAGGCTGCAAACTGGAGGTGCTGGCCTTGCAGGGTCCCCAGGCACCTCTGTACCTGGCCAGTTACAGACTTGGGCACAGTAGGGGCTGACTCCCGGACCCCCAAGCTATCTCCTCCAGGTGTGAGGGTGACTCCGGGACCCCCAAGGCCATGTCCTCCAGGTGGGGGTCCTGACTCCTGGACCCCACAGGCCATCTTCTTCAGGTGAGGGGGTGACTCCTGGACCCCCAGGTGGGGATCCTGACTCCTGGACCCCCAGGCCATCTCCTCTGGGTGGGGGGGCTGATTCCCTGGATCCCCCAGGCCATGTCCTCCAGGTGCAGGGAGGGGTGACTCCTGGACCCCCAGGCCGTCTCCTCCAGGTTGGGGGGAGCTGTAGATGCAGGCAGATCCCAGAGCTGCTCCCCTGAGTTCTGCTGCCCCTCTCGAGGGCGCTGGATGACCAGAGGCTGCGGCGAGGCTGAGGCCAGGCCAGGGGCAGGAGGGCCTCTGGGGCTGGACCCGGCACCTGCGGGCCTGGCCCTCTCCGTTCAGTAGTAGGATGCCCGGCCAGCCTCACAGACGCAGGCGGAGGCGGTGCCCCACGAGTCTGCTGTCAGCTCTGCTGTGTGAGTGTGAGTGCCCGAGAGAAGTGGCGGAAGAAAGCTCTCTGGGCCCCGGCCGTCAGCTTATCTGTCAGAGGCTCAGCCCCCGTGCCCGTGGTCCCTCGGCGTCTGCGGAACAAGGAGCAGAGCTGCCCGTGAGTCTGCCGGGGACGGGGCAGGGCTGTGTGTCCACGGAGTTCATTAGCACTGGGCCCTGTCTGCTCTGCCCAGCACGCCTCCTGCTCCACCAGGGTCGTGAGGGGCGGTCAGGGAGCAGAGATGATGACCACCTGGGCTCTCCGCCTCCCAGGCCTCTGCCAGCTGTCAGGCCATTAGCGAGACCTCCCTGGAGGTCAGGAGGCGGGGGCTCCGGGCAGGGCTGAGGGCCCCAGGGAGGGCGCAGTGTCTGCACAGAGGCCATGAGCAACCCTGCTGAGGCTCATCTCAGGACTGTGTGCGCAGAGCCCTGAGAGCCTGCGCATGGGCCGGACGTGGTGCAGCACCATTTAACAAGTGCTAATTAAGTGTCTCTCTGCAGACACCCAACTAATCACGGGGTTAAGAGGATGGGAAGATGCTGCCACCGTGAGCGACCACAATCTGTCATTGGCCGTCTGCCACCGTGTGTGAATGGTCATCTGGAAGAGCTGTCCAAACCGGGAGACCCTCATGGCGGTTCCTGGGGGAGGCAGCTGGGAAGGTTGGGGTGTCCTGTCTAAATTGGTGAGACCCCCCATAGTGGTTCCTGGGGGAGGCGGCTGGGGAGGGTTGGGGTATCCTGTCCAAACCAGGAGACCCCCACAGCGGTTCCTGGAGGAGGCAGCTGGGGAGGGTTGGGGTGTCCTGTCTAAACTGGAGAGACCCCCATGGCAGTTCCTGGGGGAGGCAGCTCGGAGCATTGGGGTGTCTGGTCTAAACTGGCGAGACCCCCATGGTGGTTCCTGGGGGAGGCAGCTGGGAGGGTTGGGGTATCCTGTCCAAACCAGGAGACCCCCACAGCGGTTCCTGGAGGAGGCAGCTGGGGAGGGTTGGGGTGTCCTGTCTAAACTGGAGAGACCCCCATGGCAGTTCCTGGGGGAGGCAGCTCGGAGCATTGGGGTGTCTGGTCTAAACTGGCGAGACCCCCATGGCGGTTCCTGGGGGAGGCAGCTGGGAGGGTTGGGGTGTCCTGTCTAAATTGGTGAGACCCCCCCATGGCGGTTCCTGGGGGAGGCGGCTGGGGAGGGTTGGGGTATCCTGTCCAAACCGGGAGACCCCCACAGTGGTTCCTGGAGGAGGCAGCTGGGGAGGGTTGGGGTGTCCTGTCTAAACTGGAGAGACCCCCATGGCAGTTCCTGGGGGAGGCAGCTCAGAGCATTGGGGTGTCCGGTCTAAACTGGCGAGACCCCCATGGCGGTTCCTGGGGAAGGTGGCTGGGAGGGTTGGGGTGTCCTGTCTAAATGGGAGAGACCCCCATGGCAGTTCCTGGGGGATGCGGCTGGGAGGGTTGGGTGTCCCTGTGTCTTTGCATGTGGGTGGCATGGCTCCTGTTTCTCCTGGTCAGGCCCCCTCGCCCTGGCCAGCTGCAGGGAGGGGTGCCTCTGGTGCACCTGAGCGTCCTGGTCCCCGTCGGTCGTGTTTGACCATCACCCGCCCCCACCCCTGCAGTCCATCCCAGGGAGCCTCCTGCAGACCCCTCCTGGGGGCTCAGCCTGTGGCCTGTGTGAAGATTAAATTCTGAAACAACGGGACACCACTCACGAGGGAGCACACGCAGGGCCCCCGAGAGGCTCGATATTATTTATGAAAGATTTTTCTCACTTTGTGTTCCCTAAATACTGTTTCCTAAGCAATCTGCTAATTTTTCACTAGGGTCTTACACGTTCCCTGCCTCTCGCCATATTGACTCATCAGATTTTTCAACTGAGTAACTGATGAATTAATAATTCCAAATAATGGATGGTGTTACAGAATGTTAATGCATCTCTGCGGGGTACATGAAAGCCAGTGCGTCGTCGGAGAAGAGGAGCGGCCTCCACGCTTATTAATTTAGCCATCTAAATGAGAGTCAGAATTTCAGCCTGAATAAATATCGGGAGTTTGTTTAGGTCCCAGAGGTCTTTCAAAAAGTCAGTTATTGAAAGGCTTGCTTGGAAAGCTTTTAACCTCTGCGTAATTACCATGGCGCTTGGCACCATTTGACTTCCATTAATACAGAATGGGGGCGATTCTCCTGCTGTCATTAGCCTAGGTTAAGTGAGTTTGTTTTTTATAATTGTGTCCTGGTGTGGTGCACGCAGATAAAGGCAGTGCCATGTCGGCCGGGAGCCCTCCTGCTACGGGCAGGCTTCCTCCAGGGCCTCGTCCTTCAGGGTCCCTGGCCATCACTCCACCGTCTTCTCAGTGAAAAGCAAAGTGTTGACACAGAGCTAAACAAACACCACCCCACCCCACCCCCACACACACAGGTGAATGTGGGGGCGTCTGAATGAAGTTGGTGAGTTGTATCAGTATTAACGCCCTGGATGTGATATGAGATTACAGTTTGGGGGAAATGGGTAAAGTTACATGGGATTTCCCCATGGCATTATTCCTTATAATTGTGTGCCTATTCACAATGATCTCAATAGAAAAATCTAATTACAAACGTTGGTTCCTACCACCCTCATTGGGATTCTGATGGACCCATTGCATTACAGACTTCCCTCGAAATCCTTCCAAAAGTAACTTTAATGGGCCCGTTGAAACACAAAGCATTTAAGAGACATAAGTAAAACAAACCAAAGCCTTGTGTTGGGGTGTTTGCTCTCTTATTTCCACTTGACTTTGTGTAAAATTAACCAAACAGAAGTCTGTTTTTGAGACATTCCAGATGTTGCTAGGAAATGACATTGAACTCTTGCCTCATATGCACAGTCTGTGTGCAAAGCCGTCCGTGACTTCCTACCCGAGCTCAGGTTGGCATTCAGAGTCAGATGCACGAGGGCAGGCCTTGGGAGACCACGTCTCTCAGCTGGAGTCAGATCCTGCCTGCTTTGTCAGTGAGATTCCCTGGAGTGTGGACATGCACACTCGTGGGATCTAAGTAGTGGCTACAGAGACCCTCATGGACCACGAAGCAGAAAATATTTACTATCTAGTCATTTGCAAAAACGGTTTGATGACCCTGCATTGGGCCACCTGCTCTCAGCAGCCCTCCCACAATGAGATTGCCCAGTTGGCCCACTGTTCTGGGCGGACGAGACTTTAGCCCTGGCAGTGCCCCAAGGAATGAGGGTGAGGGGCTGGGATCCCCTGCCCACAGGGAACTCACCATCTGCCGCCAGCACCACCTGGGCCGGGTGTGGAGCCCAGCTGGCCATCTCGGCCGTTGCGTCTCGCCCCCTCCCAGGAAGGCCCTCCCAGGCGGGGCCACTGCTCTTCCTTGGGAGACCTGGATCTGGGTCAGGGGCTCCGAGGGTGGGGGGTGGGGAGCAAGAAAGAAAGAAGAGGAAAGAGAGGGAAATAAAACAAATCAATACCCTTCCCTCCAAATGTGGTTTCACCCTAAATTTCCAAAATACATAAAGAAAAACTAATATTGAGAAAGAGTCAACAAAACAAATCCATCATCAACACATTAAAAGACTTCAGCTGCAAGTGGTTTTCAGAACCATCTGTCAAACATCTAAAATAGCTGTATTCAGGATGCTCAAAGAGGCTGGTGAAGGCAAAACTTTTATTTAAAAGGATGAAAACCAACAAGGTATCTTATGAAAAAGTTGCAATTGGAAATATTAGAAAAATTAGAAATTCAAAGTATTAGGAACGGGAGTCAGACGTTCCTAATACTGAATGAAGTATTAGGCAGAGTCAGTATTCAACCTCAGGAGTCAGACGGCAGAGGAGGGCGGGAGTCCCGCTTTGCTCTGACACGGCGTCTGCGCAGAATGGAGCCTGAAGGGTGAAGGAAAACAGAGTTAAGACTCACGAAGGGCAAGTTTGCAGAGCCCAGTGTTCTGATGAGACGTTCAGGAGAAGATGAAGGATAGCAATGGGGAAGCAGACTTTGCAGAGGGAATGGCTGAGCACTTCATGAAATTGAAGATGGGCGTGGCTCTTCAGATGGCGTGTTCCCCGAGTAAGCGTGAGGACAAATAAAGCAGGTGCCCGACCCCCGGGAAGGTGACTCTACAGAGCAGGAGGGAGGCGGACAACCTTAAACGCTGCTGGAGTGGAAAAGGCAGGTGCAGCCTGAGGGGACGGGAGGAGACTGATGGAGCCCCTTTCCACAAGTCACAGAAGACAGGCTGGGGGGCAACGTCTTCTAAGAGTTGGAGGAAGTAACCGTTGCCCTAAGATTTAGACCCACCCAGGTTGTAATTTTTATTTGAGGCAAAACTAGGTCAGTGCTGGTCCTTCAGGACTAAAGAATTTACTGCCTTATAGCTTTATTAAAAGAGCTATCAAAAGATGTTCTTTAAAAGAAACATCACAAAAGTGAATGCAGAAGGAACAGTGTAAATTTTTTTAAAAATCAAGGAAATATAAGGAATAGTGATCAGAAAATACAGAATAAACTCATCAGTATTCACCATGAATATAATCAAACTCTACTGTAAATAGACAGAAGTTACATGATTGAATGTCTTCAAAAGCTTATACAAAGCATGAGCAAAGCAAAACTGCAAACAGCTGAAAAACAAAGAGATTGAAAAAATGTGCCAGGTAAATATTAAAGTAGTAATATTAATATTAGACAAGCCCAAATTTAAGATATATACTAGAGTTAAGAAGGTACATTAGGTAATGAAAAAATGAAGTAAAACATAAGAAGATATAAGAATTGTAAACTCATGTTCACTTAATAAAAGCTTCAAAATATATACAAAACCTAAAAGAATTATAAGAAGAAACAGGTATACCCAGTAAGATAAAAGATGAGTGTAACACACATTAATTTTTTAGGATAAATAAAAATTAATTGTGCCTCTAAAGATTTACCTGACAAAATCAACACATTTGACAAAATATATACTTATCTATATCTATTTTGTGCATATATGTGTGTTTATATATAGGATTATGCCTGCAGAAATAAATAATACACACTGTGTATACACATGTATAATTAATGCATAAAATGTATATGAAACATATAAAATTAGCACTGTAATAAATATTAGTGAAGTCTGAATATTTTAATTGACAAAATTTTTCTCTGTTTACTATAAAGAAATAAAACTGAATTCTCAGTTCAGTTCAGTCCCTCAGTCGTGTCCGATTCTTTGCGACCCCATGAATTGCAGCACGCCAGGCCTCCCTGTCCATCCCCAACTCCCGGAGTTCACTCAGACTCACGTCCATCGAGTCAGTGATGCCATCCAGCCATCTCATCCTCTGTCGTCCCCTTCTCCTCCTGCCCCCAATCCCTCCCAGCATCAGGTTCTTGGATGAGTCAACTGTACACATGAGGTGGCCAAAGTACTGGAGTTTCAGCTTTAGCATCATTCCTTCCAAAGAACACCCAGGACTGATCTCCTTTAGGATGGACTGGTTGGATCTCCTCGCAGCAGGAAAGCATAATTTTTGAAACTTAAAAAGGTGCTCCTAAATGCTACAGATGTGATGGGAAGGCACCGCCACTGAGAGACCTGGTGTGATCACCACATCAACACATGTTCCAGCTGAACAAGGCCTCAGGGGGAGTCACGGTCTTACCCGGATTTATTAATGAAAACAAACAAATGTTCAACTCTAGGATAGAGTAAAATGAATATAAATCTAAAGGAAGTGAAAAGAAAGAATAAACACAAGAGAATGAATCAGTATAACACCTTATAAAGAAAAAAATCATGAGGTTCTACAAACGCATTTTTTTAATCCAAGAAAACAAACCTTCTTAATACAACTGATAAGAAGAAACACACTAATAAGAAAAAGTGAATATGACTTAAAAAAAAAACTAGAGATATTTGAAACTCAAAAAGAGTACTGCGATAGACTTTGCTAAGTCACTTCAGTCGTGTCTGACTCTGTGCGACCCCATAGACAGCAGCCCACCAGGCTCCCCCGTCCCTGGGATTCTCCAGGCAAGAACACTGGAGTGGGTTGCCATTTCCTTCTCCAAAGCACAAAAGTGAAAAGTGAAAGTGAAGTTGCTCAGTCGAGTCCGACTCTTAGCGACCCCATGGACTGCAGCCTTCCAGGCTCCTCCATCCATGGGATTTTCCAGGCAAGGGTGCTGGAGTGGGGTGCCATTGCCTTCTCCGGCGATAGACTTTAGGTTGTGAAATAAATATGTTTGTCTAAGAATCAGAAAGTAAACTAAGATCAGAACAGAAAAGTCATTAGCTTCTCAGTACACGCAGGTTAGAAGCGTGTGACAAAAGTCAACACTCACAAGTGGTAACGAAGCTGGGAACAATCAGGCACGTAAGACATCACACTTAAAGAAGGGGCTACAGAAGCGTCTCCATTTATGTGAAGAACAACATAAGGCTGCTCGCGATGAGTTCTTGAATTTCACGTGGCAGGGGAGGGCAGGGAGGTCCTGCTGCTGCTGCTGCTGCTAAGTCGCTTCAGTCGTGTCTGCTGTGCGACCCCATAGACGGCAGCCCACCAGGCTCTCCCATCCCTGGGATTCTCCAGGCAAGAACACTGGAGTGGGTCGCCATTTCCTTCTCCAATGCATGAAAGTGAAAACTGAAAGTGAAGTCACTCAGTCGTGTCTGACTCTTCGTGACCCCATGGACTGCAGCCCACCAGGCTCCTCCGTCCATGGGATTCTCCAGGCAGGAGTACTGGAGTGGGAGGCCATTGCATTCTCCGTGGGAGGTCCTAGCTGCAGTAATAAGACAAGAAACACTTTGACTTGAAAAGAAAGCTCTGAATCACCATGTTTGCAGGTAATGAACAATAGAAAATCAGAATCAATAGAGGACCCAGGCCCAGGAACAAACCTACCCCCAAAATGTGTGCAATTTCTATGGAAATAAAAGGAAAATTTATGACAGAAAAGAAGGTCTGAAAACATGGAGACAGAAGCCGTTGGCAGATTAGAAATCTCGATATTTCAAATCTGTAAAATCAAAACACAGTCCCCACAGTGTCTTTCCTGGACTTGAGGATCGTACTCTGAGGTCCCCATGATAAGAGTGAAAGGCAGGAGTGGACAGAGTCGTGCAGAAGGCGGGGCAGAGGGCTTCTGGACCAGCTGCGTCCAGGGCAGGGTGCAGGCCGCGGTCTGTCTGGGGGCTGAGGGAGGGGGCGCGGGCTGAGGCAGGCAGGGGCCCGGCCCGCGGGGTTTTCTTTCTTCCGAGAGAGGTGCCTGGAGCAAAAGTGGCAGAGCGTTCACGCGGATTAATCTCACTGTGAGTCAGGAATGTCCTCTCGATCTCTGCAACGTGTCCTTCTCTCAATGATACTTTCAGAGACAGACTCTGCTCACCCAGGGCTGTGGACTTCTGCGTCCTTACCTGTCAGCCTCCAGACTCTGGACGCCCCCAGCCTGTATCTGCCCCTCCCCACCCCACATGCTCTGGTCTGCTTCACCTCCTTCCCCCAGCCTTTCGGCTGTGGGAGCTGCCGTGCTTCCCCAGGGCCCCAGAGCGCGTGGGGCCATCCGCACGCCCTGGGCACGCAGCCCTCTGCTGTGCCTTAGAGGCACTGCACCCCCAGCCTCCCGGGGCAGCCTTGAATTCTTCTCCACGGCAGGGCTTTGCGGAGGAGGTCAGTTCAGGAGAAAACTGGTTGCCAGACAGCAAGCGGGCACATTGCTTCACTCACGGAGCAGTCAGCATGGAACACTTGCTGCCCCTGGTTGAAGGCTTCTAAAATCTCCATGGCGACATGAATGGTGCGGTGCTCCTTCCAGAAGCTCGCTGCCGCCGTCAGGAAGATGCTCTCCTTTAGCCTCCCCTGGAGTCTGCAGACAGGAGGGGGTTTTGCATGGTCACAGCACAGCACAAACAACATGGGCGACTTCTGAGACCCCGTGACCATTACTTAAGGTCCAGGGTCACATGGCGAGGACACCCAGCACCCCTCCAGACCCGAGTAAGCCAGGCTTTGGGGCCAGGTCCTGCCTCGTGAGTCACCTGGGCAGATGCCACCAAGAGTGGAGACAAGACGTCCCAGCTGGACCTCAGAACCCTGAGCAAGATGAACGTCACCCCCTGCCCAGGTGTTAAGAGGCAGAGCTTTATCTTAGCCGTACAGATTCAGCTCCTGCGTTTTGGAAAGTCCGCTCCTGCAGAGTACAGGTGCGACACCTGGAGGGGTTGGGGGTCACCCCCAGGTCAGAGGGGCCACACCTGAGAGACCGCCAGGGTGATAACAGCAGAAAGGGCCGAGGTGCTTGTCACTGGCGCCCCTCAGCCCCGGGAGGCTGTCGGTGAGGTCCATGGCCATCCTTCAGCACAGCCGGAGCAGCGGCTCACGGTGCCTGCGAGGGGGCGGGCTGCCCGTGGCGGGCAGGCTCAGAGGAGGTTAGTATCTCGTGGCTGACTCAGCGGGCATGCGGACCCTGCTCTGACGGAGCGCTCGGGTCTTCTTCACGTGCAAGGTGCCCCTTTCTGCTCCCCCGGGTGTGTCAGTAGGAACCCGAGCTTTGTCTAAACAACGCGGCCCCCGGACACCCCTTCATCCCCACGTCAGGGCTGTAGCCCTCGCCCCTCTCTTCCTATAAGGTGACCACATTTATATTTACAGCTTCTCCTTCTGAGCCAACTAATTAGTATACCAAGCCAGTCTCAGGAATAAAATCATCAGGAGAAGATTACATTTGGAAATTTCCCTGAAGACTTAGGGTTCCCTGACACGTGCGTCTGGCACCTCCCTGAGCTCTCCAGGGGCAGGAACTCTAACCCTGCGCTGGGAAAACCTACGCAAATTAGCCAAATAAAGCCCACGCCCGGAGCCGAATCCAAACTCCCAGCGAGAAGTGGACGGCCGTCCGAGTGGAGGTGGCGTTTGAGCCAGGGACTTGGAGCAGGTGAGGTGTCTGGCGATGCCTGACTTCTCGCCACGTGGCAGCCTTGTTGGGGGGCACTCTAGCCTCAAGTCCAGCTGATTTCGGGTGGAAACTGGCTGCTGTGATGTTGGCAGATGAGGCCGCCGAGCATCTCAGCCCCCCACCTTCATGGGGTGAGGACCCCTGTTCTGATCGTCTCCCTGAAACATGAGAGGGAGGGGGGCAGGGACTGGACCCCGGGGAGATGAGGTTGACAGCCGATTATCACACACACTCACAGCCTGCGAGGAGGACTCTGCCCACAGCACGGGGTCACTCAGAGCGGGACGAGGCGGGCTCACCGGATAATTCCAAGGCCAGATGGGGAGCGGGAGCCCTCTGCCCAGGGACAGCACCCCTGGGTCAGGGTGGCCTGGGTGGAGACCTGGTCCCAGGAGCAGAGAGGGGGGCCCTGCGGGTGCGTCGTCCTTTTTGCTGTGAAATCTCCTCACTCTCCGCTCTTCCTGTCCCTGGGAAGCGGGAGCAGGTTCTGGAACAGCCTTGTCTGAGGGCCTTTTGTGCTCGCAGGGGAATTCCCGCCCCTGGCCCCCCCCCCACCCCCGTCATGGGGACCACTGGGTGTGTGTGGGTCCGGGGATCCCCTCTGAGGTCTGCGGGTCTGTGCCCAGACAGGACCTAAGCAGAGGTGGGCCGCATCCCAGAAGGGGAGGGATGGGAGTATCTACCTGGGAATTCGCACAGAACCCCTGCCTGGCGCCTCTGTGCGGGGCCCTGGCAGAGTCTTCCTCTTATAAACGAAGCCAAGTTCCGCGGACACTTCCAGACAGGGCTGCGAGGGGGCAGGCTCTCTGCTGCTCCTGGCTGGGGATGCTGGTCCTGGGGGAGGGGGCGCGCCCAGCTTCAGTGACCACCCCGCCTCCCTTCCCTCTTGCTGTGGGCAGGCGGTCTGGTCAGCCCACGGTCTTGCCAACACCTGGAACTGTCCTTTTTTTAAAATTTTGCTGTTGAACTTGGTGCCAGACGGTCCTTCCCTGGGGTTTGATCTGCAAACCTCTGGGGTCGCATAGAGTCGGACATGACTGAAGCGACTTAGCAGCAGCAGCAACAGTGACTGAAGGTGTGAGCGTCTTTTCACAGGCTTACCGGCTGGTTGTGTATCTTCTTCTGACAAGTTCCTGTGCATTTTGGAACCTTTATATTTCATGGGATTAAAAGGCAGCTTTGTTCGTTTCCCGCGTCTGCCAAGCACAGCCCACAGGCCGGCAGCTTACAGAGCAGACCTTCCCAGACCTTCCCTCTGGAGGCTGGAAGCCCAGACCCAGGTGGGCAGGGTGGGCTCCTGCTGCAGGCGCAGCCGCTCCAGGCCGTCCGCACACCGGCCCCCTGTGTTCTGTGTCCCCACCTCCTCTTCTTAGGTCGGACCAGGCCCACCCGTGTGACCTCCCTTGACCACCGTCGCCTCTCCCCAGGCCCTCCCCACCCGGGTCACACTCAGACTCTGGCTACGAGGACTCAGCATGTGAATCTGGGGGCACAGTTCAGCCCACAAACAAGGGGACCCCAAGTCCCAGGCAGGGGAGTCCAGGGTCGCAGACAGTCTCAGGCGTGCTGGCTCTCCTGAAGCTCAGCTCCCAGGGCTCAGGGTACAGGCAAGGGCGTCCCTCTCCCTGCCTGCCCGTGTAGACGGCACCCTTCCCATCACTCGTACCTTCAGGGGCAACAAGGAGCCTCCTGTGAAGGTGAACCGCTCAGGACCACAGTGAAAGCGCCATCTGGGAAACCCGATTTGGGGAGGAATTGAGGGTTTTGGCTGCTGTAAACAGCTCATTTCTGCCCAGGCGATTGGATCAGCTCTCAGGATAATCTAATCGGGGAGGACATTTGTCAGCTGGCCGCTCTGATTCCTGCAGGCCTGGGGGTCCCCAAGGCCTGAGTGCAGGTCCCCTGCTTGGAGCGTTTGGACAGCAGTGGGGTGGGGGACAGGCACCCTGACCCCCGAGAGGTGATGGTGCCCCCCAGGTGGTGGGGCAGCACAGATCCACCCCCCGAGGCCTGCAGACCCCACCGCTGACCTGTGGCGAAGATTCGGCTTTGATTTCAAATAATCCAATTAAAAATTCCACCTCTGAAACATGGTAATTGTAATCTGTCTCATCTCTTAAGTGTAATTATATTAAACTCCAATTTTCCCTCAAATATGCATTCTAATTCAATTTTCCTTTTTTCCCCCTTCTTAACTAAATCTATTATCATTCCCTCAGTTAAATTATGCTTATTTAATCTTTGATGAGACCTTTTGCCGGCAATCAGCTGTTTTAAATTAATGCCCCCAATCCTGAGGACAGTGGCACTCAGTTCAGGCAGACTCTGGGGAGGTGCAGGGGGGGTGACTCCTGGGTCCCCGCTGAGGGGCTCTGCTGCGCCTCGGCGCCCCAAACCCATGGAGAGGGCAGCGCCCAGGCCCCCACTGTCCAGCTACCCCCGCAGGTGGCAGCCCCTGCGGACTTCAGCAGCGCCCTCACCTCCAGGGAACACGGTTGACCTCGGCCTGATGGGATCTCACAGGCAGATCTTCCTCAGAGGAGCAAATAATTACTGCCAAACGCCAGTGCTGACCTCACTGATGCTCACTGTATGAATTAAGCACAAATCCCACAGGTTTACAGCTTTGATGCAACCATTAAACCAAATTAACATACGAATTAAGTGCAAAAAGTAATCAACAAAACACAACAGTCCATTGCCATCCCTCGGTTTGGAGACAGGCAATGGTTCAATGATGGGGTCCTGCCGGCTCGGGGCTGCTTCAGGTCCACCTGCCTGGGTAGATGCCCACCTCCCTGGGTTCCCCCACACCTCCCTGATTCCCCCCACCTTCCTGGTTCCCCCCTCCTCCCTGGATTCCTCCCCACCTCCCTGGTTCCTCTGTGTGAGCCTTCCTGCTCCCAGCAGGCTGGACTGGGGGCCCCTGGCCCCATCTCCTGCAGTCACGTGTGGGAGCCAGAGCGGGTGAAGTCACCTGTTGGTCCCCAGGTAACCGAAGCACAGATGAGAGAAGCGTTCATACCCTGGGCCTTCAGGGAGGGAGAATAATTTCACACTGGAGCGGGGAGGGCCTTTGAGCGCCTCAGGCCCTGCTCCTCCGCGGGACAGGCCGATGGGAGGCAGGTCTCAGGTGAGCTTGTGCCCCTCGCCCACGGCCCCCACAGGACTGGGCGCCCTGCTCGTCGCCTGGCACGCACACGGTGGGCACACGGCAAAGCCAGCGGCCCCTCGACCCTGGGCTTGCGCCCCCCGCCGTTGCCCGGCTGTGGTTTCCTTGGTCAGAAGCAGTGCTGTTGGGAGATCGTGTGGGGGGTGAGGCCTCCCTGAGTCCAGGAATGGGGGCTCCCAATAAACCCCCAGCTTCAGCTCCCTGCTCATCTGCACAGAGCGCAGGGCCCAGGGCTCCTCCTGCCCGATACCCCGGCCTCGCGTGACCTGGGCCTCGGTCGTGGAGGCGCAGCAAGTCAGGGGTGGCTGCCCCAACACAGAGGGTGTTAGGCCTGAACACGCTCGGGGAGACCTCCTGCTTGGGGAGCAGCAGGGCCAGGCCCCCACTGGGAAGGAAAGGAGTCAGCCTTGCTGAGAACGGACTCCATCCACGGTCAGTGAAGACGCAGCGGACGTGTCTGAGCCCGAGCAGCGCTCTTTTGCTGCCTCGGTGCTGTGTGTCTGGAACTCGAGGCGTGGAAAGTGCAAACCTTGTAATCGAGTTTTAACGTCCGCATCATGGCAAAGCGCACATGTGGGTATTATTTTTAATTGCACAAACGTACTCACAGGCATGTAATTTTTTCAAATAATTAAAAACGCTTTGTAAACTGTGACATTTCACTGCCTCACTGAGAAAGCTAACTATTTAACTCTTGAGTCTCGTTGTCCTGTGCTTTACAGCCAAGAGATGGCCAGACGTTTTTCAAATGAGTGAAGATGTTCCATAAAGTCACTCATCACGTAAGACTGCGCGTCAGGAAGCTTCTGTCAGAATAGCATCACTCAGATGGAAGAAGCTGGGATGAGACCCCCACGGCCTGACACCACCCGCCTCAGACGTGCACACACTGGCTTTCCTCCGGGGCGGGTGGGCTCCCTTCCGAGGAGCAGAGGACCCCTGGGTCTGCCGGCAGGAAGGCCCTGGACACTTCCCGCTTACCCTTCTGCAGCAGCAGGAGAGACCGAGTAGTTGGTGGGGCCCTGGGAGAGCGGAACATGCAGGGCTCTTGTCCAAAAGCGAGGAAGCATCTGGGGTGCGCCAGTACGCAGCCCACGAGAGCGCGGGCCCCCGAGCTGGGCTGTGAGCCTGTGCGCCGCGGCTCAGTCCTCCTCGACGCCGGCCTGCGGGAGCCTGACCGTGTCGCCGTCACCCAGTCTCGCAGCCGCGAGGCTTCACCCCCGTGAGCGCCTAAGTGGACAGTGCGGTTTGTTGCACAGAATTCCTGTGAAGTCCGTCCTTTTGTTTGTCTGCATGCGTGTGTACATATGTCTGTACGTGTGCACACACGTGGGTGCATGTGTGTGCCTGTGTGTGCACAAGTGTGCAGGCACACACATCTGAGTGTGGGCTCACATGAGTGTGTGTTGAGTGTGGGCACGCCCTGAGTGTGCCGACACATGCAGGCTCACGTGAGTATGAATTGAGTGTGGGTACACTCTGAGTGTGCCCACACATCTGGGCTCACATGAGCGTGTGCGTTGAGTGTGTGCATGCTCTGAGTGTGACCACACACGCAGGCTCAACTGAGTGTGAGCTGAGTGTGTGCACGCCTGTTGAAGGAGCCATGTCACCCACACCCCAAGGTCACCTCGCACTGAGGATGTTTCCTTCCAGACAGTGTCCCAGGACCCTGCTGGTCCCACCGGGACCCCAACCCCCCTGATGCAGCCAGCTTTCAGGGGAGCCCCCCTCTCTCACTGGGCTTCTTGGCCCCCACTGATTCTTGGGGGCCCCTGGTCCCAGGACTTTACTCTTCGCATGGCTTGTTTCTCAAGAAGGTCGGTGCCTCATTTGAAAAGCAGACCTTCGTGACTACTCCTCACCTGTCTACCTCCTGCGGACCCTGCCAGGACGGAGTTCCCTCTCCAATTTCAGGGTCCGGGGAGGGGGCGGTGGATTCCACAGCCATCCCTGCCTGCTGGGAGGGGAGGGGGCACCTCACCTGGATGAGGGGGGTCCTGTGCATCCCCGCTGGCCACACCCTGACAGATGCTGCTGGAGCCCCACGTGGCGTCAGGAAGGTCAGGGCCGGGAGGGGAAGCAGGGACCGGGCCTGATGCTGACGCAGCCTGGGGACAAGGGCCCGCCTTGGCACGGCTGAGCCTCAGTTTCCAGCCTGGGTGAGGGGCAGGGCTTGCGGTCACCACGCATGGAGGCCCTCTGCCAAGGCTGTGGGTGCGTGGGTTTCATTCTCACTACCCCAAGCCATGAGGGGGTGCAGGGGGGCTCCCTGCCTCCTGTCAGCATCCCAGGACTCCAGACGGTCACCAGGCGCCTCTGTCTGCCTCCAACAATCCCTTTCAAAACAATTACCGTCACGTGAAAGGGAGTGAAATATGCCATCTAATTTATTAAACTTCCACCCAAACTTAGACATCAAATGTTTTATTAATATTTTCTATCATCCTTACAAGTTAAACCAGCCATGAAAATTACCTTCAACAGAAAAAAAAATGTTGAAAATGTATTCATTTATAGGAGACGCCGAGCTGCCCTTCTTGGGTAATTTAATCAGAAATAGCTGAGGTCTGCTCCAATACTCTCTCTGATACAAATATTGAAATATCTAATTAATGTCAATCAGGCCTGGAGGAGTGCTTCATACGCGTTGCAGCAAGAAAGCAAGACACCAAGACAGAGTGAGGCCAAGGCCTCGCCCAAGTCCCAGCGGGGAGCCCGCCACGAGGGCCTCCCAGTGCCATGCAAGCCGAGGAGAGGGCTCGGGGTCCCCTCAGTGCAGGGGGGCACTGAGGATGCAACCTGGACCCCTGCCTGCGAGCCCCACCAATCCCTGCTTCCCCTTGCTCTCTCCCCGCCCACTCTCTCTCCCCCCTCACTCTTTGCCCCTCCCCCCACTCTCTGCCCCTCCCCCTCTCCCCCTCCCCCTCACTCTCCCCCTCCCCCTGACTCTCTCCCCCTGCCCCTCACTCTCCCCCTCCCCCTCACTCTCTCCCCCTGCCCCTCACTCTCCCCCTCCCCCTCACTGTCTGAGCATTGGCAGGGCAGCCCCTCCAGGCCTCTGCTCTTCATCCCCATAATGGAGCTATGCCTGCATCTCCATCAGGGTCTATAAAGCTCCAAGGACTCCACTGGGCAGCGGCTGTCCCCCACAGCCCCGTGCTGAGCTCAGGGTGCGGGAGCCTTGGGGGTCTCTGTGCTCCTGAGCTGCACCCCTAGGACGAGGCTCACCATGAGGGGCTCCAGGCTCGTTAGACCTATCGGGATCGTCATGGTGGGCCTGGCGGGCAAGGGCTTGTGGGTGACCGGGGGGTAACTGTTACACCCAAGATCTCAGGGCCTAGGAGGCCAGAGCCGCCCCACCTCCAGACCCTGGGAACTTCTCCAAGGGATGTGGACCAGCAGGTGGGAGGCGACCACGGCCTTTGGGCAGAACTGTAAGGGAACGGATCCTGCTCCCGTGTCCCGTGTAGGTCGCACTCCTATGAGAGCACGGGTGCCCTTGTCAGGGTGGACGTCCAGCCAGGGGAGTGCCATCCTGGACGGGGCTCTGGAGGGCCTGGAGGCCTCGGCCAGGTGGGGGGCGATGCCCAGAGGCTGCGGTGGGCTGTGCCCAGGCCCGCCCTGCAGGCCGGGGTCCAAATGGGCGTCCAGGCCCCCTGCTCCCGGGGCAGGCAAGACGAGTGTGACGAGGATGACACCGAGGCCACCAGGCGGAGGGACTCGGCTGGAGCCAGAGGCCGGTGGCCGCGGCCCCCTGCACACGCTCTTGCACCTCCTTTCCAGGGTCCTAGGGCTCGTCTCACCTTCCTGCCCTCCCCACCCACCCCCGCCTCTGAACGAATTCCTGCCTCTTGCAAGACAACAGAAGTCACACCGTGACGATGTTGCTTCATCCATAAACACGGTGATTTCAGGTCAGCGTACAGCCTTGTGACCATCAAAGTTGAAGCCGGCTCACACCCCAGACCTGGGGCCGCAGTTATAGCAGGAAGGCCCACTGGCCCCGGGCAGGTGCCTCTCCAGGGCCCCGCCACCTGCCGGGCACAGATGCGCCGGGGCTGAGTCTCCCTGTCTGCCCTGCAGCCACTGGCCTCCTGCCTCGGACCATGGAGCCCCGTGTGGCCCTCCTGACTGGTGTGTAACTTGCGAATGTGCATCGGGGGCTGGAGCCCGCCGACAGCCGTCCAGCTCCCCCACGAGCCCGTCCAGACTGGAGCCCCTGGCAGCTGCCATCCATCACGCTTGGCCCGGGCCCCGCTCTCTGGTGATGGCCGTCCGGGCGCGGGGACCAGCAAGGCTGGAGCCCCAGCGAGGGCAGTGATGGATGAGAGCGCCCAGCCGGACTGCGCACTGTAATGGTGATGAATACGGCTTGGACCTTTCTGGCAATAATGGTTGTTTATCCATTTTCAGACCCAGGAACAGCAATCAAGTTCCTTCAGCTGGCTATTAATTACTGCACCGGCCCTGCGGTGGGCGGGTGCGGGCTTTCTTTCCAGGGGTCCCATCTGTCACGGGAAGGCAGTGGGGCAGGCCCGCTCTGCGTCTCTCCTGTGAAGAGAGCTCTTCCAACAAAAGCTCTCCTGCAGCAGATGGGCTGGCGCGTGGGCTCCGAGCTGGACCACACAGGCCCCTCTGGAGGAAACCAGCTGCGTCCTCCTGATGCTTCCTGCGTCAGGGGCCTCAGCCCCTGGTTTTGAGAGGCAATGGCAAAGAGCCTTGAAACCATAGCACCCCTTTCCCCTTTGGTAACTATGAGTTCGTTTTCTATGTCTGCGGGTCTGTTTCTGTTTCATATATATAAGTTCATTTGTATCTTTTTTTTTTTTTAAGTAAATTAGGAGTTTGGGGTTAACATACACATACTACCATATATTAAATGGGCTTCCCTGGTGGTTCAGGCGGTAAAGAATCTCCCTGTAATACAGGAGATGCGGGCTTGATCCCTGGGTCGAGAAGATCCCCTGGAAAAAAGCACGACTACCCGCTCCAGCGTTCTTGCCTGGAGGATCCCATGGACAGAGGAGCCTGGCGGGCTGCAGTCCACGGGGCCACAGAGAGTCAGACACGATGGCGTGACTTTCACACACACACACACACACACACATAAAACAGGTCCTACTGAATAACACAGGGAGCTCTGCTCCATATTTTGTGATAATCTATAAGGGAAATGAATCTGAAAAGAGTATCTATCTTTCTGTCTATAAAACTGAATCATTTTGCTGTATGCCTGAAACTAACACAACTTTCCAAATCAACTGTATTTTGATTTAAAAACCACAGTGCATCAAGACTGGATGGGATCTTGGTGGTCTGGAATGTGGGGTGTGGGATCTGAGGTCCTGTGTGGGGCTGTTGAGGGACCTGCCCCGTCTCCCCAGACCTGAGCCTCCCGTCCACTGTCCAGGCTCCATGAGGGATTCTGCTTAGGGCCGCGTTTACCAAAAGCCTGTTTTCAGCTCCTGCAGCTTCTGGAGAGACAAGCAGAGCCTAGTGAAGAGGGTGTCCATGCAAGGGGTCTGTACTAACCCCCCTGAATTACTAGTCTCCTTAAAACCTCTGTTTACAGGTGGGCCTAAGTTCCATGGGCTCCATCGCCCCCTCCCTGTCCGGACACCGCTCCTGACGGGACCCCTGTTTGCCACCTGGGCAGCACGGATGTGGTTGCAGCTTGTGGCCAGCACGGGGTGGTTTGGGGAACGTTTAGGGCTTCCCTGGCTCCCTGTCACTAAGTGACGGGCCTGAGGTCTCCAAGCTCTGTGTGGCCGGACTCAGGGGTCCCACGGGAGGACAGATTTAAAAGGTAAAGCAGGCGGAGACGATCAGCGTGCCGGGGAGTGCTGGTCCCTGCAGTGTTCCTGATACAGTCCTTGTTTGTGGGTCGTGTCCAGGTCATATCAGGAGGGGCACTAGAAGCCCTTGTGGTTGTAAATGGTTCTCCTTCTTCAAAAGATGTATTTCCTTCTTAGAGTATCACCTTTGAGGAGGAGGGGAGGAATAAGGACCATCTACTTATCTCCAAGCCACAGTCCAGGAGCACGTGATGTATGGAAACCTGGGTTTACAAAGGAGATGCATTTAGGGACATTATTTATCTGCAAAGGAGCAGGAAAATCTATAAAATCTATGCTTGAAAGAGGACACGCAGAGGCTTTCTTCAAGTGGCAGCTGTCACGTGCATGCAAGTACTTGCTGACAGTTCATGGATGCCTGGGAGAAGCCGCGAGGGAGGGGCAGATGGGTTTGTGTGGATCCATCGGGGAAGCGTCGATCCATCAGCAGGAGAGTGGAAACTGCATAGAAATTCTCAACCACGCGTGGGGCACATACAGGAAGTCAAACCTGACGGGACCTCGCGGGGCTCAGAGAGCTGCGTGGGGGCCGGGGTGGTTCCTCAGGGAGGGGCCTGGGGTGCGGGAGGCCCCACGGTCACCCGGGGTCCCGGAGGGCGGAATCAGACACATGGACCTGCCGCCCACCTGCCGCGGCCTGTGGTTTCCAGGGAGCGTGCCGCCCTGCACACTGGGGCCCGGGGGCTCTATGCCCCCTCGTGGACCAGGTGTCGCTGCCCTCTCTGAGCGGCCTTGGACTGTGGAACGAAGGCTTGAGGCCCAGGAGGACCGGCGGGGCTGCTCTGCGACATCTCCAGCCGGTGAGGGAGGGGGCCTGGGGCCGGCAGCACAGGCCGGCGGTTACCCACACTGGGCCGGTGTGTCCATGAGGCGCCTTCAGTCCGTGTTTATCAAGCAAACCGCCAGGTAAGGCGGCTCGTGCCGAGCACTGGGGCAGAGCAGGGGCAGAGTGAGGGGGTCTGTCCATCAGGCATCCATCCTGGCCCGGGGGGGGCAGAGGACCCAGACACCCACTCAGTGACCCCTGGTGACACCCGTGGGGCCCCAGGCTCGCCCAGGAGGAGTTCTGTCTGCGTGGGGTCAGGGCGGCCTCACTCCGGTAGCAGAGCAGACCATGGGGGTGTGGCGACCCCACAGGGGAGGCCCGGCACAGGACAGCCGTGGGGGGCTGCGCTGGGGGGCTCCCGGCAGGAGGGGTGCCTGTGGTCTGAGGCCTTTAGGGGTCTCCGAGGCTGCTGTGGTGAGGACTGGCCCCAGCAGGTGGGGTCGGGGGGTGCCAGAGGAAGGCTCCCTTCACAGATAGACTGGAGGAGCCTGTGGGCGGAGCTGGAAGAATCCAGGGCAGCCAGGGCTGGAGGGCTTGGAGATGGGCCTTGAGGTGGGAGGTGGGTGTGATGGGCCTTGGATCCAGGGGAAGGAGCAGCTCTGTCCTGCCTTCCTGGAAACGTGGGGCAGAGAGAAAGACCAAGAGGTCCAGTCTGGACAGCCCCTGGTCCGCCAAGTGGCAGGCAGATGGGGCCAGGATGTTGCCAGCCACAGACATTCGGTTCCTTGCTCTAGAGGACCTTGCACTGCGGAGGGAAGCGTCTCCAGATTATGGAAGCCCAAGCCATGGGAACAGTTCATGGAGAAATGAGCGGGGGAGACACCCAGCCTGCAGGCTCCCCACGCAGACGTCCCAGAGCCTCTGCTTGGATTGGAAGATCCTTGTCCCTGGAGAGAATGTCCCCCCATCCCTAGCCCCCAGAGCCATCTATGTGTCCCTCTAGAGGAAGCAACTCAGTCGAGCCCTGCAGGGAAGCCCGTGGCTCCTGAACAGGGTGCCAGGGACGTGGGCAGGTCCTGGAGTAACTCCACTGAGCAAGGATGCTTGTGGGGGGCGGTGGGCAGGAGGGGACCGAGGACCTGGACGTGAGGACCCATCGGGGGTGCCTGGCAAGGCGGGGCTGGGGCTGTGCTCCCTGACCCCCACATTACAGAGACCCTGCTTTTCAGAGAACCGTAGTTATTGTTATTTGTTGCATATTTTATTTTTATCAAAATAATGCATATAATTATCTTGAACCTTTCAATAGGCCAGTGCATCCCAGACCCACCCCTCAGAGTAACCTCCTCCGCACTCAGCCAAAGGACCCCATTCATTCTGCCGACATCCTGCGATCACTTCCATCTGTTTAGGGAACAGGTCTGGGCTGATTTCTCATTTACCTGCGCTGACATGGAATATTGACTTTCTGCTACAAAGTAACTCTGCTCACTTACTCCCCTCTCTGTAAGATTAGGTTGCAAGTCTAAACCCCACAGCCATCTGCTTTGTGGACGAATCAGCCTTACGTCCTGATTCGTGGACGCAGATGGACAACCTAACAGCCACCCTCCACCCCTCGACGCCGCTGCCTGGGCCCCGGCCGGCTGGCAGCCCCGCGCCCTCCGTTCTGTGTTGTTAAGCTTTCATCCTCCACCCCTCGATGCCGCTGTGGGGGCCCCGGCCGGCTGGCAGCCCCGCGCCCTCCGTTCTGTGTTGTTAAGCTTGCAGGGGGCGGAGTCAGAACTCAGTCCTGTGCCAGCATCATGGACAAGCCAGCAGATTTCCAGACCTGGAGCCAAGGCCCTAGTTAGACTCGCATTGCCTTCCTCACAAGGCTATATTGGGTTTTCTCAGCTGGTCTTCCTCTTTTCCCTCTGTTCTTTCCTTTTATAACACCGGTAAGTGCCTTGGACATCTTAAGCGCTCCTTGCTTCCTCTTGCCCAACAGACCCTGTTCATCCTGCAGATGCCGGTGTCCTGGGACCCTCCTCCACTAGGACCCTCGTGATCCCTCAGGGGACCCCTGCACGTATGTGGACTTAGGACTCTCCCTCGAGGATGGTCAGCGTGCGTCCGCCCCCGCCCCACGCACTCAGCACGCAGAAGTTCAGGGGGCAGGGCGTGCATCTCAGGTTTGGCTCTGGGTGTAGGGATGTGGGGAGGGCCAAGGAGCGGACAGGAAAAGGAGATGAGGGAGGAAGCCCCAAACAGACGGGTGGGAACCTCACGGGTGGGGGCTTCTGAGCCTGGACTTGCCCCTGTGGCCCCTGAGGGACTCTGAGGGCAGGAGGCCAGGCCTTTGCTCCCGCCGCCTAGGACTCAGCCGAGCAGGTGGAGCCAGGATGAGCCCGAGGGGGCCTTGCCTGTCCCTGCCCCTGCTGGTGCCTCCGGCACCTCAGCCCTCTCCACACAACCTCCTCTGGAGCCTCCAGGGTCACCCTGGGGACCCCCGGTCCTCGAGCACTGCTCTTTGGGCCTTTCCCTGCCCCACCTCTGCTGGGCGTCTGGTGCCCACAGCCCTGGGCTTACCTCAGAGGCCCTTCTTGTCACTGTGGTCACTCGCCTTGCCCGCAGTCTGGGCAATTGGACAAAGAAATTCATAAAACTTTTAAGCAAATTCTGAGCAGCCCCCCCTCCTTCATTGCCCTGACCCCTCAGGAGTCCACGTCCCCATGGCGGTCTGCCCAAGGATACTCGGCCCCCTCAGCAGGATTCTCTGTGTGTACACAAAGGCGTGTATACACGCACACCACGCACACAGCACAGACACGTGTGCACACACGCACGCACCCACGGGGTTCCCACCAGGCCTCCTCTGGTCATCTGATGCTCAGCTGTGCGATGGGCTTTCTCTCCTGGGAGGTGTCTACGGGGCCTTTCAGGACAAACGTTTTTTTCTCTCTGTGTCTTATTTAAACAAGAGCCCAGCAACCCCTGGAAGCGACGTATCCAAGTTTAAGCTCGTTGGGCCGCGTCTTCCCGGAGGGCCGCTGTCGGTTCCCATCAGCTCCCGCGTGCGGCCCGCAGATGTCCCGCCGAGTCCGCAGCTGCACCTCCCACCTCCTAATTCGGTTCTGAGAGGAATTAGGCCTCATGTTGTCGCTTGCTACATCAACACTCACGGTTTCCAAGATGACTTTGCCAATTGCTGCTCACGCCAAATGCTGCTCGCTGCTCGGTTCCCCTGGAAGCTCCCCCGACTTAATGGAGTCGGAAAGCCCCGTGGACATGCGGGCACTCACAACACACTGCTTCACTCAGGGCGGTCGTGGAGCCCCGTGTCTGCGGCCGTGGAGCCCCGTGTCTGCGGCCGTGGAGCCCCGTCTTCTCCACAGACACCTCTGCACGTGGCTGGTCTTCCTCTCGTTGATTTCCAGGAGGCTTTCAAAAAAATTTGTCCTGAATATTAACCTGGCTTCTGTTTTATATCTCAGATGTTTTCCCCCGCAGGTAGCTGTCTTTTCCACTTCATTTATGGACACTCTGTTACGTAGCCGGCATCCTTCTTGTGAATTCCGGGTTTCAGGTTTGTTTTGGTTCAGAAATCTTAGCTTGTTCCACAATTACAGCGTCTCTCAGCATCTCCCGACCTTCATGTGCAATGATTTGTTCCCCTCTGCGGGAACATCGCCGGCCTGAATCGGTGTTGGGGTGTCATCTCCTGACAGCCTCACGTAGGGAGAGGGCAGGTCCCCTCTTCTCTGGATGTGGGGGCTGCAACTCAGAGAATGTTTTCCCTTTTTCCCACCAATGGCTTCGATTGAACAACCAAAAACAGCCGATATGGACTCGTGATGGCGGAGGACTCCGCGCCCAAGCTCTGTAGACTCGTAATAGTGGAGGACTCCGCGCCCGAGCTCTGTAGCCTGAGACGGGGTGGAGGGGTCACGTCGCCCCCATGGCCCCTTCTGCACAGACGTGTCTCTGGGCCCCAGCTCAGGGGGAGAGAGGCCGGCCCACCACCTGGCCCACCCAGAAGCCTCCCCCTCTGTGTGGCTGGGAGGGTGTCACCTGTGGGCCGCGGGGGAATCATCTGCTGTGTTTGCAGCTTCTCAGCCCAGCGTGCCCAGTTCTCCTGACTCTTCACGTCCACCTGAGCCCTGGCCTGGTGGTCAGCCGTGGCCTTGGACCCCCACGTCATCTCAGAGGCCCTTTATGCCTCGTGGCCTCACGGGCCCCGGAGCCAGGACAGGTGTCTGATGTGGGGTCGGGCAGGGAGGTCTGGCTGGTGTCTCGGGGGAGAGAGACCCTCCCTGCAGTGCCCCTACTCTGGACGCGTTCGCTGCCTGCCCATGTCAACCCGCAGCGACGGCTCCTCAACCACATCCGTTGCGACGTGGCACCACACCCGTAGCAACATGGCACCCCATCCGCAGTGTCCTGCCCGGTGATGGTGGGGTTTGTTTTCCCTGCTTACAGCACATCTCTTCCGTCTTCCATGTCAGATGCACAAATGGGCTGTTCTCTGGACCGTCGAGGGGTCCTTAGTACAAACGCTGAGTGATGCAACGTGAGGGGCGTGTGGTCCTTCTCAGAGAGGGGCTGGCGTCCCAGCCAGCCGGCCCCCTGCCCCGAGCAGCCCTGTGGACGCACACAGGTGACAGAGGAGGACGGGCCCGCCCGCCTTTGCCCTGCAGGGATGGGCGTGCTGAGCCCTGTCCCAGGCCGAGCGAGGACGCAGGATAGGTGGAGCCGTGCCCTGCACTTGCGGTCACGAGGCATCTCTGATCACTGCTGCCCACCCCGCTGCTCTGGGGTGCACGTAAACATTTCCTTTTCCCACTGACAGCTCAGGGTCCCCTCTGATACCCAGGGGAGGCTCACACTTCCCGCCTGCTGGGGCCTCCCCGACCCGACCTCCCGCCCCAGCACTGCACGGAGAGTCCTCTGCACACGTGTGTGTACATTCGGGTCTGCAAGACCCACGGCTCGGGAGACAGCGGCCACCGAGAAGATGGCTCAGTGCCCATGGCTCCAGGGAAGGGGCTGCCTTGCCCTGGGGCCACGGAGACGCACAAGTCACCCCAGGCCAAGAGGGAGGCAGCTGCGGGGACGTGTCCATCAAAGCGGCTGGTGGAGGCAGGGAGGGGTGGGCTGTGGGCTCATGGGAGGGGGGTCGGCTATTTCCAGGGCCTGGGTGCTCTGAGAGGGGCCGTCCTCCCTGGTCAGTAAGGCCCGGATCACAGCCTCAGATGCAGAAATGGGCTGTGAGGCTAGCAGGGCGGCGCGGTGGGCCCTCCGCGGCTCCTCTGTCCTGCTTTGGGCCCACGGGAGGCTCCACCCACGCACGTCCAGGGCGCAGCTCTGTCTGTCCCTGCGACCCTCCTCCTGCTGCCGGACGGGGCTCAGGAAGCCCGCACTGGTGGCCGGCCTCTCCTCCCGTCCCTGTCACCCACGTGCGTCTGCAGAAGCCCGTCCGCTCTGGGGACACAGACCGCAGATGGAGCCGGAGCCCTGCAGGCGCCCGGGGCCCAGACCATGGCCGAGCGGAGCCCACGAGCCTCTGCCCCGACCTGCATGCTGGGGAGCCACCGGCCCTCCACAGAGTCAAACCCGAACGATTTTCATCAGCTCCAGCAGACTGCCTCTCATCTGGACTAATTAGCAAGACTTCCCTGTTTACGGAAGAAAAATTGCCTTTTCCGCCTGGCTGTGTTTCCTTGCCGTTAATTATGTCCAGTGTGTCAGTTCCAGGGCCCCTGGGCACGCTGACCTGGAGGCAAGTGACAGGGACCACCTCCCCCCAGACTACACTCTGTGGCCCCTGAGGAAACACTCGTCCCCTGCGGGGAGGAAGGGCAGGGAGAAGGCCCCAGGGATGCATCTGGCCCGCCACAGATTCCTCAGGAAGACTTGGGGCCAAGGCCGGGCACCCGGCCACCAGGGCTTCTTGGGGACACACGTTCTGCATGAGCGGGGAGTGGCCAGGGGCTTGGGGTCCCGGGCACGAGGGTCTAACGTCCTCAAAGCCGTTCTGGTGTTTTCTGCGAACGAGGCTAGGATACAAGACAACGCAGGAGACACAGGGCCTTTGAATGACTCCGAGGTCCCACTGTCCAGCCACTTCCATGCAGACCGGCCTCCTCCTTGGGGCAGGACTCAGACAGGGAGGAGCTGGGCCCCCAGCACCTTGGACCCCAGGGAGCCCGCACCTCTGCCGTGGGTCCTGGCTCCCCAGGGACCCCCCAGCCAGTCATGGAGAGGCTGCGGGTCAGCCTGGGGACCACTCCCCAGCCTCGGGCGACCTGGGGGAGGGGCTGCTCATTTGAGGAACCTTCTCAGAGGAGTGCTGATTGAGTTAAAATTGGATTTCTGCTCAGATTGATTATCTAATGTGATAGAAAAATATACAGTCTGGGAGCAAATTTAGATTTCAGTAAAAAATTAAACTGTTATACCAAGCTGCCCACTGAAGCGTTAAGCGCATTCTCGCTGTAATTATATCTGCAGACTGCTGCCGCCGGGCCCTGAGGACCGCGTGCCTGCACACTCCCCCTCCGAGGCGTCCGGAAGAGGCCCTAATTGATTTCCTGGGTCTCTGCATTGGCCCGAGGCAGCATCCCCCACTCCCAGATGCTGGACCATGGAGAATGAAGCCACTCAGGCGTCACGGGGGCACCCAGAGAAGAGCTGAGGTGGCAGAGATTCGGCAGCCACGGGTGTCCGGGGGGAACTGCCCGGCATCATTAGTGACCTCAAAGGCTGGGATCGGAGCCCTGCCTGGGCACACCCCCGGCGCCCACCGAAGGCTTATGAAAGTGAACTCATGGTCTGCAGCCCTGCCCCTCCTCGACGTGTCCCTTCAGCCACCCACGGGGCAGTCGTGGGGGTTCTCAGGTCCTGGGGTGTAGGCTCTCACAGCACAGAGAAGCCAGCATCGCTGGACTCTGGGGGGGGGGTTTCCCCCTCCCCCGGTCAGCCCCCTCTGTCTTGGCCGGGTTGGCTCCCTGCCCCCACCCTGGCCTCCCTCCTGACCCTCTCAGGGGCATCACGCCCACTTCATAGATGGCCTTGGGTCCAACATGGCCTTGACAAATGAACACACGGAGACAGGAACGCACAGGACAGTCAAACGCGGCTCACAGCGATTTGGAACCCTGTGCAGAGAACCTCGCGGTGGAGCGGCCGACACAGCCGACCTCGGGCCCCGCTTTGGTCTGCACACAGACCGAGGGCCTCCAGGACGCTCCCTCCGCAGCTGGGACGCAGGGCCTGGCGGCTTCCACGAGGGCTCTTTCTAACCTGTGCAGGGCTCTGCTGCTTGTCACCCTCCAGATGGTCGGATGGTAAAGAATCGGGGGTGCTCATGTCGTGGGACGCAGCGCTCATGTCTCCACGCACCTGCCGTGCTCACACACACGCGCCGTCTGGGGCAGAGCTGTCCCCGCCGGGGACGCCCGCCCCCTCGCAGGTGCCTGCGGGTGTCCCCTGGTTCAGTGTCGCCGGAGCTCCGGGCCTGGGGACGGAGCTGTGACGGGGGCTGTGCTGACCGTCCTGTGAAGGTCAGACACGGTTCACCAGGCCCAGGGGCCCGTCATCCTCGCCTTTGGTTACTCCTCTGCTGGTGTCTGCTGACAATCCTCTCTGCCGGGGGTCACAGGGGTTTGGAGTCTCTGAGCGGCTCTCAGAGTTGGGGCCCCAGTCTGAAGACTTTCCCAAGAGAACTGAGCTTGTAAGAACCCGGGGTCACAGGGAAGCCGCCCAGAGGAATGAAATGTGAGGGCAGCAAAGGCACCTGGCTCTCAGCTCAGGGCTGGAGGACGTGGGGGGACCAGCACAGTGTGGGCCCAGCCTCCCCTGGCCCAGGGAGCGCAGGGCTGGATGCAGGCTTGCCTGCTGTTGCCCACGACCACAGCCTGGATCCACCGTCTTATCCAGAGGAGGGTCAGTCACGGCGTTAGTCAGGGTTCTCCAGAGAAACGGAACCAATGGGAGATTGATAATAGATAATAGATAGGTGATGATGACAGATAGATAGATAACAGATTGATGATAGATAGATATAGATACATCATAGATCAGGTAATTGATAGATAACAGATAGATGATAGATATGTGATACATAACAGACAGATAGGTATCGGTAGGTAAATAATAAATAGCTGACAGATAGATGATAGATGTGGAGACAGAGACATAGATGCATCAGGAGATTTAAGCAACGGTAACACTCACTCAGAGGAACCAGAGATCAGATTGCCAACATCCACTGGATCACAGAAAAAGGAAAAGAGTTCCAGAAAAACATCTATTTCTGCTTTATTGACTATGCCAAAGCCTTTGACTGTGTGGATCACAATTAACTGTGGAAAATTCTGAAAGAGATGGGAATACCAGATCACCTGACCTGCCTCTTGACAAACCTGTATGCAGATCAGGAAGCAACAGTTAGAACTGGACATGGAACAACAGACTGGTTCCAAAGAGGAAAAGGAGTACGTCAAGGCTGTACATTGTCACCCTGCTTATTTAACTTCTATGCAGAGTACATCATGAAAAACACTGGGCTGGAAGAAGCACAAGCTGGAATCAAGATTGCCGGGAGAAATATCAATAACCTCAGACATGCAGATGACACCACCCTTATGGCAGAAAGTGAAGAGGAACTCAAAAGCCTCTTGATGAAAGTGAAAGTGGAGAGTGAAAAAGTTGGCTTAAAGCTCAACATTTAGAAAATGAAGATCATGGCGTCTGCTCCCATCACTTCATGGGAAATAGATGGGGAAACAGTGGAAACACTGTCAGACTTTATTCATTTTGGGGGCTCCAAAATCACTGCAGATGGTGACTGCAGCCATGAAATTAAAAGACGGTTACTCCTTGGAAGGAAAGTTATGACCAACCTAGATAGCATATTCAAAAGCAGAGACATTACTTTGTCAACAAAGGTCCGTCTAGTCAAGGCTATGGTTTTTCCAGTGGTCATGTATGGATGTGAGAGTTGGACTGTGAAGAAAGCTGAGCGCCAAAGAATTGATGCTTTTGAACTGTGGTGTTGGAGAAGACTCTTGAGAGTCCCTTGGACTGCAAGGAGATCCAACCAGTCCATCCTAAAGGAGATCAGTCCTGGGTGTTCATCGGAAGGACTGATGCTAAAGCTGAAACTCCAATACTTTGGCCACCTCATGAACAGAGTTGACTCATTGGAAAAGACCCTATTGCTGGGAGGAATTGGGGGCAGGAGGAGAAGGGGACGACAGAGGATGAGATGGCTGGATGGCATCACCGACTCAATGGACATGAGTTTGAGTAAACTCCGGGAGTTGGTGATGGACAGGGGGGCCTGGTGTGCTGTGATTCATGGGGTCGCAAAGAGTTGGACATGACTGAGCAACTGAACTGACTGAACTGAACACTCACTCAATACCAGACCACCTCACCTGCCTCCTGAGAAATCTATATGTAGGTCAAGAAGCAACAGTTAGAACCAGACATGGATCAAGGGACTGGTCCCAAATTGGGAAAGGAGTCTGTCAAGGCTGTATATTGTCACCCTGCTTATTTAACTTATATGCAGATCATGTGAAATGCCTGGCTAGATGAAGCACAAGCTAGAAACAAGACTGCAGGGAGAAATATCAGTAACCTCAGATATGCAGATGACACCACCCTTATGGCAGAAAGTGAAGAGTAACTAAAGAACCTCCTGATGAAGGTGAAAGAGGAGAGTGAAAAAGCTGGCTTAAAACTCAACATTAAAAAAAAAAATGAAGATCATGGCATCTGGTCACATTACTTATGGCAAATAGCAGGGAAACAGTGGAAACAGTGTCAGACTTTATTTTTGGGGGCTCCAAAATCACTGCAGATGGTGACTGCAGCCATGAAATTAAAAGACGCTTACTGCTTGGAAGGAAAGTTATGACCAACCTAGACAGCATATTAAAAAGCAGAGACATTACTTTGCCAACAAAGGTCCATCTAGTCAAGGCTATGGTTTTTCCAGTAGTCATATATGGATGTCAGAGTTGGATTATAAAGAAAGCTGAGTGGTGAAGAACTGATGCTTTTGAACTGGGGTGTTGGAGAAGACTCTTGGGAGTCCCCTGGACTGCAATGAGATCCAACCAGTCCATCCTAAAGGAGGTCAGTCCTGAATATTCATTGGAAGGACTGATGCTGAGGCTGAAGCTCCAATACTTTGGCCACCTGATGTGAAGAACTGACTCATTTGAAAAGACCCTGATGCTGGAAAAGATTGAGGGCAAGAGGAGAAGAGGATGACAGAGGATGAGATGGTTGCATGGCCTCACCGACTCGATGGACATCAGTTTCAGGAAGCTCTGGGAGTTGGTGATGGACAGGAAGGCCTGGTGTGTTGCAGTCCGTGTGGTCATGGAGAGTCAGACATGACTGAGTGACTGAACAACAACAAATAGATTGCTGTGGGGACTTGCTCTCATCACTGCGGAGCCTGAGGAGGTCCACGGTCTGTCATCCTCTAGCTGGAGCCCCGGGACAGCTAGGGGTGCAGCTCCAGCCTGCTTCCAAAGGCCTGAGACTCAGGGGATGCGGAGGTGACCATCCCAGCCTGAGGGCAGTGGACTAAGGTCCCAGCTCAGCAGGGAGGCAGAGACGGTGACCTCCTTTCCTTTCTTAGTTCTGTTCGGACCCTCAGTGGATCAGATGAGGCTCCCCAATATCCTTACTCCATTTACCCTCTCAAATGCTCACCTTGTCCGGACCCCCACGCCCCCCAGCCACAGACACACCCAGAATCATGCTGAACCCAGACAGGTTGACCCATAAAGTTACCGTCGAGGCCCTGGGTTGAAGGATGAGGGTGGTGATGACGGTGGGCAGTGGCGCTGACACAGAGCCAGCCTGTGACAGCTGGGGGCCACGGCCCCGCCCCCGCCCCGCCCCACGGCCCCGCCCCGCCCCGCCCCGCCCCACGGCCCCGCCCCGCCCCCGCCCCCGCCCCACGGCCCCGCCCCGCCCCCGCCCCACGGCCCCGCCCCGCCCCCGCCCCCGCCCCACGGCCCCGCCCCACGGCCCCGCCCCGCCCCCGCCCCCGCCCCACGGCCCCGCCCCCACCCCACGGCCCCGCCCCGCCCCCGCCCCCGCCCCACGGCCCCGCCCCACGGCCCCGCCCCGCCCCCCGCCCCACCCCCGCCCCACGGCCCCGCCCCGCCCCCGCCCCACGGCCCCGCCCCGCCCCCGCCCCCGCCCCACGGCCCCGCCCCACGGCCCCGCCCCGCCCCCCGCCCCACGGCCCCGCCCCCGCCCCACGGCCGTGGAGCTCCCCCGCCCCCTCCCCGCCCTCTCCAGAGCTGGCCAGCAGCAGATCCTCAGTGTTCCCAATTTATGGCTGGACGGTGGCTTCTGGCCCTGGCAGACCCCACACGGGATCGGCTTGCAGAGTCTGAAGTCTCAACGCTGCCCTTTTCTGAGCAGAAGGAGCACACACAGAGACGTACTGCCAGCAAACACAAGCCTTCCAAAGCCTCAGGGCCACTCCCGAGAACACTTCCAAGACCTGGGGGGCTGGCCTGACGCTCCCTCAACTCCAGGAACTGCTCCCCAGGCCAGCATGAAGTTACCAGTTGCCTGCCTGGCTTCACTGTAACATCCCCAGGCGCTCACCAAGCCTCCCCAGAAGCCCCACCAGAGACTGCATCTCAGGGGCCACAGGACCGACCAAACCAGCAGGAGCAAATAGACTCTGACTCTGCTTCCTGGGACAGACTGACTTACGGGAGACCGCTGGCATCGGCCCCCTACTGAGACGCCCACCATGACTCACGAATAAAGTATGTTCACACATATCCAATTGGTAATAAAATAAAATGGCTACCAATAGTGATTGTTGGAGAGAAGGAGGATTTCTAGGATCTCTCACTTTATCCTTAGAAGCACAAACTTGTGAGAAACATTGGGGAATCTCTTAGGCATCCTTTTCCAGCTTCGAGCATCGCTGGCATGTGACTCGCAGTCACATTTCTAGGTGTTTGTCTGAAGGAGCCTCTTGAACGTGGACCGGAAGATGCGCACACGAGCACCCGCATGTTTGTCACGGCAGCGAAACTTAGGAACAACCTGCGGTTACCTGCAAACTGTGCACAAAAGTAAAGAAACAAGCTGGAAATATTTCAGGATGTTACCAGCAAAATGGAGGAATAGGAGCTTCCAGCCTTCCTTCCCACAGAGACAGACGAATTTTCACAACCAGCCGTGAACAGGACCACCTTCACGGGAAATCAGCGGTACAGCGGAGAGCTTCTGCCAGCCCAGTGAGCAAAACCACCTTAGATACACTGAAGATAAGAAACCTGATTCACGCCACCGCCTCCCCCGCCCCAGGTGGCAACTCCCCCTGAGAGGCACCCTCAGCCCACACGTTTCTCCCACAGAAGAAAGTGGGTGCATAGTGAGCTCCTGGCTTCCCCGGCCTTGTGGGGTCTGCCAGGCACCCACTTCTGTCTCACTCGTGCCCCCGGAGCGCTGAGATAACCAGCATGGGTGAACCATCTGGGGGCAGAGGAGGGGAGGGCTCAGCGGTTCACAGCCCCAGGGTGTGGATCTGAAGCCACGGTGGGTCCTGTTAACCGGGATCAGACGCCACCAAGAACCGCATAAGACACTTGTCTGCTGATCCCCAAACAAGCTGCCATGTACCCCAGACCCCCGTGTTCCCACCCTGTAGCTGGTGCCCTGACCACCCCCACCCCTGCCCCGAGTGGCACACACAAGCTTTACACGCGGCACAGAGATGGCAGCCGCCGGCCTGGAGGTGACACACGGGGAGGAGGTGCAGAGCCTGCACACTCAGGGCACGTCCCCTGGGAAAATAAATGAGGCTCTCAGCCTGCAGCCTGGCTTTTTGACATGCGGAGAAGGAAAACAATCATGACTTCCCCCCAACAGAAAACAAGCAGAAAGCAGCGGGCGCAGCCACCAAAAAGCCCAGAGAGACCCTCAGGGTTTCCAGCCAGACTGACGGGGCTTTCTCTCCCAAAGCCAGTAAGCAACGCACGGAGGGGATAATTGTTTCTTCAATGTGTTGGCAGCAGACACGTCTTTGAGGAACACAAAAAAATTAAGAAAACAGGACACCAAAGAAGAAACAAATCAAGTTCCCGTAGCTGGTGTTTCAAAGAGAAGTCTGACAAAGATTTCAACAGAATCATCTCACAGAAGCTCAGTGAGCTATGAGACAACACATGGAGATAAATAAAGCAAATTAGCAAAACAACCCAAGAACAAAATGAGACGTTCAATAAAGTAACCACAGAAAGGAACCAAACAAGTTTTGAAGCTGAAGACTATGACCGAACTAAAAAAAAAAACAAAAAAACTCAACAGAGAGCTTCAGCATCACGGGTGATCAAGCAGAAAAAAGAATCAGTGAACTTGAAATCAGATCATTTGAAGTTATCTAGTCAGGGGAACAAAGAGAAAAAGCAATGAAGGAGAGTGAAGGAAGCCTCCAGGACTTACAGGCACCACCAAGGAGTCGCTTAAGAATGTGGGAGTCCAGAAATTGCAGAGGAGGAGAAAGAGCTGGAGAAGTTACTCAAAGAAACAATGAGAAAGCTTTCCAAACCGAGGGCAGAAAACGAATAACCGGATCCACGAAGCCCAAATAACTCCAGCTAGATTGAATATGGAGAGGTCTTTACCGAGATATATTTTATTCATGTTGCCAAAAGTCAATAACAGAGACAATAAAGCATGAAGAGAAGAAGGGTTTGTCACATACACAAGACTATCAGTGTATTTCTCAGAAGTCTTGTGGGACCTGAGAGAGTGCGATGATGTGCTCCAAGTACTAAAGCAACAACAGCAGCTAAATGAACAAATAATACAAAGTAAAGCACCCAGGCTACCCGAGAACGCTCTGCTCAGCAAAGCTGCGCTTCAGAAATGAAAAGGAGATAAAGACTTTCAGAACAACAAAAGCTGTGGGAGTTCATTGCCACTAGACCTGCCTTACAGGAAACTCTAAGGGAGTTCTTCAAATTGAAACAGAAGGATATTAGACAACAACACGAAAGCACGTGAAAGTCTATCTCCCATTGGTAAAGGGAAATATAAAGGAAATATTTCTCAAAAGAGGGCATACAGATGGCCAACACGTACATGTTCAACACCACTAATCCTCAGGGAAAAACAAATCAAAACCACAGTGATAAAGCACCCCACTTGCAGAAGGCGATGGTGCCCCACCCCAGCACTCTTGCCTGGAAAATCCCATGGACGGAGGAGCCTGGTGGGCTGCAGTCCATGGGGTCGCGAAGAGTCAGACACGACTGAGCGACTTCACTTTCACTTTTCTGTTAGGAGGCCTATTATTATTTGTAAAATAAGATAGCAAGTGTTGATAAGGATGTAGAGAACAAGGAACTCTAGTGCGCTATCCGTGGGAACGCAAGCCAGAGCAGCTACCGTGGAAAAGCGTCTGGAGGCTCCTCAAAACGCAGAGAGGCACTGCCGAAAGATCCAGCTACCCGCTCCCGGGCGTTTCTCCCGAGGAAATGCAACGAAGCTCTCAAAGCGATCTCTGCACCCCGTGCTCCTTGCACCATCATTCACGATATCCAAGTTATGGAAATAACCTGAACGTCCCTTGATAGAAGAATGGATAAAGAAAATGTGATCTGTACACACAGCGGAATATTACCCAGACATAAACAAAAATGAAATGCCGACATTCACAGCAGCGTGGGTGGATGTGAGGGCATTATGCTAAGAGAGATAAATCAGACACAGAAAGGCAAGTAGTGTATAGATAGTGTTATATACATATTGTATATTGAACATATTATATACATATGGTATTGACATATACGTATTGTAAAGACAGATATTGTATAGATATTGCATATACATATTGAATACTGTACATATTGTATAGACATACGCATATTGTACAGACAAATGATGTATAATCTCACTTACATGTGGAATCTAAAATGGTCAAATTCACAGAAGCAGAGAGTAGAACGTTCTTTGCTGTGGGGGGTGGGGGGTGTGTTGCTGAGGGTCAAAGGGTGCAAAGTTTCAGTCGTACAAGCTGAGTAAACCCCAGCAGCAGCAGGACACCTCTAGCTCACAACATTGCCTTGTATACTCAGCATTTGCTAACTTGTGTTAGGTGTTCTTAGCCCGTGCACACACACAGATGATAATAATGTGAATAATCTTAGTGGTGGGAGGAAACCTCCAAGGATGGTGGAATATCTACACCCTTGACGTTGGCGATGGTCTCATGGCTGTACACTTACCCCCAGACGTGTGAGATCCTCAGCCTTAAATATGTGCAGTTTTTTACATGCCAATCCTATCTCAATAACATGGTTAACAAAAGGAAATGCAGTCGTAAAATCTCTTCAGGCTTTGCAGACCATGGGACTCTGCACGGACACCCCAGTCTGCCCCAGTATCACCGAAGGGGCCACAGACAACACGTGAGGGAGCCGGCGTGACAGTGTCCCAGTCAAACCTCATCTCCTAACGCAGGAGGCTGGGGAACCGGCCCTGGGACAGGAGGACTCGGCTGTCAAGACAAATGAACTGATGGACGGGAGGCCTCTGAGTGAAGAAGTCAGATTCCCACCGCGCGCTATTGTCCTGAAAGCTGAGAGCAGCACACGCCCAGCAGCATGGCACACGTAAGCACACTTCACAGTACACTTAAATGTGGCAAAATGCACGTGACGGAGTGGAAGTGTGACAGGGCAGAGCGTATCTGACTCCGTCTCAGAGCTGATCCTCTTCCTGGGCTGAGGCCTGCCGGCTCCGCACCTTTTGTGACACCGCGCTGCGGGCAGCCTGAAGCGTGCAGGGGCGCCCCTTCTCAGGGCTCTGAGCCGCGGGAGTCGTTTGTATGGAGACTGAAGTTTGCGGAACAGAGAGTGGCTTGTGTCTTCTTGTTGGACATTTGTAGGAACATTGTGACCTGACCTACATGGGCAGCTACAAAAATAAAGGATTCTGACCCCAAGGAGTTTGCAACACCCATCCACACCGCTCCCTCACCTGGCCTGTAAAAGTGCTTTGCTGAAACCCCTGGGGGAGTTTGGGGTGTTCTGGGCACCAGCCGTCCATCTCCTTGCATGGCCTGCAATACGCCTTTCTCTGCTCCAAGCGCTGACGTTTGGGTTCCTTTGGCATCAGCGTGCATCAGCCACGGGAACTTGCATTTGGTGACAGAAAGAGTGGTGAACCCTGGATCCGGGACTCCGCTCGCCTCAGGTGGGTGGAGGCGCCCAGGGCGGGGCTGGACGGACCCTGTTTTCAGACATGGGCTGTGATGGAGGACCTGAGAGCCAGCTGGGGCGGTGGGACCACGACACCCTCCCGGACAACTGAAAAGTGAGGGGTCGGTTCTTTGCACCTGAGAGGCGCGGAAAGGAAAGGGAGGGAGGGGAATGAGGACGCGAGGAGAGGGAAAGAGGAGAGAGGGAGGGAGGAGGAGAAGAGAGGAGGAGGAGGGACGGAGGAAGGGGACTCTTCAGGACCACAGGGAGGCCTGGCGCCTCAGCAGCAGGGAGCCCGGCACGCCTTCCTCGTGCTAGGTTTGGAGCGGCCCCTCTGTTTTGCCTTGAGCTCCTGTCCATCCCGGCCTCTCCACTTGGAGCACGAAAGGAAGAGGGGAAGCACTGAGAATTGCAGCCCCATGAGGCATGGCCTGGCGGGTGGCAGAGCTGAGCGCAGCGTGGACGGACGGAGTCCTGCATGCTGAGTGGCAGGAGCTCTCGCCAGACACTGTTTAAATGGGATGTGCTCTTCAGAGAGCATGGCTTTTATTTATTAGAGAGGTTTTATCTGTTAAGTGCTTTTCAAGGGTTTGAAACACTCTGAGAGCCTTCAAAGGTGGTGGGAGGAACGCCTGCTCGCCTTCTCGTTTGTCAGCTGCCCAGGGCACCGGTGGCAGGGAGGGCATCCGCTCCCGGCGACCCCGGCCCATCGCTGTGCCCCACTCCAGCCTCCTCGCCACCAAAGCTCCCCCACCAGAAAGATGAATTAACACAAGTGCGTGACTTGGGCTTCTGTGTTGAGTCATAGAACCAGCCGTACATAGTAAGGATGGTTCCTCCTTATGTTAGGAAAATGCTTTAGATTTTTTTGAAAACTCCTGCATTAAACATTTTCTTCTTTCATCCTAACAAAATCCAGGGAGGCGAAACAGTGGGCTTCTGGACGTGGCTCCTGGGAATGCCTCAGTGCTGACTGTGGACTTCCCAGGAATTCTGTGAGCTCGACATTTTAAGCCTTCAATTATATTCATTGATAATTAAAGACATTATAGTAATAACAAAAGCAATGGGATATATAAAGAAGTCCTATAACTTGACAACAAAGAACAGTGAAATTCACAAATGAGCAAAGGACTGGAATTGACACTTTTCCAAAGAAGATACTCGGATTGCCAACAACCACGTGAAAACATGTTCAGTGTCCTTAGCCATCGTGGAAGCGCAAACCAATCTCAGTGAAATAGCACCTCACATCCGTGAGGGTGGCTGTGACCGAAAAACGGACAGCAGCAAGCGTTGACAAGGACGCGGACAAGTCCGAGCGTTCGCACATCTATGGTAGGAACACCACGTGCAGAGAGCACTGTGCGGAATGGTCTGGTTGCTCGCTCACTCAGCCGCTCCATCGCGTCCGACTCTCTGGGGCCCTGTAGTCTGCAGCCCGCCAGGCTCCTCTGTCCATGGGCCTCTCCAGGCAAGAACAATGGAGCGGGTTGCCATGCCCTCCTCCAGGGGATCTTCCCGACCCAGGGACTGAACCCCCATCTCCTGTGTCTTCTGCATCGCAGGCGTTTTCTTTACTGCTGAGCCACTGGGGAAACCCTGGAGAATAGATTAGAGGCTCCTCAGAAAGGTAATCAAGTATCACACAACCCAGCAAGGCCACTCCGAGGCGTGTACTCAGACAAAACAGGGGCTCAAAGAGACTCTTGTGCACTCAATTCATAGCCAGCAACCAAAGCGGACATGACCCAGCTGCCCATCTGTGGATGGATGGAGAGTAAAATAGGATCCACCCATGCGAGGGAATATTCTCCAGCCTTAAAAAGGAAGGAAATTCTGGCACAGTCAGTGAGATAAGCGAGTTACAAGAGGGCAAGCACTGTGTGACCCCACTCATATGAGGTCCCCATAGAAGTGAAGTTCAGAGACAGAAAGCAGAAGGGTGCTTGCCGGGGCAGGGGAGGGCAGGGCAGGGGAGGGGAAGGCAGGGCAGGGGAGGGGAGGGGAGGGGAGGGGAGGGCAGGGGAGGGAAGGGGAGGGGAGGGCAGGGCCAGGGAGGGGGACGGAGGGCCGGGAAGGGGAAGGGAGGGGAGGGCAGAGGAGGGCAGGGCAGGGCAGGGCAGGGCAGAGGAGGGAAGGGGAGGGGAGGGCAGGGCCAGGGAGGGGGACGGAGGGCCGGGAAGGGGAAGGGAGGGGAGGGCAGAGGAGGGCAGGGCAGGGCAGGGCAGGGCAGAGGAGGGAAGGGGAGGGGAGGGCAGGGCTGGGGAAGGGGAAGGGAGTGGAGGGCAGGGGAGGGCAGGGCAGGGCAGGGGAGGGTAGGGGAAGTCAGTGTTTAAGGGGGGCAGGGTCTCAGTTGGGAAGATGAGAAAGCTCTGGAGATGGATTGTGGGGATGGTTGTACAATGATGTGAACGTACTTAATGTCCCTAAATTGTGCACTTAAATGACTAAACTGATATTGTATTTCATATTACACATGTGTGTGTTACCCTGAAGCTGAAGCTCCAGTACTTTGGCCACCTGATGCGAAGAGCTGACTCATTGGAAATGACCCTGATGCTGGGAAAGACTGAAGGCAGGAGGAGAAGGGGACGACAGAGGATGAGATGGCTGGATGGCATCACTGACTCGATGGACATGAATTTGAGTGAACTCCGGGAGTTGGTGATGGACAGGGAGGCCTGGCGTGCTGCAGTCCATAGAGTTGCAGAGTCAGACACGACTGAGAGACTGATTAACAACAACAAATGTAACCCTAATACAATAAATTTAAGAGGAAGTAAATCAAGCCCATCACTTCCTAATTTCTCCAGTGCTTTTCCCTGTAATCTGTGTTCTTAGGTGATTTGCCAGTCCTGCGGGTCACCCATGGTATCGCTACTGGGTCCTTGTGAAAAGAGTTGTCCTCACTAGCCGCACAGAGAAGCCACAGCTGGACTCAGGGACCCAGCCCGGTCAGAACCCTCCTTGCACAGGCCACATGTGCTTTAAGGAACTGTTGCAAAGTCAGCAGGAGTCATCTCAGAGCGGAGGGGGGGCCTGCCCAGATCCCTGTCTTCAGACCAGCTCTGTGGAGGGCCCTCTGCCCTGAGGGCTCTCACACAGCTTTGGAGCCATGGAAGGTTTCCTGCGAAACTTCCCAACCCGCCCCCGCCCCGGCCGCCTACCTCCACCCCTCTCACCCGCTCCCGCCCTGGCTGCCCGCCCACAGGGACGACGGGGTGGGTCTGGGTGACGAGCGTGTCATCTCATGTGTCCACTTTGGGGCTGGACCACTTGCTAGTGCCCTCATCTGACCTTGACTGATCTTCTCAGGTGGTGTTTTCAGAGAGTGCATCCCCCACAGGGATTTATGTGTGTAAGTCACTTCAGTCCGACTCTTTGTGACCCCATGGACTGCAGCCCGCCAGGCTCCTCTGTCCACGGGATTCTCCAGGCAAGAACACTGGAGGCGGTTGCCCTGCCCTCCTCCAGGGGACCCTCCTGACCCAGGGATTGAACCCAAGTCTCCTGTGACTCCTGCATGGGCAGGCAGGTTCTTTACAAGTAGTGCCCCCTGGGAAGCCCATTTTAAAGAAGTGGATAGGGATAGGTTCCCAGTTGGAGAAGAATCACATATTTATTCTAGAAAAGCTTTGAAATGCAGAACTGTACACAAAATGAACACAAACCAATTGTAACTCGCAGTTTCTTAATACCTCGTACAATATTCTCTGAGGCTCTTCTATGACAATACACCATTTCCCCTGAAATTGGGATTACACTGTCTATGTTGTTTACAAACTGATTTTATTGAATTTAAAGAAATTAATAAATAATAAACAACCTGACTCTTTACAAAATGTGTCAGTCATGGTTCTGTGTGTGTGTGTGTCTGTGCGCGTGCGTGCATGTGTGTGTTAGAGATTTACCATCTGGAATTGGCTCACGTGATTACTAGGGTTGACAGCTGGACAGCTGAGCTGATGCTGTGACTGCCCACTCCCAGTCCGGAGGCTGGAGGAGACCTGGGTCCCCTTAGAGGACAGTCAGGCAGAGAGAGAACTCTCTTACTCACCTTGCATTCCGTGCAGGAATCTGGAGGGATTGGACGAGGCCCCCACCCTGCGGAGGGCATTTTCATCAGGAGCCCAACACTCCAAATACTAACCTCACCAAGAAACACCAGGATAAAATCAGACCTCAGCTATCTGGACACCCCATAGCCAGTCAGGTTGACACATAACTTAACCATCACACAGATTATGTATTTCTTGGGAGAATATGGAAAAATTAAATGAAATATGATTCTCAAGATTATTTGAAAGAATGTATGTGGAAGGAAATTTGGGGGGCAAAACAGTGAGTAATTAGATGGTCTGAAGGTTAGATGTAAAAACTATAAATAGAAACTCACTGAGAACATGAATATATATGCACGCAGCCTCAGGAGGCATTTTATTCCAGGAGAAGAAGGAATTCCATGCCCTGTCCTGAAGTGAGGGCACTGATTTCAGTCACTAACTCAGAGCTCACACCCATGTGAGTTTCATACAGATTCAATGTCTAAATATGAAAGGCAAATCCACATGTTTCTGAAGGATGTGTAGGCAAGAATTCTTACAATCATGGGGAGCAGCGCAGAAGACTTACAAGAAGAAGTAATTGATAGAAATATTAGAAGAGATACACAGGTAAGAAAGTAGACACACTTGGCCCCAAAGTGCTGCCCCAGCGCCTGTCAAGATGACCATGATGTCAAAGCTCCATTTGGTAGCGGTGGGATATTTTTAATATGCTCTACAACTTCTATTATTATGTATGAAGTATTCACATCTGTGTTCATAAATGACGGTGCCTGTTCTTTTATTTTACTGTCCTTTGCTGATTTCGGAATAACACCTGTCTATGCTTTCTACCTTAATCTACGCTTTCAGACAAGTATACAAGACAATGCATTGCTTGAAAATGAAATCTTTTTTTTCTGTAAGGTTTTAATGTTTTTAAGGTAGAAATGCCATGATTTCATCCCTCATTTCCTCCTTCCTATTTGCCTGGCCAGAGTATCCTGATTTGGGTTATTTTGTATTTGTGTGTGTGTGTGTGTGTGTGTGTGCGTGTGTGTGTTCAGAGAAAGAGAAGTGGAAAGAGCAGATAAACCAAGACAGAGACTGGGTGAGCCTGTGAAATCAGTCAGTCCATGAGAGACCCATTTTTCTTGGAAACTTAGAATATTCCTTTCTGTCTTTAACATCTCTGTGCTATTTTTCCTTAGTCCTTTCATTTTGCCTCATATAGATTTGAATTTGCAAGAAATCTGTTTATTTTAATTTTATTTTTTCTCAGAAAGAATTAATTTTTCTAATGTCTTTAGAAATTAAAGGTGTTTTTATTCATTTTCCAATTTTCATGTGTTGAATATTTAGTTCACTTCTTTTCTTCGTGTCCTTTATGTGAAAAAAAGCAATTAACCTCTAGATACAACTTTGGCCACCTCAGCTGTAGCTTGTGTGTATACCATTCTTTTTATTATTTTACAAATATGATTATTATTCTAATGTTTCCTTTATCTGCAATGACTCTTGCTTGTGATTTAAACTTTATTGTATCTTGGAAAATGAATGTTGTTTGTGTAACTTCTGTTTTTATAATTTACTGAAGTTTCCTTGAACATTTTTTAACACTGAAAAAGAATAGGCACTGATTCCTTCTATGATTTGACAAATATTAACCAGGCACTTGCTGGGTGCTTGTGGGAAGCCCTCTCTTTAGAGCCCAAGCTGCTCTCTCCATGATGTCACAGCAGTGGTCCCCAACTGAGGCCGTTTTGTCCCCAGGGCACACGGGGAAAGGAAGGGGCCATTTCCTGCACAACAGGGACATGCTGCTGGAATCAGTGGGCTGAGGCCAGAGGGGCCCCCACACAGCCCTCTAGAGCTGGGCGCAGCCGCCCACCCCAGCCCTGTCACTGACTCTGCAATCAGGAAGGTTCCACACCAAGACCCCAGTGTCCTTGACATCATTTTCATTTTTGGTCTATACGATCCAACATCAATTATTATGATGATAATGCGTTAGCATCTTTCCTCACCATTTCCACACGTGTTTAAAATAGAACTTGATTGGGGGAGGGGGGACTGGACAATGTGTTAATTGCAGCAGAGGAAACTCGTACATAAAGTCCTTGGTCTGGGAGCATGTCATGAGCCAGCTCTGGCGCCTCTCTTTGCATGAGTGCTCAGTCGCTTCGGTCGTGTCTGACTCTTTGCGACCCCATGGGCTGGAGCCAGCCAGGCTCCTCTGTCCACGGGATTCTCCAGGCTAGAATACCGGAGTGGCTTACGTGCCCTCCTCCAGGGGACACTCCTGACCCCGGGACTGAACCCATTCCTCTTGCGCCTCCTGCCTTGCGCTTGGGTTCTTTCCCACTGCTGCCACCTGGGAAGCCGCGGTGGTTTTGTTTAACGCAAGATGATACTGACTCTCACGCCTGTCATGAGTGTGCACGTTATCACTCTCCATCTTTCTTATTTCCAACATGTGTCGTTTAGCCTAATTCTCTATTTTCTAAACAGTGACCCACTTGGAATCGGTCTGAGCCTGTATTTATCAGCTAGTGGGTGTGAAGAACCTGTACTTGGGGTGCAGCTGCTGTGCGTTATTTCTGTGACACTTGCCCTCACGTCTTTGTTTCTCTAACCTTCCTTTTGTTTTCCATACGTGATACACAGCAGCGCTTTGCTTTCAACCTTTGCCTCCGGGCCCCTGTCCTGGGCTCCCTTCCTGGGCTCCCCTCGCGAGTCCCGTGTCCGTGGCCATGCCCCCCTCCAGCTCCATCGCCCTCCCTCCCATGCTCATCCTGTTTCGTCTGTGTTTTATGGCGATGCTCACATCATCTGCTGCACACGTGCGTGTGCCTGTTTAGCGCTCGTTTCCATCGCCTCCGCAGGGCAAGGTTTCAGACTTAACCTGAAAACCTGCCTCTGCTCTGGGGCAGGCTCTGCACTATGGGATTGACCTAAATACTGCCACCACTTCAGGAACTCGGTGCCTTTATGATCCCGACTCTCTTCTGGGGAAACCGAGGCAAGGGCAGTTTCAGGAGCAGGCAGTGTGGTCAGGAAGTCGGGAATCCAGGCGGTTTGCCCCTTGGAGCCACAGCACAGCCCCTTCCCCACTGTTCCATGTGCTGGGTTCGGTTCACTCCTGGGGAAGGGGCTGCTTTACACCTCCTCACGTTTTTGTCTCTGTCCTTGGGGACCAGATGCTCATCTGTCCACCCAGGAGGCTGTGTGGGGTCTCCGCACGCCCCCCAAGCTTCCCACAGTGGAAGATTTATTTGTCTCCTGATCCAAGCCTGGGACTCACTGCCCTGACCCTCTGAGCTGGGGTCCTCGGAGCTGGTGGATCTGTGAGCCTCATCTCCTGCGTGGAGACCCGGTCCCTACGCCTGCGCTGATGTGCAAAGCGGTGCCTGGACTAGAGAGGAAGCAGCAGGTCCTCCCAGAGCCGAGCTGAGCCCCCAGCACCGGGTTTGGAGGCGAGGACAAGGCACCGGATGTTGACTCCAGCTCATCGTTGTTCCTCATGCACATGATCCCCAGACACGAGGTGCAGAAGGAGCAGACAGCGTTCATGCGACCCAGGCGACTCCTCCGCCAAGAAACCCAGATGGAGGACCTGTCCCACCCCCATGCTCCCCAGCATGTCCTTCCTAGACACTCCTTCCAGCCTCCTTTAACCTCAAACTGTCAGGAAAAATGTCTAAGCTTTGGAAAAGGCCAACCCGGGGCCTGGGCACCCTTTCATCGGGGTGTGGACCTTGTCCAGAGGGCCTTCTGGGAGCAACAGGTTTCGGTGGGTGTCTCCACTCAGCCCGAGTCCAGGGACCTTTCAGCACTTCTGCCTCAGCACAGACTCAGGGCTTCGCTCCTGGAGGCAAAGAATGTGCTGATGATAAATTAAAGGAATTAAAGATAAAAATGTCGGAAGTTTGTTTTTTTTTTTTTTTTACAGTAGTCTTACATTCAACTTTCCTTTAAGACATAGGACGCGCATGCGGAGCCCTGGAACCTAGTGTTGAGCACATGTGCTCCGTCCCCAAGCCGCATAGGACTGTCTCACAGCCCAGCGGACGGAAGACCGCCAGGCTCCTCTGCCCGCGGCTTCCCCAGGCTAGTGTGCCGGAGCGGGCAGCCATTTCCTCCTCCAGGGGATCTTGCCAACCCCAGATCAAGCCTGTGTCTCCTGCACTGGCAGGCCAGTTCTTTTCCATTAGCCCCCAGAATCTATTAATCGTATTACCATGCTCTTAAATAAAATTTAAAATTAACTAAGACAAATCATCAAATTTTCCCTTTCTTTTTATTTTATGTTGCGTCTATCCATACATCTCCAATCAATTACTTGAGGAGGAAAAACCCTCCAAAACAAAATGTACTGAAGGTTTTCTTGTTACTGGAGTCATTTATCCAAAACCATTAAAATCACTGAGTTTGCAATCGCTGCCTCCTAATGGGTATTGAGCCTGATTCTGCCCTGGAGCGATTTAACGCACAGGGAACTCGCTGTCCTCCTCCAGCCTCACTGAAGCCCAAGGTCATGCTAGTTGGCTTCCTCTTAAGGCAGGAGCCATATCCAAACTGGCCTCGAGCTTAGACTCGGACAACGAATGGCCTAATTAATAGAAATCATTATTGAGACACACAATTAACACCTTAGAGCAAAACGACCTTCGCACAAAACTCCTGATACGCCAGGGGGTAGATTTGGCGAGCATTTGTTGAGTTTCCACTGTGCGTTTGCTCCTTCCATCCAGATAAGCACTCACTTCAAACCACCCCAGGCGTCCCTGGTGGCTCAATGGGTGAATCTGCCTGCAGTGCAGGAGACCCAGGTTCAGTCCCTGGGTCAGGACGAGCCCCTGGAGGAGGGCAAGGCAACCCACTCCAGTGTTCTTGCCAGAGAATCCCATGCACAGAGGAATCTGGCGGCCTACAGTCCATAGGGTCGCGGAGAGTCGGACACGACTGAGTGGCTAACACTTTCACACTTTCATAAACCACCTTTGTCTCCAAAGGGGTAACTAAGCATATCCTTAAGAAAAGGGATCAGTAATTCACATGAGGAGAAATATAAGTGAAAATACGCACGTTAAGTATGTCCCTGTGTCAAAGCCACATGCAAAAGCTACCGTCTCCAACATAAGGTCATCGATGATGCCACGCGTGGTCCCCAAGCAGGGGACTGCCCCCCACGCTGCTCCTGGTGGCTCTGGGCCTGAGCCTGGCCAGCTCCCCTGAGCACCTCTGGAGACACAGTATCCGGTGCCCACTCAGTCACTTATCCCGGGGAAGCAATCAGATAAGGGTAAAGACATGTGTTTACAAGGGTATGTTTCCTCAGTGAAGACTTAGAAAACAAGGACATAGCCAGCAATAGGGGAGTGGTTACCTGAATGATGGAGCACCTGCATAATCCAGTCCTACGTGGGTATTAAAAACGGTGGGGCAGGGTAGGCACTGATACCAACGTGTGTTTCTGTAAGTGAAGTGAAAGTCACTCAGTCGTGTCCGACTCTTTGCGACGCCGTGGACTATTTACAGTCCATGGAATTCTCCAGGCCAGAATACTGGAGTGCGTACCTTATCCCTTCTCTGGCGGATCTTCCAGACCCAGGAATCGAATCCAGGTCTCCTGCATTGCAGGTAGATTCTTTACCAGCTAAGCCACAAGAGAAGCCCAAGAATACTGGAGTGGGTAGCCTATCCCTTCTCCAGCAGATTTTCCCAGCCCAGAAATTGAACCGGGGCCTCCTGCATTGCACATGGATTCTTTACCAACTGAGCCACCAAGGAAGCCCATGTTTCTGAAATAGCCAATGAAAGTGAAAATGATCTTGAAGACTGGGTTCAGAATATAGTCAACGTCTCCCAGAAACTCTCCCTGAGTGGACACCAGTGTACATCCACAAACCCTGTCTGAGGTTTATGTAGCAAAGAAATGACCTTCTCGGATCTATTTTAGAGCAGAGAGGTGGAGGTAAGTGGACAAAGAATAAATTCCACAAGGCAAGTACTAGAGGGTGGAGGAGGGGAGGAGTGGAGACCCCACAACCTGGACGCCCCCCACACAGGCGAGGGAGCAAGTCAAAAACGAGGGAGCCCTTCTGAAACCATACACCTGCTCTCTTACCAGGGGGTAAGCGCTGTCCATCTCCACGGTGCTGAATCCAACTCCAGTGTCCTGTTCCCCCTTCCACCCATTTCACGCCAAGGGCATCACCATCTCCATACAGCATTCAAGGCTAGAGGGCAAGAGGCACCCAGGTACCTGGAGCCAAGTCCAGGGCATCCTCCCCCGGGGTCTCCACCAGGTCCTTCATTGCTACTCTGAATAAAGCCAGTCTCGCCGCTGCTTTACATCTGGTTGTATCTCCTGGAAATTCTCTTATTTATTTTTCTGTTGCTACACATATGATGGGGAAAGTTTTGGGAAAGATGGAATTAAACTTTACCCCCTGCCAAGAGGTCGTTGCGCAGTGTCCTCAGTCCTCAGAGGACTAAGCCCACTCTTCACTGCAGGGACTTCTCACCGCAGCTGCGTGCAAGATTCCTAAGGAAGGTCTGCCCTCCCCGAGCACGGCAAGGAGTGAGGAGGGAGCTGCAATCAATTCAATTGTTTGTTCTGTCTGAAACAACTAAGTTTTCAACAATTTCAGCTGCTCCTTCTGTGACCATTTCTGCACTATTGAAACACACATGCCAGGCCAGCTGAGTTCTTTTATCCCAGCCGTAAGGTCAGTGGAACAGGCCCTCCCAGGAGTGTGCTCTCTGCCCAGGAAGTGCCCGCAGTGGGTCTCTCTCTGTGGGCATCTTTGCTTTGTGGAAGACAGAGTCCTTCCCAGAACTCACAGGCAGACACCTCGGTTAGGACGCAGGCCTCCATTCGATGCTTGCGCCTTCCAAACACTCGGACTGTCACCCCCATCCTACATCCTGAAATCCTGCCCTTCCATCTGGCCGCAGGGAGTCCAGCAAATGCTGTTGGTGGTGGTCACGTGATTCCCTGAATACAGTCATGTCTAAAGTCTTTCCAGAAGTTTCTCAAGGTCACTGCCGTCTATCACAGAGCTGCGGTTCACAGGCTCTCAGGAAACGTGCCGTAAACTGTGCGTGTAAATCATCCTATGATGTGGCCTCTGCCCCCGTTTCACGACGTCCCTGCTCAGCTCAGGGACCTGCTGCTGTTTCTCCTCTGGCCCTGCTGCGTCCGGCCTTCAGGAGAGATGGAAGGTTGATTAGTCATTGGCCCCTAAGTATGAGTTTAGGAAAATGTCTCAGCCTTTTAATTTACTGCTCATTGTGTATTTCAGCACAACGGAAACACTGCTCCTCAGTTCTGAGAATCTTAGTATAAAAGCATCAAAATCTAGATGCGTTTTGGTGGATCGTGGCCACAGATGTTCCCTCTCTTCAGACGTTCTCACTGGTTTTAAAATCATGACTTGATCCCAGAAAAGCTGAATTGTTTTTTAAAACAGGATCTGAAATTGAGGATGCCTGGAAAGGAGAGGCATTTCCACAGGTAATTCCTGTGTGAAGCCTTGTGTTGAATCTCACAGATGCCGGCACGTTGAGTGACCACACAGACCCCGGGGGTGGGTGCTGTTTTCTCTGAGGGGGGCTCAGAAGCCTCACATTCGTCCTTCCTAACGTCTGATGCGATATAAGACAGTAAGAGGGACTGGGATCCCCCTTTGAACGCCTGCCCAGATGGACATAAGCACTCACCCTTAGCCACGTCCTCCCAGTGTGTGATGGAGACATCGGGTGGCCACCTGGCCCAACTTCTAAGCTGAGCATGGGCTCATGCCAGCAGCACTCACCCAGGGACTGTGTCTTGAGCATCTTACACCTGAAGTGTCCTGGGCCAGACCCCGAGGAGCCCTGTCCTCATGGCTCTTAGGGAGGACCACCCAGGGCCACGTGCTCGGGGCTGCCACCCTGCCCTCGACCACATCTGTGCCGAGTAATCTGGGCTTTGATCTCATTCCTCTGCCAGGTTCCTGAGTCTTCTTCCCAAAGAGAACGAATCTCTTGAGAAGGTCTGGTGCTCGAGCCCCAGACTGCCCAGAGGAAGGAGGCGCAGAGGATGGAGTAGATGAGACTCAGCTGGAAGAGGACAGCGTGCCCAGGGCTGGCTTCTCCGAAATCCCAAGGACGGATATGGGCCCAGGGCTCTGACTTAACCCTCAGGATGAGTCAGGCCCAAGCGTCCTGTGTGCTCAGGAAATTCTCTTCCATGATGAGAAATTCCCCTTCCAAGCAGCAGGGAGGGATTCAGAAGCCGCTTAATGCTCAGTGAGACTCAGGACAATGATAGGAAAAGCGTTTCCTCTGGAGGCTTCCTGGGCGCAGGGAAAGCCCCCATCCCACGCCCCCATGGCACCCGGCTGCCTCCCGCCAAAGAGACGCTGTGCCTGCTCCGTTGCTCGGGAGTCTCCCCCAGACCCGGCAGCTCCGGGCTGGGCAGGGACACTGCCTGACCCTGGCCACAAGCCCCCGTGTCCACCCCGGGGCCCTCACAGAGCTGCCCCATCAGGGTCCACAGCTTTCCTGCGAGAGAACTGAAGCTCACGGCCCAGAGACCCTTCGCTGAACAAGCAGTCATCGGAATGCACCACCATGAGGGGCGTTTCCCCCGGCAGGAGACCAGAGCCCTGCGCTGGCCATTGCAGACTGAACCCCTGGCCCTGCTCTCTCGCCAACTGGACAGGAGGCCCGGCTGTTCCAGGCAGGGAGGCGGGTTCAGTGAGGTGTCGATGGGAATTCATATCTCAGGGGATGAACTTCTGAGTTAGCGAATGCATGTGTCTGCCCAGGCTCCACCCCCGGGGACTGCCAGGATCCTCAGGCTCCAGCACCGAGCTGGGCAGCAGGTCTGGACGGGGCAGTCTCTCCTCTCCCACTGAATTCACGTTCCCTCAGAAGATAGAAAAGGGATTTGCTGCTTGGGCGTTAGATTATCATTGCTTCTACGATAGAGCTGACTTTGGGAGAAGCTGCTTTGAGGACACAGTCCCTTGGTCCATCTGTAGGTCAGCTCCCTGCCTTCTGCCCCGACCGAGACCGTGGGGGACACTGCAGGCCTGCGTGTGTGGCTCCCACCCCCAAACTTGCTCTCTCCCGAGGAGCGAAGCAGAGCACAAGCCAACTTGAGGAAAACCATAAATATTCTGTGGCAGGACAATCAAACTAGACAGAAAGAGAAACGCAGAAGACAAACGACATGCCTCTTAGTGGCTGGCCCTGCCCACCTGCATCTAGATTCTTCACGGACCCTCGGAACACCACAGCGTCAACCTGGGAGGAGAGGGTGGCCCCTCTCTTTGGATGCCAGCATTATAACATTATCATTCTATGATCCACGCACTTCTTTTTCATCTCATACAAGGATACAAGAGGTCACATCGACCAAAGGCTTGTCTGTACATGCCTAATTGAAAAGAAAGAAAAAAACAGAAAAAACTCTGCCGATAGAACTATGGATATGCTGCTAACCTGCTGATTTGGTACATAAACTCTTTGTCTCAAAAATGTATAAAACTACCTCTCTAATTCCCGATCAATGGCTCAGTTCTCAGAGCTTCTGAGAATCTGTTTCTCAGGTTGTAATCCCCAGTTTGGCTCAGATAAAATTCCCTTTTCTTTCTCCTTGGCTTGATTACTGTTTGCATCCACACAGCCGTCACTAACGTGGAAGCAGAGCAGGAGGCTGGGCTGCACGAGCCGAGCGCCACTCCACGGAGAAAGGGCATCAGGAGCGATGCGGCCCCCCACCCCCACCTGGGTCACGCCGGCCCTCCAGACGCGTGCTGGTTGTCCTGAATCAGGCAGAATGTGGCAGGATGTGGGGGCCGGCAGAGGGTGAGACTTGGAGAGGAGTCCACAGTCTCCCACTTTCCCTCCTTAGTCCTTATGTGAGACCCCGGGAGACCGTTCAGCCAGCCAGCCCCAGCCACGCCCTGTGCCCAGTGGGCAGGTCCCAGGCAGGCAGCGATCCAGGACAAGTCCCCGTTACTTACAATGCATACCCCAGGTCCCCACCCACAGGAAAGGGCCACAGCTATGGAGTCAAGGAAGCTGGCTTGCAGAACCATGGCTCTTAAGGGGCATCTCCAGTGCAGGAGATGCAGGTTTAATCCCTGGTTTGGGAAGACTCCCTGGAGGAGGAAATGGCAAACCCACTCCAGTATTCTTGCCTGGAGAATCCCATGGACAGAGGAGCCTCAGGGGCTACAGTCCATGGGGTCGCCAAGAGTCAGACATGACTGAGTGACTGAGCAGGCACGCTCTTATTTACGGGTGGCTTGTTTAAAATGTCACACAGGCCTCCGAGCCATCTAGAGAAATGCCCGCTCTGTGCGCTAAAGGCGGCAAGTGCCACCTCACTGTTTGGGGTCAGAGGACATAATCAGCCGCTGGCCCAGGGCAGCTGCAGGGACACTGGGTCCAGGCGCTGGCCAGCCCGGCCTCCCACCTGCCCGGCCCCTCCTTGGCTCCATGGCCAGTGTCCTTCTGATTCAGACAAGGGGTGGCTGCCATTTCCTAGGTTTACATCTTTAGTTTCAGCTGCTAGAACAGTAATGTTCATTCCAAGCCCCAAACAAGCGAGTTGGATGCTAGCGCTGGGCAAGCGATGGTTGGCGGGACAGGCATTCCCGGGGACTCTCAGCCGGCCCCCAGAGCAGGATCCAGGAGCGCAGAGCCCCCAGCGAGCCCCCGGAGGCCGCCTTCCAGCCTTTCACTCTGACCCCGCGTGGTTCCGGTGGCTGCACTTTTGCTCCCAGGAGAGGACAGGGAGAGGAGGGCTGAGGCCAACTGTCAACTTTTAAAAACCATTGTGAAGGGTCATAAAAGAAAAGTGTGCTCGAGTTACGTGTCCTTGGGAGGGACTCACACACTCATGCCCCGTGGGGTCACCTCCTCAGCACGGGGCTGGTCGCGTGGGGTCCCCCAGGGTCCCCGAGGTCCTGGCTGACCATGTAGAGTAGAAAGAGCTGCAACCCACAGTGTACGGACGGGAAGGCGAACCACCCAGCATCACCCCGCCCCCCGATATTCTATCCGGATCTGGAGATGGAGCTGCATCAGGCGAGGGGCGGGGAGAGGAAGGAGACACTCCACAGCCACACTTCGTGCCCGATGCAAGCTGCCCAGCCTGGCCCGTCTGTCTGAGCGGAGCTCGGCGACGCAGTGATGCTCTCCCTACCTTTGCTTCAGGAGAGCTTCAGGTTACACATCGTCACCCTGATTGATGGTGTTGCCCTGCCATCCATGAAATCCAATCAGCAGGAATCTGCTTCCTGCACGTCCTGTGTATGTTGCGTCTCTCAGTCGGGAGAGCCCACGCTGGCAGCGGCCCCGAGCACCCACGCCCTCTGCCCAGGTGATGAGACCGAGAAGCCCTGAATACTGCAGACGCCACCGCTGCTCTGGGGGCAAGTGGTCCTGGGGACAGGCTCCTGCAGGCTGAGCGGCCCAGCAGCACGCGAGGCAGCCCCTGTTCGGATGCTTCTATCTGGAGAGCTGCAGGGTCCGTCGGAAGGTGGACACAGCATCCCTGTAACCAGGCTCCCAGGAGAGAGGACGGGGCCTCCTTCTCACCACCCTGTCCTGAGCACCCAGGGGATGCACTGAGCAAAGCAGACATTTACTAAAAGAAGAGGGAGCTTAATAAAGAGAGCAGGGAGGGTGCTTTCCTTGAGCCCTTCTCAATCCTCTAACACTCACCCACCCCTCACCTCAGTCCTTTAACCTTCTCCAAACCCACTGTAATCTCTCCAGGGAGGCCACCAAGCTTTCTCTTAATATACCTAATTTCATCTCACTTTGCAGTTGGTTCAGCTCTTACTTGGGGTAGAGGGGATTATTTACTGGGTTTCCGTGAGACCTCCGCAAGCAGATCTTGTGAAATGGGGAGGAGACTGCGGGAGCTGACATCTTGTACAGTTCTTCTTGTTTTAGAAGATGTTAAAGATCCTCAGTGCATTTATACAACATTAGCTTTAGTGCAGAGGCGACTCAACTTAGATATAATGCTTTGAAGAAAAGAAATGATGCGTTATATTTAAGCCAGTAAAAAGATCAAATCTATCGAATGAGAGAGAAGAAGAGGGTGAGGGGTGAGAAGGTAGTTAATGCAAAACCCCCAAACAGGTGATCCAGCTGATCATTTACTGTATCATGCATTAAAATACAGGTAAGTAAACACACTTGCTAGAGAAAATCTCCCTCAGTATATAGATGGATAAATAGATAGAATGATAGACAGTTGACAGATGCATCGATTGACAATAGATGGGCAGATAATAAATAGGTACTATAAGCAGTGACAGATTTTATTTTCTTGGGCTCCAAGGTCACTGCAGGTGGTGACTGGAGCCACGAAATTAAAAGACATTTGTTCCTTGGAATGATAGGTATGACAAACCTATAGAGCATGTTAGAAAGCAGAGACATCACTTGGCTGACAAAGGTCCGGATAGTCGAAGATACGGTTTTTCCAGAGGTTATGTGCAGATGTGAGAGTTGGACCATAAAGAAGGCTGAGCACTGAAGAATTGATGCCTTCGAACTGTATTGCTGGAGAAGACTCTTGAGAGTCCCTTGGATTGCAGGGAGATCAAACTGTCAATCCTAAAGAAAATCAACCCTGAATATTCATTGGAAGGACTGATGCTGAGATTGAAACTCCAATACTTTGATCAGCTGATGCAAAGAGCTGACTCATTGGAAAAGACCCTGATGCTGGGAAAGATTGAGGGCAGGAGGAGAAGGGGATGACAGAGGATGAGATGGTTGGATGGCATCACCGACTCAATGGACATGGGTTTGAACAAACTCCAGGAGATGGTGAAGAACAGGGAAGCCTGGTGTGCTGCAGTCCATGAGGTCACAAAGAGTTGGACATGACTGAGTGACTGAACAATAACAACAGATAGAATGATAGATGATAGATAATAGACAATAGATAGATGGACGGATAGCCGGAGACACAAAACAAGTGCTGTTGACAAGAGACATCTCAAAAAGAGTGTCACTTAGACAGAAGGCAAGATACAGCAGGTACCAGAGACCAACTGGTGCATTATGACTGGCTTAGCCAATTATGTCAGAGTAGTACCCATTAACCAGACACATTATGGAGAAAGATAAAGGTCACCTCATTAGAAAAGGAGTTGTTTTTGAGAAATCTTGAGGCGAAATGGACAAATACACGAACACAGTGAGTAACTTTGCACAACATTCAATAGCTGAGAGGCTTTAGAGACAAAAACTAGTGGCAGAGGCTTTTGACAACATAATTAATAAGCTGGATATAGTAACGATCTAGCAACTGCACCCCTAAAATTTCAAGACTACATTAGCGTTCATGGGATATCAGATAAATTTCAACAATTACTAATGAATCAGTATTTACAGAATACTTTCTCCAAAAGTCACACATCAAAATTAGCCATAATTGAAGAAGAGCCCCATAAACATGGAACTACCAAAACCTTTTTTCGAGAGGAATTTTAAATAAGATGACAGCGTAAATGCTCTACATCAAGACTGTGGTGGGAAGACAAGGCAATGAGCTTTCTGCAGGGGGTCGGATGGACCTCGTCTCGATGTTCTGGGCTGGTCTCTGCCACTGTGCAGGCAAGGCATCCATGGGCCGTACCTGAGTGGACAGGTGTGTCTGTGCTCCAGTGAGACCTGGTCTGTGCAACCAGGTGTGAGCTGGGGCTGGCCCACGGGCTGTCGTCTCCAGAAAGGCTTCCCTTACAGGAAAATCCCTGCATACATACAGCATATATATAAAGTAAAGCAAATAAAGATTCAACTGAAATGTTTGAGAATTACAAAGTAAACTCAGAGAAACTAGTAAAGTAACATATACAGTTCTGTGCTTAAACTAATAAAACGGGAAACAGAGGCACAGAAAGGGTCATGAATTCTGAAAGCTACTTTATCAAGACAACAGAACAGATGCTGCTCTGGCAAGAGCGATGAGAGGAGGCGCAGACAGACATTATTAGAAGGGAAACTCAGCCCAACCGTGAAACAAACACAAGCCTAAAAAGAATGTAACACTACGAACAACTGTAACTCAATAATTTAAAACATATAATCTGAGTGGATAATACAGAATACAGTGCTCCAAAACCATTTCAAACAGATATTAAGGGCATAGATTTATCATCATTAAACAGAGGTAAAAAGTGATTTAAAATTAACCAACATTTCTGCCTCTCAATTAAAAAAAAAACCCTCAAGTTTATTGTCAAGGATCAGAAAATTCCTTTCTTATATCAATTCCTGTCTTATTACTTTTCAAGAAAATAGGGAAGAAAGGAAATACTATGAACTCTCTTTATGAGGCTACAGTATCCAGTCAAAATCAGATGTCAATTATATTTAACTTATATGCAGACCACATTATGTGAAATCCTGGGTTGGATGAAACACAAGGTGGATTCAAGATTGAAGGGAGAAATATCAATAACCTCAGATATGCAGATGACACCACCCTTATGGCAGAAAGTGAAGAGGAACTACAGAGCCTCTTGATTCTGAAGGTGAAAGAGGAGGGTGAAAAAACTGGCTTAAAACTCAACATTCAAAAAACTAAGATCATGGCGTCCGGTCCCATTGCTTCATAGAAAAAATATGGGGAAACAATGGAAACAGTGACAGACTTTATTTTCTTGGGCTTCAAAATCACTATGGAGAGTAGCTGCAGCCATGAAATAAAAAGACACGTGCTGCACTCACTATGCCAGCAAATGTGGAAAACTCATCAGTGGCCACAGGACTGGGAAAGGTCAGTTTTCATTCCAATCCCAAAGAAAGGCAATGCCAAAGAATGCTCAAACTACCGCACAATTGCACTCATCTCACATGCTAGTAAAGTAATGCTCAAAATTCTCCAAGCCAGGCTTCAGCAGTATGTGAACCGTGAACTTCCAGATGTTCAAGCTGGTTTTAGAAAAGGCAGAGGAACCAGAGATCAAATTGCCAACATCCACAGGATCATGGAAAAAGCAAGAGAGTTCCAGAAAAACATCTATTTCTGCTTTATTGACTATGCCAAAGCCTTTGACTGTGTGGATCACAATAAACTGTGGAAAATTCTTAAAGAGATGGGAATACCAGACCACCCT